>NC_134415.1:51350692-51687567 GCF_030867145.1 Opisthocomus hoazin
TTTTGGTGGCTTGTTTTCGAAATCCACCTGAGCATTTTGATGACTAAAGGCCATGGTATGTATTTGCAGTATTCCAACCCTTCTGCGGCATGTGTGGTACCTGTGATTGCAGATGGCAATTTAGACCTGAAGGCTGTTTTAAGCAGAGAATTCGTCACTTTCTTATCCGGAGTGACAGTGGCTGAACTTCCCATGACTGCATCAGTACAAACTCTTGGGCTTTGGGAGCACTGAAGCACCTTCCCTATTGTTAATGCCTGTCACATATTAATCGATGCAGAAGACGCTTGTCTCCCTAGCCCCATCAAGCTGTGAGTTTATGACTCTGTGAAGTAGCATAGGCAAGGTGCATCGTGAGACACAAATAGGGGAAAAAGTGCTTTTACAGAGGCTCGCAGAAGCAAGCTAAACACCTGTGAGAAGCGAGTGCTTCAGGGACACCCACATTTGCAAATTGTTGATGGGTATCTTGGAGACAGCACTTCTCTACTTGTGGAGTGATTAGTTACTTCTTCAGCACTGGCAAAGCTTGTGGATGATGAGCTCTGCCTTCACCTGCAGGTGTTGCCATGGCAAGGGACCCCAGAAGTACATTCAGGCAACAAAAACAAAACAGGGGATAAAGCAAAAATGAGAAATGGGGAAGAAATGGGACCAGGAGAATACAGTAAGAATATCACACTGAACTGGTGCTTTCCTAATGAGAGCTGACATTGTTTGTGGCTGCCTCCTGTCTCGTGTAGCATCATCAGGTTCTGGCAGGTAGTTTGTGACCAACCACGGCACTGTGAAGTCTCCTATCAGTCTGCCAGCTTCCACTTGTGCTGCTGTGGTGCAAATCTGGTCCAGCTCGAGGGAATTAGGTCACCACTGTTGTATCTTTCTCGGGCAGATCAGCTTGCAGTCTAAAACCTCAATTCAGTATATGATTAACTTTCACAGAATCACAGAACAGCAGGGCTTGGAAGGGACCTCTGTGAGTCATCTAGTCCAACACTCCTGCTGAAGCAGGGTCACCTACAGCAGGCTGCACAGGACCTTGTCCAGAAGGGTCTTGAATATCTCCAGAGAAGGAGACTCCACAACCTCCCTGGGCAGCCTGTTCCAGTGCTCCATCACCCTCGGAGGGAAGAAGTTCTTCCTCATGTTCAGACAGAACTTCCTATGCTTCAGTTTGTGCCCGTTGCCCCTTGTCCTGTCGCTGGGCACCACTGAAAAGAGTTTGGCCCTATCCTCCTGACACCCACCCTTCAGATATTTATAAGCATTTATTAGGTCCCCTCGCAGCCTTCTCTTCTTCAGGCTGAACAAGCCCAGCTCTCTCAGCCTCTCCTCGTAGGAGAGATCCTCCAGTTCCCTCACCATCCTTGTAGCCCTCCGCTGGACACTCTCCAGCAGTGCCTCATCTTTCTTGAAGTGGGGAGCCCAGAACTGGACAGAATACTCCAGATAAGGCCTCACTAGGGCAGTGTAGAGGGGAAGGAGAACTTCCCTCGACCTGCTGGCCACACTCCTCTTGATGCACCCCAGGATCCCATTAGCTTTCTTGGCAGCCAGGGCACACCGCTGGCTCATGGTCAACCTGTCATCCACTAGGACACCCAGGTCCCCCTCCGCAGAGCTGCTCTCCAGCAGGTCTGCCCTCTGCCCCGAGCCTGTACTGATGCATGGGTTTGTTCCTTCCCAGGTGCAGGACCCTGCACTTGCCCTTGTTGAACCTCATCAGGTTCCTCTCTGCCCAACTTTCCAGCCTGTCCAGGTCACGCTGAATGGCAGCACAGCCTTCTGGTGTGTCTACCCCTCCTCCCAGTTTGGTATCATCAGCAAACTTGCTGAGGGTACATTCTAACTCTTCATCCAGGTCATTGATGAAGAAGTTGAATAAGGCTGGGCCCAGTACTGACCCCTGGGGGACACCACTATTTACCGGCCTCAGCATTTGAGGAGTCCCATTCATTTTGGAGTGCTTTAAAGGGTCGGAACTGGTCTCATTCCAGTCCTGATTTCCAAGTGCTTAAAAAGGGAACAGCATTTTTCTTCCTCTGTATCCATGCCTTCCTTTTCATCCTGCTTGAGTAAACTCTTTCCGTGTGTTTGTTTCCCTCTAAGTGTGACTGTCTGACTTGAGCACATGTGCATCTGAGCTACTTTGTAAAGAAAAGCTAGATCTAGAAGATGTGTTGGCATCTAGTTCTTAAAGTAGTTACTCCCTGTTCATTCTTCTGCTTATCAGAGTGAGTCCTGTAGCTGAGGACCTGCTGCTGTTTTATTTTCTACTCATTCGTCACACTCGCTTTTCTCAAGAAAAGTAAGTAAGCTTGGAAGGAAATATTCTTCTCTGTTGCATCCTAACCATATGCTGAGTGAGACCCTATTTCCTTCAGACTTCAGTTTTCTCAAGAAGGAAATGCAGGTGTGTGGAAGAAGAGAGCTGCGATGTGCTGCAGCCAGTCTCCCACCCAGGCAGTTTTGAGAGCAGGACTGTGGCATGCCTCCTTGCAGGCTAGGTGTTGTCTCTGCTGGTGAAAGCCAGTCTCATGGACTACAGTCTCCCAGGATAAAGACTTTCATATATGCTAAGTTTAGCAGGGGGGAAAGTCAGTACAGAAAGAAGAGTGCTCAGTATGTGCTCCTCAGGGTTCTAACATCTGTGATATACATGCTTGCCCTCATTCAGAGAGTGCAGCTTCGTTCCTGATTAAGAACTGCAGTAATCAGCCAAGAGGCTTTTTTGTGTGAAGCTGGGGAGCCAAAATTATTTGTGAATTCAGTTCAGATGCAATGGATTTTTTTTCATCCACCCTAAAATGTTTCATTTCTACATTTTACAACAAAGTGCTTTCATTTTGTAACAAATCTAATTTCCTTCTTAGAGTGTGAAATGGTAATTTTGTTTTGCTGTAATGACTATTCTTGGGTTCATCCAAGCCACTAGTATTGTTGTGAGATTTTTTTGAAGTTTGGTTGTCAGCTTGAGAAAATTAACTATTTGCATAGCTGGTTACATGAGGCAGATCAACAGCTCTTGAAGCCGTATCTGGGATCAAGGTCTCTGCCAAGAAACAGGATCAACTGATGAGACTGGACAGCCTCCATGCATTTATTTTGCCACAGGCAAAATGATGTATCCAATATGTTTCTTACAAAGCTTTTTCTCTGCTGGCTATGGGGTAAGAAAGGGTATGTACAAGGTCGCAGTTTGCTGCTTTCTTTAGGACTAGCTTCTAACTGAAATCTATAACTTTTCTTTTATAAGTACTTCTTCTATAATTTTTTTACAACTACTTCAGTTCCACTTGGTTTTTATGGGTCAACAAATTTAACAAATTCCAGCAATTTTTTTTTTTTTGTCTGGGACCTCAGAGAACGTCTGAGCCAGTGCCCCTAAATAACAGGTTGCTGGAGGATTAGGGGTTGTGTGCAGCCTAGAAATTTGAGCAGTCATGGCCTGCTTATGGCATATTAACCCATCAGGAATCCCATTCCAAACAAATATGATTTATGAAGTGTTATTACATTGCTACTGCAGCATCATCCAGCAACTCAATTAGAAATGTAGAAGATGATGTTTGAAAGCCCATTTTGATTAATGAAAAGATACCATTAATGTCAATGGTGTGTTAGACCAAAGTCTACGGAAAGGAGTCCATTATCAAGGGGTGAACTTTTTCATTGGCCTGAAACAAAAATGCACACATCTTGGATCCAAAACCAGAGGAATGTGATGTGATTCCAGTGTGTGCGTGTTTGTTATTATATTTACACCAGTGCGTTTCACACTTAAAGAGAAGTCTTCACTGTACTTTAGCCACTTGCTTTACACCAGAGTTTGGATTTAACCCTTGATCTTCTGTGGCATCATTCAGCCTGACTGAAATAAATACATAGGGCTGTTTTCTTGCCTTTCTCAATGCCTAAATGGGCACTGTGGATTATGTCTAAGATTTCTGCCTTCCTGCTGTGGATTATTATAGCATGGTCATCTTTGTGCAGGAATCCTTTATATGTAGCATTTGCATCTTTATCATCTCAATACGCACATGTGTGTATGTATAGCTATCTATTTATACATGTATTCTTGGACGTGCTTCAGGTTTTTTTCTTTTTGCCCAGTCATCTGGAATTACTCTCTCAAGCTTCCTGTAAGGTTGAGTCACTCTGGGCTTCTCATCTCAACTTGTGAAGTTTTATTATAGAAATAGATAGCACTTGGCCGATTTTACACTCCTTTTAGCTTTGTTTCTACTGCTTGCAAGTGCTCTCAAATGCATGCCCACTAAAATAAGGTCCTTCCAAGTTTGGATCTCTTGATTAGTAACTTGCAATTTCATTACAATTTTTGAAGCCTGGGCAATGCTATACACAATAGTGTTTATTTTTAAGTTTCCTATGTGGATTCTGCAGTCTGTTGACAAGTGCTGACCCAGAGCTGCAGCTGCAAAATGGTTTGCAAGTATAGCATTTGCAAGTATTTTCTTCTCATTCTTAAGACTGTCTGCACTGTGTGAGCCCAGACAGTGATGGTTTCAGCTACATAAGGGCTCCACAAACATGTAATAGTACATGCTAATGTAGAAGGATAGTTCTCAGCTCACTTGTGTGTTTTGCATTTTAGGTTTAGGTGCTTTATGCATTTTTCAGGTTAAACAATGATACCTACCTATGCAGCAATGTTATCTTTCCAATGGGCTTTTTATATACTGGCAATCTGGGGGGAGGAGATATTTCCAAAGGTCATCATGGAAGCTAATAAACTATTTTAAATGAGATGATGTTGAACTTCTCTCTCTTAAAATTCACTTTTACCTGTATATTTTTTGTGTCTTGAACCAAGTCATTGTACAATATTCCTATTCATAGATGCCCCCGAGCAGGTATCTCCTGTCCTCTTCACATTTTTGTTTCTCTATGTGTCTGTAAATATTTATTTATACCATTTTGGCCAAAAATAACATTTTTTTTTAACATAGAAGCTTATTCTATATGCCTGACACTTTGCTCTTTATACTGGTTATGCCATACTTGCTTCTTCATGTATTGCACACAAATGTGGGCTCTGCCATTTGCTTACGCTTGTATTCTCTCTGCATACCTTGATATGCCTTTTAATTAGATACACTTCTGTTCTTTCATTGCTTGTTAACCCTTTCTTTTGAGAAGCAGTTTGCCTTAGTCCTGCAAATACCCTGTTTTTTTCCAAAGTCAAGTCCATTTTCCTCAGTAACCTTGATTTCACCAGCTATCAGTTATATCACAAATAATTCAGCCTCTAATTAGTCCATCTGTTAACTATTCAAATACACATGACTTATCTTTATTATTTAATGTAATGGTCAGTCTTCTTACCTGATATTTTGGTAGGAAAAATGTGTTTTTCTACTTATGATATTCCCATATTGCCAATGTGCCCTCTGTGGAGTATATTGCAGATTACATGGTTTTATAGTCTGTGCCAAGGGAATTGATAAGGATTTCAACCTCTCTGAGTTGTTGTTTTTTTTTCTGCAATTGTAGTTTCTTCCAAGAAAGTACAGAGGCTTTGTAGTTATCCTCTCCTTTTTTTTGCCAGGTTTTCTTCAACTTAGAGGGGTTGATGTTAACAATTTTTTATGGAAAAAAAGATTGACTTCTGATAACTAAGGCAAAATAATTTTTACCTTAATTTCCTAATGCCAATGGTATGGGCCAAGGTTAGATTTCTGTCACATGATAGTCCATATTAATCGACCACTTGAAATATCTAACCTATATGTTCTGATATGGCATAGAGTTGAGAACTTTTCTTCAAGATTGTCACAGTCTAGAGGACTAAACTTTATTGGCCCTCAACAGTGCTGTGACAAATGTTCAAGTTTCTAAATTAATTTTCAGGGAGGTTTTGTTTCTGTTTTTCTATAATATTTGCCATTATTTGGAAAAAAAGGGAAGGTTGCATTTAAGGTTGTGTTCTGGAAGATCGGGTTTAAGATTTGGGTTCCTTGGAACACAAGAGCGAGTGCACATAAATGCAAACCATAGCAGCATTACTAGACTGTACGTCTAGTAATGTGCTCACAAGGCTTTGTAAGAGTTCAGCTTATTTTGACCCAGAAGAACTATCATATGCTTAATATTTCTTTATTATTACACTCTCCCTGCAAAACAGGGAAAATGTATCTAGATACAGAACAAAGTTCTCCTTTTGCATTTTGTTAAAGACTGCAATCCTGAGAAGTTGTCTTCTACGATTTTGTTTTCATGGGCTCAGAATTGAGCTGAAGCCATACGTCGTTGAAGGTCTCATTGTTCCTCAACTCATGGAGAGATTTCAAGCAACTCAGCTAGCAGTAATAGGTTTCTTAGAAACCAGACAAGAATCCTTTGTATTTTCCTTATGTATAACCTCCCTTGTAATTTGTTAGAAGTCTGTTGCCTACCTTAAACTGTAAGACTATATCCTTCAAACAGAATTTCATACAGCTATTTTGAATGTTGTCCTCCAAGTTCCGTGCAGCCTTCTTACAAACTAGCCAACAATTATGGCAAGATGTTGTTCAAAGTTATCTCTAAAACTCCTTTATTTCTTCTACCACTTACAGTGAGTCCCAAAAGTTCTTTGATGTGACAGAAAAATTAATGTCAAAGTTGAATCTACCACCTAATTAAAATGATTTTGTGCCAGTTGCTTTTGTTGGGTAGGATCCACACATAATATAATTTTAATCCTGTTTATATACACTCCTGGGACCAGTTTGAGATCAGCGTTGCCATTTAAGTGAGGTTAATCAAGCATACTGTATGCAGCTTTCGTTTCTCTATTGTATGTGAAAGGTGACTACAACTGATGGGATCCTGGCTGGCCGTTTGCTGTGAAAACCACTACTTTCTTGTTAACAGAGTGTCTGATCATTAACCTAACCCCAGTCCCAGTGACTCTTTCTGCCTGGTCCTTGGAACCGTACAGCTGTTGTTATTCACAGAGGAGCTTATAGTTATGAACTGGGTTGTACTGGCAGCGAATACGTGACTGTACAGAGGGTAGAAAACAAGTGAAAAATAATTACATCTTCCCTAAAAACAAACATTATTTCTTTGTATTCTTGGTGCATTTTATGTATATATAAGGGACATTATGGCAAAATGAAAAAGACCCTCATAAAAATCCTTCTTGAAAAGTATTGTTGCTGACAGCCGTGACCTCTGTGAGTCTGCATGTTTACCCATAATTCATAATTAACAAAGACATTAGAACTGCCACTAGAGGATTCTGGGCTTTATTTCTTTCTAACTGGGCAGTACTAATGCTGGAAGTGCTCCCAATTCAGTGATTTAACATTTCAGGAAATCTTGGAGAGGCAGCAGAAGCCTCCTTATATAGTTCATACTCTGGGACTGATATGGCTGAGATAATTATTCAGCTCTTGTTATTGCTGTAGTTCTGCACCTGATCCCTGAGCCATTAGAGCACTCTGCAGGTTATTACAACTATCAAACATCAAGGTCTCTTTTCTAGTCCCTCGGCTATGTGGGTATCATTTTACTTCTTTTAAATCCTCCATCTGCGGAGAAAGCTTCCATGCTCTAACTTGGAGATCTGCTAACGCTTTTTTTTTTTTTTATGACTTCCCAAATGAGGCCCTTTTCTTACCAGCACATTAACATAAAAATATAAACTTAGAGTTTCTCTGCTTGTGTTGTTTTTATTTTCTCCCTCTCCTTGATTTCTTCTTCGAGACACCGTGCTTCTGCACTTTAATCTGTGTAGAGAATGAGCACAGAGAGGTAGGAGTCTTCAGAACCATGAAAACCCACAAAATCTCCCCAAAGTGATATTGTTTCTGATGGTGGGTTAAGTCTGTGTTGATTTTTAGCTGATACACTTCTTTGCTTTACATACATTTTTACCTCATTGCTGCTTTTCAGGCTGGACAAAAATTGAATGAAAATGGAATGGTACCTTTAAACGAGGCTTTGACTCTCACTGTACTTAAAGTTTCATTACTTTGTGTGCTGTAGGTGGGTAGTCCTCCACATTTAAGATGGGGAAGATTGTTGGAAAACAATCTTTGCTGTACGTCTCAACATTGGTCTATCATTGCCTGGCTTTCACTGGTTGCCTAACAACAAAACCAAAAAGATTATCAAAACCACGTAGATCTGAATATTCTAGTCCTTTTAGGTATTCAGGGTGCATGCATTCACTTGGATGATGATATTTAAGATAATTTTGTAAAGAGCCTAGAGCAGAACTTTATGGGCTGCGTCATAAGGGAAAACTAGGAGCTAATGCTGTTTCATGCACTAGGGAGCTCAGCTTTTTGAAATCTGTGTTTTGCATTATATCAACAGAACACCTGCAAAAGGCATTCCATCAGCACCAGACAAACTGATAAGGGATCTAATCCACCAAGAGTCAGGGGCAGTCGCAAGCAGTATGGCAAAATGAGGAAACATATGGTTGCCTTACTTAATATTGCTGTATTGTCATCCCACAACATATTCCCCTAAATGGGCATTAGCTTTATTGGTGGATCAGAAGGATGTGGAATGCAAGAGAAAATAAAAATGTTATATAAGTGGGATTTTCTAATTTTTTTAAACACAATTTAACAGATATATAATTTATGCTAGACAGAGGAATAAATGTGTAATGTGTATTATACTATTTTAAAAATCATAGATATTAGTGTCTCAGAAAAGCTGTGGTTTTATGCAATGAAAGCAAAGGGCAATTATGCTTTGACTTGCGCTTTTCTTGTTCTCCAGTTATTCTTATGTCTTTTTACTTTTTCCTTTGCATGGCCTTGCATGAGAATAGCACTTCTACACCGACTCTTTGTTAAGGTCTCTCAGCAGCTAAATTTAATATCTTGGCTTAAAAACCCTCAAATTTTCCTAGTTGTGTTTTATATTCTATTAGTGTGACACTAAAATAGACAGAATTTACCCATAAGCTGTTGGGAGGAACTTCAGTATTCTTTTATATTGGGATAACTCTCTGGAATATATAGAGATATATAATGTAAGGATATGTCTGACCAGTGGAACTGGTTAAAAATGGTGAAAATGTGAGGTTTAAGATTTGAATGACCCATTAATATTTTTTTCTACATTTTTGGGAGCTAGAAGGAATGGCAAGTTTTAAAACATTTTTTTGAATTGAGTCCATTGATTAAACTTTAAAATTACTGTGGCTGTTTAATTGTAAGAACGCATTATTCATGCACACAACTCCAACCAGCTATGTTGCAGGCCTGAATAGCCGTTCTACTTAAGTAGTTATGTTAAAAAAATATTTGTAAACATTCTTATATTTCAGTGGCGAAAGCAATCTCTTGTGTTGAACCTAGGACCTAAATGTGCACATACAAAATACTTTTTTTTAATTCTCCTGTTGCAAATATAGAACAGTGTTTGCAGAATTCCCCACTAACATTGTTCATGTAAGCACACAGCTAGGAAAATAAAGATAATTTATTTCACTGAATATTCCTGACTTTCTTAAAGGTAGATTAATTAGGATGAAGTATCAAAACAACTTAGAGAAGAAAGAAAATTCATTGGGAAGAGGACTGAGAAGATAAGCGGTGTCACCATTAATACAGAGTCCTGCTGTTCTACATAGCTTGCTCTTGCTAAAAACTAATGTGTGCTTGCCACTTTAACGCCTTACTCTTACAATTTCATGCTTAGGTGCAAAAACTTGTACTTGCATCCTGTTGGATTTAGGATAGATATAAGAAATGACTTTGGCCTTAGGATGACATAATCAGCACCTAGTTTTAATGGATCCCTGTTTTTAATAGTAACAACTAGATTTATGATATTTATTAGCTTATAACTTGCTTCAGAATGTGAAACCACATAAATAGGAAAATGCGTCATGAGTTAACTTTCAGGTATTTAATGTTATACTACAAGTAGAGCCTTGTTGTGATGTTTCTCATAAAAAGTGAATAATGGAATATTGATATAAATGGCTAATTATGCATTTTTACTTTGTTTTAGGACCACTACAGTAAAACACAATGTGATGTCAGAATTATACTTGTGTTGATCTGACCTAAGGCTTCTTGCCTCCCTGTACCATCACCACTTCATCACGTTCAGAAGCATGTGCTGCTGTCAATGACACCCTGTGGTGCTCCAGTACCTCTGGAACAAAGGTGACTTCACTTTTGTGGTTTTTTTTTTTCAAGGCAGGAATGCTTATTATGTTTTTTCTGTGTCAAGGAGCAGCAACAGTTGGCTGCTCCAGGCAAGCCAGGAGCTGGGGGTGACAGCAAGGCTGGTAAGGGCAGTGGTCTCACAGATAAAGGGCACAGTCCCGCAGCACCAGAGCAAGCCAAGGGCAGGTCCGGTGCGGGAATGGGAAAAGGTCATGTCCAGTGATGGTAAGCAGGGTTAACAACAGATCACCAGGCAAATCCACAGCAAAGTGGCTGGTCTGAGGTCAAGACAGGAAGGCAAGTTAGTTCAGGATCATCAAGGTATATGGCTAGGCACAGGCACACCCGTGGCATAGCTGAAGGAAGTACTGAGGGCAAGATCTGGACCTCCTGACCACAAATACAGCTGCTGTAAATATAGCAAAGACAAGGAGGCCCTGGCAAGGCTTCTCACAGCTCTTTTTACAGCAATCTGATCAAAGTTTACATAGCTGCAGCATATCAGAGATGGCCTTGAACGCAGGCAGCCCAGTCGGGGGGTTGGGAGCTGCATGTGCATGAAAGCATGGCGTTATGTGATTGGTCATTTGGATAAACAGGACAGTTCAGGAAACCAAGAATTTATTCATTTGTTGTAGTCCCTAGGCCTAACATTGAACCGCTGAACATCAAGTTAAAGGTAAATTGCATTCCCTCAGTTTCAAAGTGTTTATGTGTGCTTAGCCATACTGGCCCCCTGTAGAGCCAGTGCAAAATGAGCAACTAAATGCTTGTGAATGGTTTATAAATATAATGCTTTAAAAATTGCTGACTAGAATGTTGTCCAGGACTCGTTGCTGACTAGATAAATACCATACACTGAAAGGAAAAATACGCACGTCCCTTTCGCAGATATTTTGTAGGACTATATTCTGTGCTGTTCAGAACTCACATCAGCTTTCCTGTGAGTTGTACAGATGCTCTTGATTGCTGTGTTAAGCATGCTTTTTCTCAGTTCAAGGCAGTAACAAGTATTAAAATACTAGTGGCAGAAGATATCTACCTGACTACATGGAAACAGAGAAACCTGTCTTGCTAGTAGTTTTACCAACGGATGAGTGTGTGAATGTTTGCAAAAGCAGAGTGCAGGGGAAATGTTTCAGACTATCAAGCAAAAGTTAAGATAATATGTAACAAAACAATGCTTATATGTATTTGTCGTTTCATGTATCTTGTCTATAGTTCTGGGGTTTGGCCCATATTTTCAAATGCGATTGCACTCAGCAGTGTGTTGTGTTGTCTTCTGCTATGGAAGAGCTGGCAGCAGAGGATTCTTCTGAACTGGAAAGGATACAGTGGCAAACGATGGGGCTGGAGGCTGGGAAAGAGATCAGGAGTGGATGGGTATTTCCTGGGTAATTTAAACTGCAAACTGTGTCTACCTATTCTGCCAAAATAAAATTGCTTTGGGATTGAGCACCCTGCTGTGATGCATTTCTCCTCGGTGACATAAGGGAGTATCACTTCTTTATTCAAAGGATAGGTTGAGCACTCAAGAAATTATTAACATGCAGATACCATACTGGGGAAAAAAGTCTAATTTTTAGGTAATGCAAAGCCACCACTACTGCAGGAAAGAGAAATCTCAGCTGAAATACACTGGCATGTACACCATAAAATCAAAATGAAAAACTTGGCCACATTCTTAGCTTGCTCCACTGCAACTGTCTTTGTAGCAAATATTCTATGTAAACTCACCCTCTGCTTGGAGACTTCTTGGGTAATTAGGTAATAGGAGATGGTGCTTCTGTTAACCTGTTTGATTTCTGTTGCAGATATACCTTAATGTCCATTACTTCTCTTACCTTTCCCATGGATTAGGAGCAATACTTCAACCCCCCCACCCAAGGTTTTAAAGAAGTATCTTAAAATCATGTTAGATTTTACTTTTCATTCTCACATAGTAGTAGTTTGGCAATGTTAAAAGTCTCTATTCCACTTTCTGTTTTAACGTGGGCATGTCACGCAGTGATATATCCTTTTCCATTTTAAAAGCACTGATCTAAGTCTCCTTCACGGAGCGGATTTTCGTGGTCTTTATTTTTTTTTTTCCCTTAAATAAATCTTAGTGCAACAATGTAACATTCAGGTCAGTCCTGTAGGACCACTCTGTTATCAATGTAACCGCTGCTGCAGAGCCTGGAAACTTGCTGGCACAGTATTGCAAAGTGACTCTGCAGGGGCTGGATGACTTCCAGCCAGCAATGAACCACAGCCAAGAAATGCCAATATGGATAATGCAAACAAGAGAGATTTGGGGCACATTTCGGTTTAACCATCTGATTTAATTGACAGAATAAATGCACCTGTCATCGGGTAATATTCCTGTGATTAGTTTTGGCTGTGCTGATGAAACGATGTTAAAAGAATGTCAGAACAACCTGTCCTGGGACTCCTACAGGCAGTTTCAAGCTAAGGAAGGTCAGTTTTCAACTAGATAAAAGATTTATAATTACCTCTTCTTTATTTCCTCTTTTGTGATTGCATATGTCTTTTACTGTGACACAGAACAATTTATCTTGCATGTTTTCCCTCTGTAGCCCTTGTTATGGGTCCTCAGCTCTAAACAAACAGACTTAAGTGAAACCGTAGCCTGTTCTTATATGGGCTTTGTTAAGGCCATTCTGTATTTGGAAGGAGATGCATTCACAAGGTCCCTGTTTGCCTACTTGTACATCGTTATTCAGAATTGGTGGCCTTTCTGAAAATGGCAGCTCGTTTACGAGCCAGGATGTGGCGTGCTCCAGAGCCTTTTGCCTCCAAAGTAGCTGGTACGTAAGCAAAAGATATTGGCATCTGCAGCCCTGAGGCCATATCCACCTTCAGGTAGTCTCCTGTACCAGGAGGCAGGAGCTGATTCTGAGTAACATCATGCCAGGACGTCCTTTTGACTAGGACCGGTGCCGTTTCAGTGGATGTAAAGGTAAGAGACGTGTTAATCAAAATAGTGTTTATTGTTACTGTATGTGATTGGGTGCCTGTACATGCAAGCTGTGGATGAGGCCCATTTTGCTGATACATGCTGAGGAAAAACTCTTGGTCTGAAACGGTAAGTTGGCAAGCTGGACAAAGGTTTGGAGAAAAGACAGATGAGGATCTTCTTTTTATGAGGGAACTGTTCTACTGGAGGAGAAGGGGTCCTAGGGAGGAATTACACCTCTGTCACCGAAATCGGGAGTAAAACTTCTTAACGCCAGTGTAGCATTAAGAAGCAGGCATTCTTTATTGCGGTGCCGGATGCACAGAGAATCGTTCCTCCTAGTGTGCATGCCACATGTTGTCTCACCCCAAACTTATATCATCCTGTTACATACACAGGCATTAAGTTTCCCGGAATGTTCATACAGATTTATTCTATTTCCTGGAACTAAATATCATATTTGCGTAGTCATTACGCATGTTGCCTGGGTCTCTGTGGGACTTCCATGGGGTCCTCGATGGTCTCTGGTGGTCCCTGGTGGCTGCAGAAATGGTACTTCTTAGTGTCCTTTCCATGAATTCTGAGTCTTTCCTTCCGTTGTATGGTCATGAGTTGGCTCATTGAGCAGTTTGTGGATTTCTCAGGTTCTTTGCCTTGGTGTCTGCTGGTTTATCTGCACTTGTTAGGATGTGCTAGCTATATGTCCTTGGGTGTATTCTTGCCCGAGGCCTCTGATAGTCAGCCCTTTGTTTTCTGCTTAATCCAATCTCTGCTGTACACTGCATCATGTACCCTATTTCACAACACCTCCTCCGTGAATAGTGTAATAGGAATTACACTTCCTCCATAATACATGCTGCACTGACTTAGGTTGCCATGTTGCACGAAGTGGTTGTGGCCACATGGGTGCACATCCCTTAGTACAGATGGAGCTGCATCTGTCCCTGTTTCAAAGGGGGAAATTGAGGACAAGGTAATTTAATGACTTGCCAGAGGTCACAGCTAAGGTCTGTGACAGCACAGGGAACGAATTTAAATTCTTTCAGGCCCAGGGCATTATACACAAGACAATGCTTCTGTAAATAAAAAAGAAATAATAGTAATTTTATTTTCAGCACCACATTTCTAGTGGTGTTTAATCTTCATCTTGGTGTACTTAAAATCTTCACTTTGGTATTTATGAGTTTTAAGCGGGGATTAATATACTGAGAAAGGAACCTGAATGACAAACCTTCTTGTTGAAAGCCTGAATGTATAGTTAGGACAGCCTCCCTCATCAGCAGTTAGCACAGACCACCCAAAACTGCTCCAGTGTAGTTAGGTGCTTGGACACCTGCTCTTGGGGAAAGATTAGTTCAAACTCCTGCATCTGCTTCACACTTAAGATGGCTGAATTAGCAGTGCCAGACAAGGATTTTGGCTAGATAAATAAATTCAACATTTGAATATGTTTAAGTGCTGAAATATAATATGTGAAAAAATAAATTGCTTCTGATTGACTAGTTACAAATGTAGGGGGGGGAAAATGTAAGCTGACTTTCTCATGAACTGTACTGCAGAGCCAAAGTGGAACAAAATGTAATATAACTTTCTTTTGATTGAATTAAAATAAATTTTTTAAATTAAGTCCACACGAATGAGATTGAAGAGAAAGTGGTAAAATTTGTCCTATGTAGAGATACCGCAAAGATTTAGATGCCATCAAATTCCATTTAAGTTCCATGTTGTGTGGGTTTGAGGCTGCACCGGTTTATTGCACAGGTGTGAATTTCATCTTGAGAGCAGAATTGCTGTACAAGTGCTCTTGAAGGTGTTATTTCTTTTCTTTGTCAATTTTCTAAGCATAAACATACACTAGCTTCCAGATAGCACCAAAGTACTGCCTAAGTTACACACAAATTACCACGAAATTTGGGGTTGCACATAATTTCACTCTCACAGCTTAAATAAGGTTCTGATTTCAACCCATTTATACACTACATAATGAAATAAGTCAGTTAATGACCAGACACTAGAGAGTGTTCTCAGGCTGCTGATACCAGTGCGAATGCAGTGTAGGGTGGAGGTAGTGTGGTATATGGTGCTGGGTTAGTAATATCAGACAAAAATTGCTTTTGATGATGAGAATGTTGTTAAAAATAATTTCTAAATTCCATTTGTAAGCCTCTGTTAAAGGAGTCTGTTTTCCTTAGTAAATGTCTACAAATGCTACACTTAGGTAACAAATGTTAGAGCAATATATATTTGTATCCTTGATAAGGTTTAGTCCAAATGGGTACGCAGTGGCTCCTGCATGTTCCTAGCATACTATTCAGCAACAGGTCTGGGCTGCATGGAAGGTCCTAGTTTAGGTTAGGTGTAAGCATTTGTGCTCTCCTGCACAGTTTTGTTCCCATTGGTGCCAGTGTGAAAACTCTTTTTATTATGTATCACCAATATGAAGGTACCATTTTTTCAGGAATCATTTTTATTTTTGGTCAGTGCCAGTGCTTTGTCAAACATACACAAATTTCTTCTTTTACGAAGCTTGTTTTAACTCTTAATTTTCTGTGACACTGCCTCCCATTGTATGTCCACTTACAGAGGATTGGAAATATTCGACTTGAGAGATATTTTCTTCAAATTTATATAAGGAGAATATTTATGAGGTGTAATCATATTGATTTCAGGGAGACTATGTAAGGCAGGGGCTCTAAGACTTGAAAAACAACGCAGAAAAATAGGTCTGTGCATATTTTAGATTTAAGTTTGTCAGATTAAACACATTCAAATTCTATGAAAGAAGAAGCACTAAAATATCACTGTAAAATGAATTCAGCAGATTGTGCCATGGACAAGGCTAACAGGAAGAGAGGGAAGAAATCAAAAACAAGTTTGAAGCTTCTGTGTGGTTGGAAGTGTGGACGCTTAACTCCTCCATATTGAACTTTGAAAATAAAATTCTAGGATACCATGAAAAATGAGGAGATCAAGGAATATATGGTATCACTTTGAAATATATTGTAACTTTTAAACATGGGAAATTTTTTTTCAGTATTCTTGGAGACACTTGGCATTAAAGAAAGAATACCATAATTTGGTTTTGAAAGTAAAACTGTTCAGCAAATAAAATGCAACTGATTTTTCCAGTTCCTCTCTGTCTGGTTTTTGACATTCTACAAATAATAAACTGAAGCCTTCTTGAAAAAGTTCCATTCCTACTACTGTCCCAAGCTTTAAGTTTCACCTAACTCTTGAGTAGATGTGACCTAGGTAACAGCGGCTTTCCTAAAGCTTTTGAGCATTATTGAAGCAAGTGTTGCAAGCATCATTAGACCAAAGTGTTTCTGGGTGATGGATGTGGGGCAGGATGACTTCCCTAGACTGGTTTCCTTGGTTTCCCCTAATTCTGCTTTAACTTCCCTATTGGTGTGAACAATTCAATTGCATTTGCTACCGAAAGTGCAGTGCAGCTCATGAGTCAGTGGAGAGGAGGAAATTGGCTCCGTGGGTGTGTGGATGTGGTGTTGAGTTGGCCTGTGAGGGTGAAGCAGTTGTATTGCTACTGGTTCACATGTGGAAAAGCATCACCCTTCCATGGCTGGTGGCACGGGAGAGCTCTGAGGCAACCTGGGAAGTTGGAAGAACCTTTTACTCTAGAGAGAAAACCAAAGCATTTGAGAAAGGAAAGATGAAGCGATACTTACTCAATTCAATTTCTAAATATGGTATTGGAAGAACAAAGTGACTTTTGATCCCAAGGACCAAAGTATAGCACAGAGTAAATGGGTTCAAATTCTATTAAGTTAATGAGCAATTCACCTGCTGTCTTTGGGATGGGTTTGTCACTAAGTCTTAATATATAATTCCCAGTTTCCATACAGCTATCCCACCGCATCATTGAATTTCACAGGAGATGCAAATACAAGTTGTCTGTCATTTATCAACGAAAATGTTGTTTAACATTTGCAGTGTATACACAACCCATTATAAAACTGAGTGGTGCATGCTCAGAAGCAAAATGTGTTACTGTAGATCTCAGAAGATAACTATTTATAATTAATCCTGTAGGAACAGCAGTTCTAACAGTAAGAAACATCTAAACTAAGTGGAGGGTGAAAATGCCTGAAGTTTTTTCCATGGATGTTTAGGCTACTAGTTTGGCCATTTCAGGGGCAGCCTTCATTCAGACAGAAGTAGAAGTGAGCCAGAATTCAATGCCCAGCAAACAGTAAATACTCAGAGAGGGGATGAGTCTTATTCCATGATGTAGTTTTTTGTATGCTGAATAAAAAAATGTTTTATTTAGGTTTGAGCGACTGCACAGATATAGCAGCTGTTGTTGCAGTATACTCTGTGGTCGCAAGAGCCTGGGTGACTTCCAGTTTAAAGCTAAACCAGCCCTGCAGAGGTGCCTGTCACAGTGTTGTCCCAAAAATTTGGGTTCACTTACCTGGTGTGCAGTACACCAATATACATGCAGAGCAGAGGAAATTTACTGCATATTTGCACAAATATGGGCGTCTGTCCCAAGACAGCACCCCTCATTCACAAATCAACAGTTATTTATACATAAAACATTAACATATTCAACTCCCTAATACATATGTATTGTTATTCTATTAAAAGATTGGTTAAAGTCTCTTCGTCCAGCCTGTAAATTAGTACGTATTCTCAATTTCTTCATCTTTTGAGTCTGGGGTGTAACTGGGGTAAGTGGTCTGTGAGTTGGTGGTCGCAATGTCCCCCTTTCCCCTAGTTACCTGTTTCTTTTGGCAATCTCAGCAGCTTTTCATAGATTGTTAGCTATTCTTACAATTCATCACTCTCTGCTTCTACTTTGGACAGGTATATCCTTCTTATGAAACAGTTATACTGGTAACTGTAAATGTAACAAATGTAACATGTAGGGGATGTTATCACTTCAGGTGGTCAGAATCATTGTACAACCAAAACAAGTCTTGGTTCTTTGTGAGTAATTGGGACGGGACAGTTGCAAGATAATGGACTCCTGAATAATCCAGTTAGGCGCCTGGGCCTTGGGACAACAGGTATGCAAACTACAGAGCTAAGGAGCTGCAGGATGATCTGAAGACCCCGCGATCACTGAGAGACGCCAAACATGCACGACGGACATTACCATATACCAATGAGTTCTCGGAAAAACTATGATAAGCATTTCTTGCAAATGTAATGAGTGTGTACGTTAACATAGCATAAATACCTAGTAAGTGTGTCCTTTCAGTGCACACATTTGGAGGAGAGATCCTCTGTGTGCCCGGCGCCATAATAAAGAATACCTGCTTAATAGTCTGCCGACTATTGAGTCTTCAGTTCCGGCTTTTCACGGCATCAAGACATTATTCAAAATCCTGTTTCTTAGCTTCTCTAAACTTAGTATAGTTAATTTTAAACTTTTAACTATAATAAGGGTAGAGCTTTAAAAAAATACCTACAGCAGCATTAGTCTAATTTCAATTATCATTTCACATTTTGATTCCCCTTTTTATTCCTTAGTATAACAACAGGTGTTTCAATAAGTTCTTCTGAAGAAAGAATTTTTAATTCTCCATAATATTCACATCATCAACTGGGGAGAACCCTCATTTCCATCTATTAGCGTGGCTTCCACCTGGAGGACATGAAAAATTATCTGAATTGAGTTCATAAGTGATCTTCCTGAGAAATGACTGCATAATCAATCTTTAGGTGGAGAATACCTTGTATTAATGACATTACTGGTCATTCTGCCTTTAATACTTACACTGCCACCTCTACTTCTGTCTCTTCCAGTGGTCTCTAAGACAGCTATTTTCTCCCCTTCTCAATGTACATATGTAAAGCCTTTTACACCCGCTTCCTGGTGACCGAGAATTTCCCACACAGAGCTAAGTGGCCTTTCTTCAAAGTATGGGGTGTTTCTTAGAAGCAAAATGCATCAAATGGAAATTATTAAACCCAAAATACAGTCATATATTACTGCATGTGAGACTGGGGCAGGATTTGTTCTTGCAGCCCTGGGGCTAGGGGGGTTCCGAGGGGCTGGTGCAATCATGATGCCTCTAAGTTGGTCTGAGCCCTGGCAGACCATCCCCCCGAGGGGTGACACGCTCAGGGATATATCACATTGTGTATATATATATAAAACATATATTTATTTTGTATATAGATGGTTGGGGTTTTTATTTGGTCTTTCTTATTTTTTTTTTTTTTTAAAAAAAGGGGTCTTTTTTCTAAGCTAATTTGCTTCCTGGCCATTTGTTGTTGATTATTCAGACTTGTGTTTCTCTCTACCACCCTCTCTCTTTTATGTAGATGACAATTTTTCAGTTTAAACTTGAAATATATCATGGATGTGACCACCCTGAGCTGTCAGTCTCTGGTGTGTTGCCCTGGGTTGGGCTAGGATGGGGTTAATTTTCCCCAGAAGCCAGGAGGGGACACCACCGGACAAACGAATGGGGTATTCGGTACCATGTGCTGCCATGCTGGGTTCTGAGTAGGGGAGCTGGCTGGGGAAGGGTGAATCACGGCTCAGGAGCGCGCTGGGCATCGAGGGTGAGAGTGAGTTGCTCTGTGTATTCCACTGTTTTTGTATATTCTTCTTATCAATACTGTGGTTGTTACTGTGCACTTCCTTTGCTGTTGTGTTAAACTGTCCTTAGCCCGACCCACAAGTTTTGCCTTTTTCTTCCAATTCTCTGCCCCACCCCAGCTGGGGGAGGAGTGATAGAGCGGCCGCATGGTTCTTTTGGCCGGGGCCAAACCACGACGTGTTAAGACAGAACTCCAGTCTTAGCCCAAAAGCCATTTGGACACAGAGGAAAAGCCACAAATGAAAAGTGAGTTAAACTCCTATGCATCTCCATAGATGTACTGAAAAACGTTAGAATAGCAGTAAACTTACAAAGATGGCAAAATGACTTGTCTTCACAGCATTGTAAAGATCTGTCTTGTTGCTGACCTGTATTGGCCAGCTTCTGAAAGGCTGTTTTTCCATATAGCATTTCAGAGTCTTGCAGAGGTGGTCGCTGCATTGACTGTGTGTATGGCCTCTAACACCCCATTCTTCACTAGCAGAAAGCACTTCCAAGCCAAGCTGAAGTTCACAGATTCTTAGGGCATTGCTAGAAACCCCTCAGTCTCTCGGTGCTGCAAGGTGGACACCACATGAATTGGCATTCAAAATTTCGTGCCACTTTTGTGTGTGTTGGAGTGTATGAAAACCCCTTAAGCTTAAGTTGTATAATTCTTACACCTTCTTCAAGTACTGTGTGTGTCAACTCTATCAGCTGCTGCGTGGTTGGATCTCTGTCTTATTTTTATCCCTAGCTAGTGAGAACGATTCAGGTGCCTAAACATACCGACTTGAGGCACCTGAAACATCTGCAAGGAATGACATGCAGTACAGCACACAGTCTATGGGTGACCTACCAATGACAACTTGTGGAAGGCCAGACCTACTAGGGGGTCCAGAATGACCCCAGATGCTGTGTTGGGGACTGAATCCTGTGTGGTGTGTTGATTATGTGGAAGTTTATTGTGAGTATGTCCCAGCAACTCGGAAGCTGTGCTCAAAAATTAATACTGTATTGATGAAGTAGATTTACATAAGTGAGTAAAGTACGTAAGTTAATGTTTTGTGGTTTTAGGTTTTAAAGATATAGAATTCCAATAATTATTAATATGCTACTCTAAGAACTCCTATTTCAGGCTGAATACTCAAAATCACAGTAAAACTATGGGCAGAAAAGTAATTTTGCACACATTTGTTGGGACAGCATTGAAGAAAGATGATGCACTGCATGCAGTAGATATTTGTCCTTGATGGAAGTTTACAGCTTGAAAAAAGATGTGAAGAAATTATTTAAACAAAAAGAAAATAACTTGAGGTGCGGAGTGATCCAGTGTAAGGTATTGTCTAAATCTTTTTTTATGATTGTAACAGTTGGGGGAAAAAAAAGCTAACTGTAGCTCTGCAAAAACAGAATTTGGTCTTTGGCATACTGCTTTCAGAAAGCAGTAACAGGACAAATTATCATCCCTTTAATGTTTCTAAAAATAGCACAAACTCTTTTTTACATACCACTTTGGAATTTTTATCATATAAAACCCAGCCATGGAGGAAAAATCTGAATGTCTGCCTTGTTTTATAATCACAACAGTATATTTTCCTTATTAAGATTCTTATTGCTCGTACGTGTTCAGAAGGAAAATGATCAAGCAATATAGGGTTTCTTGTTAACATGAACCACTTATGGTTGTTTGTGGCTCATGATGCTGCCATTTGCAGAGGCAAGATCCAACTCCTGCACTTGCACAGGTCTTCGGGTAGGACTGAGGCACAAAGGCTGAAAGAACTGGTCTGTACACTAGTGTTTCACCCCTTTCTTCATTTGCTGAAGACTAAGACCTCTAGTTTTCATTCATAAGGGATCTTTCCCTCCAACATATATGTTTAAGACAGATTCACCATTAGGGATGCCAGGCATGGCTAAACATAAGGCTGAAGAGACTCTTTTCATAGATGTTTTCAGTCATCTGATGTATTCTTAATGCATGGAAGGTTTTGTATTTCAGCAAGTTTATTTCCTTAAAATGTTAATCTAAGACAGGACTACTGTTATGTGTTTTAGGGCTTAGTTTTGTATGCAGAAAACCTATTAGCTCAATGAATATACATTTAAACTAGGTGTGTTGTATATGAAATAAAGCGTTGCAACAGTTTTATCATATTGTCCTTTATAGCAGGCTTTTTATTGGACTATTCCTACATAAATAGATGTCCAAGACAATTTTATGTTGCAGTTACCTGTTGCACTCAGATTTTTTGCTTATAAAATCCTTTGCACATCTGTGTTACGTTTCTGCATGACCACTGTACCTCTCATTTTGTACAGACTCTGTTGTACAGAGGTTTGACTAAACACCTTTGCTAGTGGAAAGTTGTAGTAATGCTCATCATTTTGGTGGCACTGAGTCACTGCTCCCCATCAGCACCGATTTTAGATCTTGCTCTGCTGCTGAAACACAAGAACAATGGTGACTTTGACGTGTGGAAAACAGACTTCACAATCTGTAAGACTGTAAAGTAGGTATGTTTATTCAGCGCTGGGTGGCACGGGGGGTAGTCCCACCAAAGTCATGGGCGCCAATCAGCAACTTGTCTCTTCAACTTACACAATCAAGTATTACATATGCATTAGATTTACCAATATGCCTATACCTATGCATAACTTATCCCCGCTTCATATTAAAATCAGTTCTAAGAAGTAATTTCCATATTAAAATCAGTTCCAAGAAGTAATTTCCATAGACTCCTTCCAGCTGCGCTTGCACAGTGCCTCCTGGTGGTTGTGGTCGGGGGTCCCGAGATGAAGGCCCATCCTCTTCATCACGGTGTTCGCTGATTGACCTTTGTTTCTGCGCAAACTCAGTTCTCTTCTGCTCCCATCCATACAGCAGGGTCGGTCTTAACCGGTTCTAGGCGACTCCCAGACCCTATCAGGAACTAACCCCTTTGTATGGAGATGCAAGACTCTCTGCTTCAGTTAATTTATGCAATAGATAAGCACTATCAGTTTTTTTTAAATGCATAGCAACTATTAGGTAATGCTACTTCTACTAAAATCCCTTTTAACCCCTTCCTTCAGCTTCTAATAATAAAATTACACTTTCCCCCCCGCTTCTGCTTGTGTGCAAGTTGGGCAAATCGTTCATTCAAAAAACTATATATTAACTTCCTACTCGTTTGAAAAACTTGGAGGTTTGTAGTAAAAAATGACTGATGATTCAAAGCAGGAAACTGCAAAAAAAGAAATTATCTTGGAAATCCCTAAAAACTTGCCAGGTGACTTTTGGTGTGCACCAACCATTCCTATTCTCCTCTTAAGAACCTTGCCAAAACCTTAAAATCTGTCCAAATTGCATATAGCATCCTCGGAAAAAATCCTTCCTCCTTTACTTTTGAACTGACAAACTTTCCTAGAAAATGCAAAAAATCTCAATGCACACATATTATTATGGAGCACATATCGGCTATGTGACAGTCTCGAAGAAGATTGTCCTACTTCAGGGGCTCCAATAGCTAAATGCAGGAATCCTAGCTGAGAAGTGGGGAAAATATTTGTGCAACTTTTTTATTTTGGCAAAAATAATAAATAAAAGTCTTTCCAATCCTTAAAACTGTACTAAAAGAAAAATATTTCCTAATAATTGAAGTAGTTTTACATAAGCAATACCTGATGTAATTTTGGAAAATATAACAGACAGAAGTCACGATTCCCCTGCAACAGCAATCAACCAACTGATCCCACTCAACAACCTAACCCACACATTAAACCCATCTGTTTCCACATCTCAGAAACAGCAACAAGAATGATTTATATGACTGGGTTAATATATATGATTCCATTACACATTTGGTGCCCTGAAAGATGGTATTCAGGGGCTTTATGTGACCTTTCCTCTAAAGTTTGAGTAGTTTCAAAGTGCCATTAAGTGGTGATCAGTGGTAATTGTCTTATGGATGCCACCCACCCTTTTAATAAGGATGTTCATGGAGACCTGACCTTAAGGTCTGATTTGATTTTTAAAAAGGTGTTGCCAGATAAATAAAGCATGTGGGTTATCTGTGTTACAAAAAAAAAACAACCCCACAAAACACCCTCACAAACTTGAATTCCCTTCCCCTCCAAAAAAAAAAGACCAACTGATTCCATTGTAATTAACATCTCATAATATCATATGTAATACAAGAAAACAGAATATCTCATTTTCAAATCAGCTTCCATGGTTACAAATGCTCTAAACTGATATTGAGGGTAGACTAGACATCTAGTTAATGTTAGACTCATCATCATACAATTAACATTTTCCTGATATTATTAGTATAACTCTTAGATTATTTTTTTCCCGTTTCTGTCATTCATAGTAAATGATACTCTCACTTTCCTATCTTTAGTAGCTAACTTTGTACTCCGAAAACAATTTATTATGCTAGCAGACCAAAGCTGATGTTCCCGTGTGTGGGACAGACTCTCTACCATTCATGTCAATTATATTATATTAGGACTTTCAATTACTTTTGTCTTCTAACTTCATGAAAGGCAGATTCATCTTTCCCCTGATGTAATTGTATTGATTTCAATAGTGCTATTTCCAAGGGAAATAGCAATAAATGACAGGAAATTCTGGCCCCAGAGTTTTGCCAGCCTGTATTTTGTTCCAGAAGTGTTGCCGAATGTGATTGTTATTAAATTGTTTGTTATTTATAGACCTTTCTTCCTGTGATCACAGTATTCTGTGACTTTCATACCTGTGATCATCAGGCACATTGCGTAATCCTGTTTGATGTTAGTTTTCAGTAATTCAGCATTTGCTTCTAGAATGACAATCTAATTTTGTCAGAAAATCTTTGTTATATTGCACAAGCCATTTATATACCAAGGTTTTCTCTTATTAGACTATCTCAGATGTGGCATGCCTTCCTCTTTAATATAATTCCATTATGAACGCTCTCTACATTTAACGTACTTTCTCATACAAGTTATTTGGATCCTAAGAATAAATTTGTTACGAGGAAGATGAGCTGTACTGGCACCTCATTGGTCAGTTTCGCCTATGATTTACCCTATTTATATTAAAAATAGCAGAATTCTCTGTTATCAATAACTTGTTTATTTGTTTTAGAATAACTGCCTAATTACGAATGAGGTGCTCCAATAACATAATTTTTTTGCTGTGGTATTAGTTGAGTTGGTGGTGAAATACGATTTCTGCTCAGGGTTTTCTGGTATACGATCAATGTCTCCAGCTGCAATTACTAGTCTGCAGATACATTTCCTAGTACTGTAAACGGCATGTAAGGTTAACTTGCAGTGTCCATTCAGTCAAGAAATACAATAACAGATATTGATATATTGGAAAAAGTGATCTGCAAGTGTGCAGGTGGACTGATTAGTGATTACAATAAGAAAGAATAATGATTATTTTTATGGGCTTATAGCTCTAGGCACTTTATAAATACAGAAAATAGATATCTCCTCTAAAGACTGTAGGCTGATGCCCTCTTGTTTTGACTTTGTGGTCATTCTAGGTATGTAGAATCAGTCCAGCGTTACTGTGCTTGTCCATCTGCAGACATATTTGTGGGTGGGATCTACAGTAACCAAGTGTTTGGTGCAGCAGTATCAAATTCCCCACTTTTTTTTGGACCTGTTTTCTGTTCCTCCACTGCTGTGCAGTGAAATAAGTGACTTGTGCGGCATTGAGAAATCTCCTTGTATCAAAGTGCATGGAAAATGCAGTGTAGTAAAATACAGACAGACAGAACTGCTAGTGAAATTATACTCGTTGGTTTGCTGTCTCTACAAATTTTCACTCACTTAAAATACAAGTAATCTGCTGAATATTGAAAACTGTTATAGGCATGTTGAGGAACTGTGAGAAGGTATCAACACTTAGTCAGTAATAGGAAGGTGTGGGAAGGTTCCTGTATTCTATTTGTGCAGACCACTATAAATTGAGCTATTAGGACACAAACAAACAAACAAAACCCCTAAAACTGGTGAAGCATGTTTCAGGAAATGGTGGCACGGAAAAATGGTGCTAGCATCAAGCATTTCATTCCAAAATGTAGACTTTGCAGTGCAAAGGAAAAAAAAAACCTAACAAAAAACCTTGCAAACATCCAATAAAAGTGAAGATGGAAAAAATTGCCTGAAAATAGAGACAAAACACCAGGTAAGCAGCAGAAACATGAACAGACAAAAAAGCTACAAATTCCATACATCTGAGATGAGATTACAGTGTCAGGACAATGGAATCATACTCTGAAAGTGATGTTTAAACTGCATTTTAGAAACATCATTACTACACTGTAATGATACTTAACAGGAAAATTTTTATTTTATTCTTGCATGTGTCCTAAGAGTGAGATGAATGTATGTATTAAAAAATATTACAATAGCATATACATTTTAAAAAAATGCATCACTGGTTCCTATTTATTGAAAAACTGAACATTTAGTATATGATCAATGCTAATACAATTTTTCATTTTTGCTAGCCCACCTATACACTAACTGAAGAATTCATATAAATAGTTGAGGTAGATGGCCTGTGGATTTTGTACACAAATAAGCTTTCTTAAAATATCTCTTTTCTACCATCAATGACGCTTTAGAATAAACTGACCTCCAGGCTTCTAGCACTGCAGCTGAAATGGATTTTTTTTTAAATTTACTTTTAAGGAATAAAACAGATTTCAGTCTTCAGATCATTGTTATTACATTAGGAATGTTTGCCGCATGAAATACATTCACAGATGGTCCCTAAACATAAGCAGCACACACTGCGTATACAAGATAAGTCATTATTTAGTTTCACTGGGTTTTCACATTTAACCTGTTAGGAGAAAAAAAAAAAGATGCCACAAAATAAATCTCTCAACATTCAGGTGCTACAGCCCAAATGATCCTTTGTGCAGCTGTGACTCTAGTGCTGCTGTCTGACTCCTCAGCTCCCAAGGCTTTAGAAAGAAATGTAGCTGGCTTAATAAAAGCTGTGTGGCAAATTTACAGTTATGCATGATTTCAGACTTTCTTTTATTAGGAAGTTCACTTTATCTTGTCAAGGCCAGTGTGATATCTGACAGAGGTCAGAGACCTCGTGGAGCTCACAACTCTAGAGATTGATGGCTAGGAAGGCATGATTCTGCTAATAGTCTTCACAGTAGTTCTTGTAATGTGCCAATCAGATGCCCTTAAATAATTAGACCAATTTCTTGGCGATACATATGAAGTACTCTTCAGAATCTTTCCCAATCAGGCATAGGTGCTTACAGGGAAATGCAGAGCAGTTAGTCTTTTGTAAGTAATAGTAAATGACTGCATTTTGTCTGGACTCTCTGTGTTCTGGGGTACCTTTCACACATGCACATAACTTTGTGAATGCTAAAAGTTTACAGAAGATCACAAAGCAATCAAAAAGAGTGGTGGGAGCTGTTAAGCACAGACATCACCTTTGCCTCAGGATATTCTTGAGCAGCAAATTCCTGGAGGCTGAGAGAAGATGTTGGGGAAATAACCCACCCCATACATCTGTCTCCTCATTCTTTTCCCAAGGTTAACTCTAGTTAGCAACTGGCTGTTTATGAGACTGTGTGGATACACAAGAACCATGTCTGGGAGGACTCAAAAAAGGATAGCAGACATGTTATTCTTTGCTTGAACTATAGCCGTAACCATAGCTAGTTCCTTTTTCCCCATAGGCTTTAGTCTTCTATTCAGTCTGCGCCATAGGACGTAATGGATGCAGTGGTGGAGAACAGAGTTTTTACACAAAAGACACTGAATCGTAGTCTTATCTCTGGGCTCTCTTTTCACATTTCTTTTGGATTCTGTGAAGTTTATTAGCTATTAATTTCTATTTTACATAATTTTATTTCTTTTTATAACTGCTTAAAGGCATAAAGGTGGGAATATTTTTCATTTAGTGCATTAAACTCAAATTCTGCATAACCACTTCAAATAAGAAATTGAACAAGGTTGTATTACTAAGCAAGAAATCAAATTCAGATAGACATAAATCTAGAGGAGAAAAAATTAACCAGCAAGCCTAAATGGATTTGTTCTTTATGTGAGTTTACTAGGAATCTAATGTGTAACCCTTTATATGAGTTCTGTGAGAAGAGGAGAGAATCAGCTCCCAAAAGTTTATACTGGTGCCTGTGGGTAAGACTCTGCACTAGATCAATAATTATGAATTGACCCGTTGTGTAGTGACTATTCACCCAGACCTACAGCCAACACTGGAGCTAATCCTTAATTAGAGCTTTTCAAAAGTAGGAAAAAAAAGCACCTTGTTTGTTTTTAAAATATGTTTGTCTTAGTTCTGCACCTTCTGATTTCAAAGAGGAGTGGAGGCAGGAATGCTGAAAATTCAGTAGGAAATACTAATTTTATACCTAGGAAATACAATTTGGATTGCATTAGAAGTCCTGTTCTTTCTGGATTTTCAGGCCAGATTTACAGGCACTCAGAAGTTTCCAACTCCATAGACAAATACCTGTGTTTATGAGAAGTACGTGGTGTTTTCCTGGTTAGAATTAACTGTTGATCTTTCTCCATCACTATACAACTTGTGATATGGCCCTCCAAATTTTTGTTACAGCTTTATTAAATGTTGTAAAAAAGATTTCTATTCTGCAATTCTCAGTTACAGATTTCACTCTTCCTCACTTCGTCCCCACCCCAGGGAACCACTAAGGCACATGCTTAATCAACTACATTCAGCTGGATTAGTCTCTTGATTAAACGTGAAGAATACATGTTGCAGGGTCACAGCCTGGAAGAGTCTATGAGGCAACTGTGTGACCAAGGGCTATAGAGAGTGAAAAGGTATAACAGAAGATCTTCAATATCAGATATGTAAGTTGAAGGTGCTGGAATTTATATTAATTAAAATGTATTTACATATGTCAATATCATATAAATCTTGGTGGGGGAAAAATGGAAATGGATGGTTTGGTTTGCTTCAGTTAGAGAGTGTAATGTAAACCTCTGATTTTGGGGTAGATGAAAGGCATGGGGATGAAAACAAAGCATATGATTTTACTGAAGGCTCCTGAAACAAGAGTCAAGGATGATTTTTATGGATGCTAGTGGAAGCTTTAAGCAAAAAGGCTGTTCCTGCTCTGATGTGTCATACTATTATTATTTTCCTTTGTGGTTCTTGATGATTTGAGGATGTGGCTCTCAGAACAATCATATTTTCCCTAAGGAAATTGAAATAACATTAAAAATTACTGTTGCAAAATAGAAGGCACCAAATCTCTAAAAGATGTAGGCACTTGCATTTCCAAAGCCAACACAAGAATGAAATGTTTGCTGGTGTTGTTATGGTCTAGAAAATACAACTTAATATTGAATTCTATTCAATCTGTGCAATGCTTAGAATGTCCCAGATTGTGCTAAGTCAAATAAAATCTCTCTTTGCTAACATTTTTTCTTACTTCCTTGCACACCAGTTTGCTCTGTTGTGCATTCAGGCTGAAGGAAGGTAGCCTCCTTTACGCAAACTAAGTGCGCTCTGCTGTTTCAGTTTGCATGAGGTAAATCAATATATGTGTTCAGAAGCTTTCCAGCTAAGGATATGGCTTTCTTTCCGGTTCATCATATCAATAGATACGGAATTAGAAAATTCCTTTTCCCTTCACATTTATTGCATGATTCTTCTATAGAGTGGTTGTTCTGTTCCACGTTTCTAGAGGAATTTGGGTCATTGTTTATGTATGGCTTCATTGAAGAACGTCCAGTAGCTAACAGTTTCCATTGTCAACCTTTGAATATCAACCACGCTATTATAATACTCTTTGAAAGCACTGCATGTAGCCCAGAAACCTGAGAGACGCCAGAGCAGCTCTACTCAAGTTATAAAAGAGCACTACCATTGCTACCTGAACAGAAGGAACATGTGGGGAGATCGAGGGCATTGCCATGACAATTCCGACCGACAGATCTTTGTTCTTTTTGCGTTCTGACATACACTTTCTTGTTCCAATATCAGGTGCAAACGATAATTATGAGAAGCCGTGCTTGTTGTGAAGAATACATGGCCAAACACTACTTCTTCTGTTTGTTGGAGCTACAAAATACGTAGTCAATGGAGTCTAATTTGAATGAAAGTTTATGGGCACACAGAGGTTGGTGTGAAGTAAGGAATGCTCTACTTTGACCTCTGTAGCCTCTCTACAGAAAGCTTAATAGAGAAATGTTTTAAATTACAGTATGTTCCAATTATTGTACATTTATGGGACGGTGTGAGCTCCCTCTACGGGCTAATTTAACGTCTGCAAATTCCAATAATTCTTTTTTGTAACAAAGCCTCTATGTAGCCTAGTGGATGAGGTGCCTGCCTAAGGTTTCTAAGGTTGTGCTCTTTTGAGCGTGTGCAAGATGGCTGCCACAAAAGTGTTTGAAGCTGCCGCGTTTGAAGCTGCCGCGTGTGTTTGAAGCTGCCGCATTTGAAGCTGCCAGGTTTGAAGCTGCCGCGTGTGTTTGAAGCCGGCGTGTTTGATGTTGCTGAGTACGTTTGTAAATTTGAGGCAGACTTTAATATTGTTAGACGGTAGGGGAGTCCTTTTCAACCTTTTTTCATTTTTCACTTGAACTTTTAAAAAGTTTTATTTTAACTTTTTTTTAAACTATTTTAACTACTTATGTCAGCTGAGGAATGCTGTGATTCACAGCCATTATTGTAAGGAGGCTGTTATGTATTTTTAGTGCTGCTGGGACCATAGGAATTTTTGAGTGACTTTGACTGCAGACAACAATGTGGAGAATAATCCTGACTGTGAAAAGTGCCGTTGGGGCTGCAGAAAAGTACAGAATAATTTTGACTAAGGGCAATCATGGCTGCATTAAGAAGAAATACGAGTATGCCCAGGTGTTGAATTTGTGAGTTGCTGGGACTGGGAGGAAAAAAATTGCTGCAAAGACAAGTTGGGAGTTCTGTAGAGAATTGACAGTGTGTTCAGGTAGTCAGGAGCTGAGAGTTTAAAAAAAAATTCTGATGGGACTGTAGAAGAGCCTTCAGTGATGCTGGGAGTGAAGAACTGAAGCTGTTTGGACAGCAGGAGAAAAGTGTAAATGGTGCCATTTGTTGAAAGCTATGAACTACTGAAAATGTTAGGAAGTAAATGCTGAACATATTTGTTGAGAGATGTAAGATGTAGTTTGTTTCTTCTGCAGGAGAAATGTTCTGTAATGTTATTATTTAGGAATGCAATTTTTGAGGTCTAAAAACTGTCTCAGACTTGACATGGGACTGGAAAGTCATTAGCTGTTGGGTGGGAGAGGGAATTATCTGAATACTGGTTTTTGCATGAACAAGCAATATCTTACTACACACATGGAAGTGAATATTGGTTGAAAATTGCAGGGTTCATACAACTTAACTAAATGGATGTTCTTCTAATGTAAATGATTAGCTATCAGTGAACCACAGGTGGATGACTTCTACTATTGTTCATCATCCAACTGTGATTTGGAAGCAAATGTTTTGTAGTTCTGGGTCTCTGGAGGTCTCCTCCCTATCATTTTCATCCAGACGTGGAGCATCCCTTACTGTTGAGGTTTGTTCACTGTCTTGGAGACCCTCTAGAAATCCCGTTGGCTCCGGTAATCTTTTAAGCATTAGAAGATAGATCTGGTAACAGCTATTTTAACATATGTGCTATGTTAACTTATCCATCCATCATTTATCAGAGTGAAATGTTGACACAAGATTGGGATCTGTGAGTCTATACCTCAGTTAATTTGTAACAAGATGTTGAGATCACAGTTTATTTTGTTTATAGTGTCAAATCTCTCTTGGACTGAATCATCACCTTTTAATTTTTCTAGACCTAACTCCTCTGTTTTGGTGATTCTTTGTTTAGATGTTCTTTGTTTTATTGTCTGAGCTGCTAACACTAAACATTATTTTGTATGAAATTACACAAGTGATGAAACGTTGAAAAAATTGTGGGGTACATTACAAAGAGTTGGGTAACTGTTCATGACTTGGCTTCCATGTGAAGGTTCGCACGTAGAGATTTTTAATTTCTGTACAATAACAGGTGCTGAACAGATCTGATTGATACTGTTTGTGATAAATTACCAGTATTGTCCTTTTTTTTTTTTCTCCAGGCATTACTCTTTCTTATTTTACAATATTTGTTATGTTTGTTTGACTTACAATGTTCTTCTTTCTTTCATTTATCAACCACCTCATGAAATTAACTTCAGTGTTTTCTTTGCTGATTACAGACTTCCATTACCTTGAACCATTTTTTTAGCTAAACCAAAGTAGTCTCTGTGCCGTGTCTGGTAAAATTCCAGAGGAGCTCAGCTGGATCGCCAGTCCTAGAGTCTGGGCCCAGTTGTTGGCTTTTATGCACGTTTGGAGCAATGTTCTGTCCTGATTCGATGAGTAGACTTCCTCTTGTAATTTCAGTCATATATATGGCGCCTTGTAGTCTTAATTACCATATCAGATACGATGTTTTTCTTGATCTTCAGTAACCTCTTTGATTTTACTGTTTATGAAGTTTTTATTGAATATTATAAACCTTAAACACCGTATGATTCGATAATTTTTTTCATAATTTTATAGGACATTTTGGTATGGTTGTTGCTCTATTTCTGTTTGTATTCCAAGCTTGGTAAATCAGATGGTTGTTTACTTTTGTTATAGTCTTGTTAACAGAAAATGCATTGGCATTCATTCTAAACTTTATCTATCTTTCTTGTCAGCATTTTGGGTTTTTCGTCTGTGAGTTTCCTGCTCCATTCTTTCCAACGTGTAGCATTCCCTTTGTTTTACTATGGTCCTTGTTAATTTTAAATGGAATGCCCCATTAACTTGTGTGTCAGTGTATCCCACCATCAAGTTCAGTGTACTACTCATAAAACTTTTTATTCGATTTATGTTCTTGCCCTTAACACAGAAAAATTATTACTGATGGTGATAGTGCTACAACATTTGAGTAGCTTCTTTACCTAAGAACTTGCTACTGGTGTAAATTAATCAGAAAGTTATCTAAAGCAAGAGCATTGCATAAGCTTTAGGTAAAATGTCTTGACTTTTCTAAAGCAAAGATATGAAAATTTCAGACTACTCTTCAACTGTTTAATAAAATTAACAGCATAAGCCCTGGCAATTTACATCCCCCCTCTTTCTTAAAGTTGGTATATTTTTTGTTCCTTTTGCCAATTTATATATAATAAGGTTTTGAGGAATCTAAAGCTGTTTGAAACAGGAATGTTTCGGTTTTCTTCTCATTTGTGATCCTGAAACTTGCTTCTGTTAGATGAAGTTGGTGATACTATGGCGGTTTATAAAACTGCACTGATGATCAGTCTCACAAATCACATATTAACATTCTAAAAGTTAGTAATTATGTTGAAAATATTTGTTGAAATAGTTATGTGAAAACTAACAGTTACCTATGCACAATGCTATGCATTTTGTCAAATTATTAGAAATAATCTGTCTATGCACTGTACTTTTTCAATTTTCCTCATGGACTTTCATCAATTTGTGATATTATTAGTATATAGTTGTACTTAATAACTACTGTACTAGTTATATTTAATTATATGTAATTATATTCTGCTCTCAGTCACATATGAAAAATTACAAGAAGTAAGAATATGTGAAGGGTTTAGCTTATTGTTTCTTCTACTGTATTGTATGGTTAATGCACAAATGGGATTACAAGGAATGGTGATGTGAGGTTTGCTTCTCATGTATTCTCCCTTACTTTTAGCAGAATTAATATTTTACTTATCTTGATCTAATAGTTTTTTTCAAGAAAATTGTCATTGAGCAGTAGCTGCATGGCTGTAGTTGAAAATTATTTATGTTACTGTTTCTGAAGTTTTTGGCTTCTGTTTGTTTTGGAAAAACATCTTGTTCCCAGTTAGATGGGCTTTCAGCTAGTTAAAAACGGTCCAGCTCTGTTTCAGACTGTGATGCCTAAAATTTAGCTGGAAGATCCACACTGAGATGGAGTGGCCTGATTTTGAAAATGCTGAAATTTGAGATGCGAAAGAATTGGCAGAAGATTTGTACTTCTAAGTGACACCACATGTATAAAATTTTGAACGCAACTTTTTCAGCTGTACTTTAGGCACCTTGATTTGAAAATATTAACCTTTGTCTCTTTCTAAATAAGCACAGACTATGTTTGGCATTGCACATTCCATTCCCCCAAAGAGCTTATAACCAGAGCAAAACAGTCAAAGCATAGCTAGGATATAGTGTGACATCTGAGAAATGGAATTAACAGGATATTTATTTTTATTGTATTTGTTTTGTTTCCAGAAAGCAGCAAAAGAATTCACTCTCAAAAACTTAAGTTTGGAGTTTTAGAAAGCAGGCACTCTTTATTGCAGAGCTGGACGTGCAGGGGTTAGCTCTGCCCAAATATGTTGTTTTGGTTTCGGCTGCTACTGGCAACAAAAGCGCCACGCGGCCGCCCCTCCCCCCGCCGCGGTGCGGAGGAGAATGGAAAGAAACAGGCAGAAAACCGGTGGGTTGGGATAAGGGCAGTTTAACAGAACAGCAAAGAAAGGGAAACAGCAACAACAACGATACAGATAAGGGGAATACACAGAACAAACTGCACGACCCCACAGACCCGCTCTCCCGCACAGGACCGGCGCCGCACACTCCCGAGCCGCGAGTGAGTTCCTGCCGCGCCGCCCCCCCCACCGGAACCCAGCGTGACAGCACATGGTATGGAATACCGGGCTCTGTTTGGCCAGGTGGGGTCAGCCCCCCCGGCTGTGCCCCTTCCTGGATTCTGGTGAAAATTAACCCTGTCCTGGCCAAACCCAGGACATGTGTGTACCAAAAAGACATAACTACTAGGTATTTATGCTATGTTAATGTATATCTCCATTATATCTCTCAGAAATGCTTAGCATATTAATGGCTTTTCTGGGAACTCATTAGCATATGTTAATATTCTTTGCGCATGTCTGTTGGTGCTTCTGGGTAGTCGTCGGTGGTCTTCAGATGAAGGCTCGTACTCTTCATCACGGTGTCTGCTGGTTGACCTTTGTTTCTGTGCAAACTCAGTTCTAAGATCACGTACAGTGTCCTTCAAGGTTGTTTTGTTCTGGTCTTGTAATCATCTTGCAGCTTCTTTATCTCTATAGTTCATGCATCTGCTCTCCCAAGGCCGAGCTGTCTAGTGTGGGATTATTTGGGAGTCTCTTATCTTATGGCCATCCCAATTAATCAGAAAGAACCAAAATTTGCTTTTCTTTAGGTACATCAATTGTGCAATGATTGTGAAGACTTAAAGTGATAACTTTATCTACATCCGCTACTACATCTATTACATTTGCTACATTCACAGGTATCAGTTTAGCTATGGAAATTCATACCAAGCTTATGTCTACCCGTACCTCATTTCTTAATTTTGTGACTATAAAATTTCGATCTCTGAAAAGGGAAATGGAAAGGTTTTTGTTTAGCCACAGAGCAAATACATGTAGTTGTAGAACAAAATTTCTCTTGATGCATGGTTTATCTGTTAGTACACCTGACCTACCAATTGAGGCAATCTTTGGCTTCCTCGGCCTTAGTAACGTACCTAAAAAGTTGCAAGGTAGTGGGTTTTGGATTATTGCTAACACAAAGGCAATCAGTTACAATGTAACTACTTTTTTTCGCACAATCAGCCTACTTTGGGCATGGACTGGTGGCACAGTGATGAAGTATTTGCCATCCCATGGTTGATCCATCCATTTTCACTCACTTAATTTGATCCAGATTAGGGGATCATTTCTTTTGTTCCCTTGCCAGAGAACACAGAGTGCCATTTCTGTTGACATGGTAAGAGACGTTAATGAACAGAATTGATCTAATAATGTGAAAACTCTCCAGTTTCATTTTGGTTTCTTCATATTCTTTGCTTGGCTACTTGTGCTTCAGGAAGATATATTTCTCTTATGCACACCTATGTGTTTGTTAACAAGTTATTTATGTTAAAAAAAAACCATTTTCTACTGCATAGTCATTATTTTTTTTTAATAATTCATTATGCCTTGCTGAGTAATTCCATCCAAGAGAGAAAACAGTACCACATGATGTTTATGAGTGGTCAAATACACTTGAAAACTAACTTGCAGATTTAGATTTATGTCACACAAATAGTGGAAAAAGTTTGCTTTATGAAAAGTGCAGGAAAAGCAAGGAAGTGTTAATTGGAGAATTTATGTGCAATAAATAATTCTACCTGCTCTTTTGTTATGTGGTAATGACAGAACTGAAATGAGTAGTGCAGATAATGGATAAAGAGGAGTCTTTTGTCAGCTGAAATCCTTTAACTTGGGGTCTGTGGAATTCCCCTTGCTCTCTAAAATGTTGGCTAAACAGCAGCTTTTTTGGCATCATGCACAGGTGTGTTTTTGTTCTGCCACCTGAAAATCCAGCAAAAAGAAAGCAGCCAGAGGCAGCGTACTGGAGGTGTGGGTTTATACGTTTACTTTTCCACAATTTTGCTAATCTTGAAGTCTACTTCAGTACACAAAACTGAAGAAGCTGGCATGTGTGGAATCACACAGCACACTAGGGTTGAAGGCGATTCATAAAGGAGCAGCCAGGGTTTTGTTTTCCATGGATTGCAGTGTTTTCCTACCACAGCAAGTTAAAGCACACCTTTAGCAAGAAGTATTTTTCATCTGAATTTCCAGAACTAAGATATCTGCATTTTGCTTGTGAGCTTTTCTATACTTGCCAGATATTTAACTCTGAGAACAGGTAGTATCTTTAGCATCTGTGTTTTGCAGTTGCGAAAGGATGGCTTCTGTGTTTGTGAAGTGTTGGTGTCTTCCACCAAAAAATATCTTGATTCACATATGAATGCAATGCAATGAGACTATACATAAAACTCATTCTACTGTTGCGGGACTTAAAATAAGTAGCTTTAACCCTTCACTGTGCATGGGAAAGCAAGAATAGGTGGTGTTGTTTATGGTTGGTGAACAGACACAGGAGTGAGATAGGTACTGGCAACACTTTTCCCCTATGAATAATAAAGTTCTGCACATGAAGGGAAATCGGAGCATTAATATAGAACCTTTTCTTGAAGTTTCAGGACTACATTATGCATCCATATCTTGGGCCCAATAAAATGAATGAATCCTTTTAGTTTTCCTACCGTTATGGCTTCATAACAGGTGAAGCCTTTTATTTTCTTCAACTACAATTTAATCTAATTTTAATATTCCCCAGATAATAGTGAAATAACTAATTCTGTCCAATTCTGTCTTAGATAAAAGCATCAGCATGTTTGGAACATAAACCTTATTTTACCTTTTGTTGAGCTGCCCAATTTTGTAAGAGCAATTCAGTGCTACATCTTAAACATACTATGACTTAGAACACTGGAATCTGCCTGGAATGTGAAAAAGGGAATAATTTATATTTAATTGGTCTAAACCTACCTTTCCTAGGTCAATAAGAGGAGGAAAATCAGCAGCATTAATCAAGATAAAATTATCAGCTGATTAATCAGTGTTCTAATTACTGCATAGTTCTTTCCCTTTTCAGTTTTAATTACTAAACTTCATTGTCTTTTCCATATGGCCATCATGCATTCACGGTACACTTTTTCTCCTGGTGAGATCACTAATATAAAAAATGTACATTCAAGACATTACTGAAGGTATAAGAAATTGCTACTGCCTACTAAGAAATTACCTAGGAAGCTGCAAATCAGCCATAGGTTATACAGGATAAGTCTAATAAATCTACAAACACTTAAGAAAATAGATATAGTGGAAATGCAGTTATGATTATCAAATCAACCTTTGTCCTAAAGTGAGTTTTACCAGTCTTATTTCATCAAATCTATCTTTTGGTTGGGTCAGAAACCAATCGCAAACTGATTTAAATTGGCAAAATACATGGGAGACCTCTTAAATTCATAGGCCTTACACAGACCACAACAATACTCTCAGCATATTCTGTTTAGCAGAATATTGCTTCTTACTAAGGCCCAAATCCTCAAAGGTGTTTAGGCACTTCACTGCTATGGAGTAATTGATTTCAGTAGATATTAGATATCTAAATATCTTCTGAGGATTTAAGCCCAAATGAACAAATCTGCCATGTCTTATATTAACAAAAATATCATGACTTATTTAGTCTCTGTGGAAGTCATAAGCAGAATGAAGAATTGGGCGTTGGCCTTTAATGTTATTTTTGAGTATGGAAGAAGGTTAATAAAGTACACAGTAGAACCAAGTTTCTAATGAAATCTTAATGTCTCATAACCATGTCAGTCTGTGACCTATCTCACAGATGCCTCTCTGTAAAATCCAGGAGCTTAAAAGACAACAAACAGGATGTCTTCATGCACACAGGCTAGGATTTAGGGAAGAGTAAAATGTATCTGGGATACACTAATTTGTAAGATAGTACCTAACTGGAGTAAGTGAGGAACGTGTCACTGTTCCCTGGTAGGAGCTGGTGCTTCCTTAGTGAGAGCATCCAGTTCTGTACATCGGGAAATACACAACATGGTCTTGCATAGTTTTATTTTTTTTGATTAATACTTTAAAGCATTTCTACTGCCTGTGATTTCTTTACCCCTTATTACTAAATGAGGGAGGGCATGCAAAGTTGCCTTTATGCAGTGAGCCTCAGGCGTGACTTGGTATCAAGTTTTTGAGTTTTGTGTGGATGGCCCATGTTGTGCAGGAGTCGTAGAGGCTGCTCGAACACCCTCTGCCTCCGTCTTTCACTCCTGACAGCAACATCTCAGAGATCTACTTTTCCAGGAAACACGGTGACTTGTCTCTAATTGCACCCCTATTTCGTAAGTATTTGTCGTATTCCTGATGAGAATGTGTTAAGTGAGCATATGTACGATGTAATTATGGAGTTTCTCTGTTGTGTTTTAGCCCATGGATAACCCATGAGACTAGATGCGATTAATTGTCCCTGAGAAATACAACTGCGTAATAAAGCAGCACATCTTCAGAAGCGTGCATGCACGGGAAGAGCCGTTCCCACCGCTTGCTGCTGTGTGCGCCATTAGCCAGGCTGCTGGACAGGACAGTCACAAAGCCTGGTCCAGCGCAACAGCCTTTGCTTTCTCCTGCGCCACAGGTCCTGTGCCTGCTCTGCAAGGTAGCTGGACTTGGGAGCACCAAATCCTTCAGAATGCTCCACTCTCCATTTCTTTGCATCCGTGATCTAAATGGTGCTCTTCCACCACCCAGCTTACAACAGTGTCTTCTAATTTTTAAAATATTTCTATATGCTTTCCTGTTTTGTTTAAAATCATTTTTCCTGAGAAGACGTAGTCATACGAGTTATTTAGATAACTGATTCGTAATTGAAGGCCTAGTTTGGAAATTGTACAAGTTTCCTATGAATATTCATAAAAAATAATTAACTTGGTTTCTGATTTAGAACCCAACAACAGTTCACTTCAATTTGATTTTTTTTTTTTTGATAGATGAATTAATTACATGCCGAGATCTAGTTGCTGGGGTTTCTTTCCTAAGTGGCGATTGACTAACTGCTGCTGGTGACAATAATACCGGTTTGCAGGCTTTTTTTTGGTGCTTTGCTTTGGGTTGGTTTTTTTTTTGTGTGTGTATGGCTTTCGCAATGCTACTCTGCACATCGCCCCCCCCCCCCCGCCCCGCAAGGAAAGCCCCTTCCCCGTTGCACGGGTGGACCCGCTGCGGCCCGGAAATGAGGACTGCTACGATCCAGCGAGGAGCTGATCCCCGCAGGACTTCCATTCAAATTCGCGCCGTGGTGAAATCCCTGCTGCCCCAAAGTAGCTCACAGGCTGGCTTTGCCAAGAGGACGGCGGCGGCTGCTCCCCTTACGACAGCCTGGATGGGGCAAGCGGCCCTGCTTTGCCTCCTGTCGGCGAAAAGAGAGGGAAGGCAAAGCCCATTTCGGCCTCCGGGAGCTGCGCACGCCCTCGCCCAGCAGCGGGGGCGGCGAGACCGGCCGCGGCACCAGGTTCGGGCGGCGGGCGGGCGGCGGGCCGGGGAGCGCCGGGCCGGGCCCGGGCGGCACCGCCTCCCCGCAGGCCGCGCGGCGGCCGCGGCCCGGCCGGCAGAGCAACGCTGCCACCTAGCGCCGCCCGCCCGCCTCTGCCTGCCTCCCGGTCGGTCGGTCGGTCGTTCTTTCTTTCTCTCCGCTTTTTTTATTTTTTTTCCTTTCCTGAAAGGTTTTTATCCCGTCAAGGAAAAACTGGCTCTTGGAAAACAACCAACTCAGTTGGAACTCGGAGATAATAATCAGTTTCTCTGGGCTTGTGAAATTGGCTCATTAAGCGTGCTTTTTAACAGAAAATATTGGAAGCGATTAAGTCTGCTTTACTGAGTGGGCATGAAATGGCTAACCTTCGGCCACCCACAGCTCCTAGGTGCCTGGCGTCGTTTTATGCATGCAGCGTAATGTCTTTACTTGAAGTGCTGTTTATTCATCACCTGCTTATTTATCTTTTTGCATTTGGCAGGCACATCGATCAATGTTAAACTGTCACACAAGGTTATTTTTCTTTTACATAACAGTAGAGGCCTAAGGTAGTGGCATATTAAAAGTAATAACTTTCTAACTTGTAGCTCAAGATGACAGCAGCATTCATACCTGAATATATTACATCCAGAAATTAAAAAAAAAAAAAAAAAAAGAAAGAAAGAAACCAAGAAATTTAAAAAGTTAAAAAACCGGATGATGTCTGTTAAGAATTAATGTTCTTCAAAGGTCAAAGACTGGAAGACAGCATTCCCTGTGTTGCTATCATTGTGTGCCTGTGTGTGATGTGGATGTGTCTAGTGAATGGCTCTCCACCACAAAAAAAAATCTCCTGTGACCCGTGGGAGCTGTCTTTAGGCCTTAACATCCCTGATAAACCGTCAGCGAGACTACTTTGCATATGCTGTTGAACAACCAACCTGATTTATCCCATGGTGGTCTGGTAATTTTGCTGAGAAATGGATTGAATCATCCTAATGTTTGGATATCAGTATAGACACTCGTGTCCACATCCTCCTCGCATGCAGTGCTGCCGTGATTGTGCAACAGTCACCTGAAGTCAGGCCACGCACATGGAGAACTCCTGGCTTGAGCTGAATAAACAGGGAGTGGTATATCTATCAACAACTGTGCGCAGCCATCTGAAAAGCGGCAAAAAAGTCAATGTAGAAGTAAGTCTTTTCATTCTAGTTTCTCTCACCCCCACACCCCCCCCTTTTCTTTTTTTGGTTCTAGTATTCTGTTGCTTTCAAACAGTGCCCAGCTTTGATAGACTTCCTGTCTTGGCACAGGGCCAGGCAAGCTTTCTCTGTGCAAACAGGTTTTCTTTTTATTTTCAGTCCAGCCTAAAAATGCCTACAGATAGAAGAATGTCAGATCTTTTTAGTGTTGAATTTCAAAGCGGTCTTTAGAATTCTCTCCTTCCCTTGATCTCGTCTTTGGATTGTAGCTTGGACTCGCTCTCTGTTTCTAAATACAAGCTGTGGACAGTGGCTTTCTAATAAAATGCTTTGATAGTCTTGTGTACATGGGAATTAAGCATCGGGCCACGGTGAATATTGTGTCAGCAGCACCGTTCATGCTGACATGAAGCATTGCTTCTCTCCCACCACTGTATATGTTGTCTGCCAAAGTACCCTTACTAGAAAGTGTGAATGAAGAAATGGAAACGCTTAAGAAAGCAAGGCCATGAAATGCACTTGCACTTCATGCAGACGGCATCTTACTTTCTGGATTTAACAGAATTTATCGCTGAGGCTTCTCTATCTTTGGATCTGTTAATTCATGTATTCATTCCCACTCTTGGGCAGACAGTTCTATTTTATCTCACGAAGTGCAAACCTGGAAGGGAGGGAGGGAGAAGGGAAGCTTGTCTATTAAAAAAAAGCAGCACCTCCACACGTCTGTGCTCTTTCGATCAATATTTGCATCAAAGTGGTTTAAATGTATGTGGCTCTAGGGTTGTCCATTCTTTCAACCTGACCTGCAGCATTGATTAGGGCTCATATACGGAAGGGAAAATAGCAAATCCGGTAAGATAAAATTTTAAAAAGCAAGGAATATCACTGTGACTCCTGAGAAAGGAGCACTTAAAGTGCTCACGTCGTATGTATGAACTCAGCAATCCCCTTAGTTAGAGACTGCCCCTCTTTGCTACCCACATAGGGCAGTTGTGGTTCATTTGATCGTATTTCTGAGCATAACAAAGGATATTTCAGATTTTAGCTGAACAAAGGTGAAACCTCCATGTTTGGGATACAGGAGTTATCTTGGTTCTGGTTAAAATATTCACACTGATTTTTCATTTAATACTTCACTTTCTGCTTGTACATATAATTTCTCCAAGTTTGCTTCATTACGACTGCAAGCCCTTCCCTGAGCTCCATCGGACATTATACATGCAGGGAGCGCTAGGCAAGCTGCACCCATAAGAGATTCTTGTCTGAAGAGGAGCACAATTTAAGCAACATTGCAGGACTGACCTTCAAATTTTCCTGATTACAAGATTTTGGTAGCATTCTGGATGAACGAAACGTTTGGTTTCCTTCCCTGTTTTGCTCCTTCTGTTGTTTTTCCTCAAGTGTCTTTCCAATTCATTTTGAAGCAATGAAGATTGAAATCAGTAAGAGAGAGGTCACTTGGTGAAATCTTGGTTTTATTTAAATTGACTTTAGCGGGTCCAGGATTTTACTTGAAGACTGACTGCCTGAACAATGTCTTGTGGCAAGACCAAGTTTTACCTTTTTTATTTTATTTTATTTTTTTTAATGTGTATACTAGTTTGTTTGCAATTTCTGTTGCAGTGGATAAATTTGCAAAGCCAAGTTACATTCTTGGATCTGCATTTCTTTCTCTTTGACCATGAATGGACTTCTGATATTGAATTCTCTGGATGTAGGATCAGCCTTTAAACTTTGACCTGCATGTGTGATTGTTTAAGCAACAGTTAATTTTGAAGCAGAAAAGATTTAAGATCAGCTTTTTTGAAATGACTTCAGTTTTTGATAAAGAGAAAGAGAAAAACAAAATGACAGAACATAGTATAATCCGTAAGACTGAGAGAGGAAAAAAATGACAGCTGAGAAATTTATCATGTAAACAAAGTAGTCCAGCCTATTGAATGGAATAAAATTGAACAAATAGAGTGAACTCTCCTCCACGCTCTGCAGCAACTCTGCTGGCAAAGCACTTAGCACCTACTTAGATTAGGCTGCATGAATACAACAATATTAAGTGGGCCTCACAAAAGAGGACTTCCAGTATTAAGAGTGATCAAAGGATTTTAGCAAGGCAGGCTTGCCCACAACCATAAAAGTCTCCTAAAAAAGTAGAACTGAGCAATTAATTTACTTGACAGAATGTCTGTGAGCGGTTTGCAATTTCCTTGTATTTACTTGTTATTCGGTGTTACTTGGCATTTTTATGAACATGTTTACCTGCAGAATTGATCACGAGCAGGGCTTTATAAGGATTCAATACCTGATATTTTATATTCGAGCTGGGTTGGTCACAGCTAATTGGTCATTTCAGTCAGAAGAAGTAGAAGTAGAAAATTAGCATGTCTAAGACATTTGCCCAAATGTTAAACCACTGTTGGCCCCATAAACCTTGCCTGCAGCTGTTGGTATTTATTGTCCGTTTCACTTATCTCACTTCATGTGTCTCCCGGACATAATTTAGCGTGCTAGCTGCCAGTAGCACCATCCTAAAGCTAATATACAGCTACCCATAAAACAGTTCTTTTCTGACCTGGCATTAGTACCTCCTATGTTTGTTGTCTTACAGAACTTTATTATCCCTAAGGATAATGGCTCCTGCAACATGTCTTGGGATGTAATGGCTCTCATGGCAAACATGGGCTTGTAGCCTATGACTTGTGGTCAATTGAGTTAAATCCAGTTGGTGGCTGGTCACAAGTGGTAATCCCCCAGGGCTCTGTTTTGGGGCCAGTCTTGTTTAATATCTTTATCATTGATCTGGATGATGGGATTGAGTGCTCTCTGAGTAAGGGGGCAGATGACACCAAATTCGGTGGGAGTGCTGATCTGCTCAGAGGTAGGAAGGCTCTGCAGAAGGATCTGGACAGACTGGATCGATGGGCTGAGGTCAGCTGTGTGAGGTTCAACAAGGCCAAGTGCTGGGTCCAACACTTGGGTCACAACAACCCCATGCAATCCTACAGGCTTAGGGAGGAGTGGCTGGAAAGCTGCCTGGTGGAAAAGGACCTTGGGGTGTTGGTCGACAGCCAGCTGAACATGAGCCAGCAGTGTGCCCAGGTGGCCAAGAAGGCCAACGGCACCCTGGCTTGTATCAGGAATAGTGTGGCCAGCAGGAGTAGGGAGGTGATCGTGCCCCTGTACTCGGCACTGCTGAGGCTGCACCTCGAGTACTGTGTTCAGTTTTGGGCCTCTCACTACAAGAAAGACATGGAGTTGCTGGAGTATGTCCAGAGAAGGGCAACGAGGCTGGTGAGGGGTCTAGAGAACAGGTCTTACAAGGAGCGGCTGAGGGAGCTGGGGCTGTTTAGTCTGGAGAAGAGGAGGCTGAGGGGGGACCTTATTGCTCTCTACAACTACCTGAAAGGAGGTTGTAGTGAGGCAGGTTTTGGTCTCTTCTCCCAACTAACTAGCAATAGGAGAGGCAATGGTCTCAAGTTTCATCAGGGGAGGTTCAGTTTAGGTATTGGGAAAAATTTCTTTACTGAATGAGTAGTGAAGCACTGGAACAGGCTGCCCAGGGAAGTGGTGGAGTCCCCATCCCTGGAGGTGTTAAAAAAACGTGTAGACATGGTACTTCAGGACATGGTTTAGTAGACATGGTGGTATTGGGTGGATGGATGGACTTGATGATCTTAGAGGTCTTTTCCAACCTTAATGATTCTATGATTCTATTCTGTGTGCTTTATATAAAAGGCGTATGGGCATATGCACTGTAGTCTGGGGGCTAGTGCGGACAAATGATGTCTCTAGGTGTTTTGGTTTCGGCTGCCGCCGGCAACAAAAGCGCCATGTGGCCGCCCCTCCCCCCGCCAGCGTGCGGAGGAGAATGGAAGGAAAGAGGCAGAAACTGGTGGGTCGGGATAAGGGCAGTTTAACAGAACAGCAAAGAAAGGGAAACAGGAACAACAACGATACAGATAAGGAGAAAACACGACAACAAAACAGACCCGCTCTCTCAGACCGCACCAGCGCCGCACGCTCCCGAGCCGTGAGTGAGTTCCTTCTGCGCCGCCCCCCCCCCTACCCTGGAACCCAGCATGACGTCCCATGGTATGGAATACCGGGCTCTGTTTGGCCAGGTGGGGTCAGCCCCCACCCCCCGGCTGTGCCCCTTCCTGGAGTCCGGTGAAAATTAACCCCGTCCTGGCCAAACCCAGGACATTATGCCATTTATTCCTCCAGACACTGGGCCTGGATCATATTGTTCTTAGACGTTAGAGGCTCGTGATTCTAGCTAGGTTTCAGGTGTACCATGGAGTTACAAATACTTTTTCTGGTTGCATTTTATTGCCAGCAGCCCTGGAGATACCAAGATGTTAGTAGCCAACCAGTTTCTGAGGTATTTTCCTCTGAAACCAAACTTCGTCACTGTGCTGCGTTTTTAATTCATGTTATTTGGCCACGCACAGCAGGTGTGCACACTTCTGTGGAAGAATGCACAGCAAGGAGGCTACAAACATAATAACCTCTATAATTTTATACAGTCTAGTTCACCAAAGTTCTCTTACAAGGCAAAGTACCACCTTTCCTTAAAACAGTGATTAGCTCTTATGAACTTTAACTTTTAAAGGAAGTCTTGCTAATATTCCCTCATGTCCTTCCTGTTGTCTCTCCCTTCTTCTCCCTGAATTCTTTCCTCTCTGACAGCCGCATGGCAAGTTTAACATTTAGTTTTGTCCACCAGGCAAGAAATTTGGGATTTGCTGCTGTAGTTTGTCCTGTGGAGTAAGTTTTAGCGTAAATGCTTCTGTGTTTGAATGGTGATTATGAAGAGTAAAGAGAATGTAAGGGTAAAACTATTGCAATTAATTCATGCTTGATTTTTCAAGATACTGTGTTTTCAGTTGCCTACCTTATAACACCTCTTATAATTAGATCACTTACATAAAAATGCATGTAAGTTTCTAATGTTAGACAGGCAAGTTTTGTAATTTTGGCTCTGGTCTATTCCCGTGTAAAGGTAAGATGGCTTTGGGCATTACGTTCTTCAGTGCCATGTTCTAATGAGTCTGTACATCTTAAGCAATGGGTCTGTCCCACTTACAGTGCTAATTCATCTCCCTGTGTGTTGTGTGCCAAAGGATCCCAAAGCTCTCATTTACATTTCCTTAAAGCCTTAAAGTATGTCTAATTTTTAATTAAACGCTAAAGACAAAACATTTTTAGCTTCCTAAGAAATCTTGCCCCTACATTTGATGTAAGCATACAACAAACTCAATGCTCAGTAATAATGATATTTAAGGAGGAAATTACATTATATAATTTCATTAAAAGTAATATCCAATAGAAGTATCAGTTTAGAGGGTCTTTATTTCTGAGTCAACATGATAGCTGGACCTATGCATTTTCAAAGACCAGATTAGTGTACAGAAACCCAGTATCTGTCTTGTGCAACCATCTGAGATTCTGGTGGGTGAGTATGGCAAGGTATATCAACTCAAGTTACAATTGCCTAAAACTTGCTCTTTTGAAATCTGCAGCATTATGTGGGCCAGACTGATCTTTAGCTCAACACTGAAAATAATACTTGAATAGAATACCCAAGGGATGTGAAGCACTCTCCACCCCTTTGAGTCCTTATATCAGTACTGAACGCCTTTCTGAAAGCGATGCTTTAGCTAAGTCCAGAACTACACAGTTTGATACAAGAATTTTTGTGCAAAATCACTGACTTCAGTTGTAGAAAAGGTTACACGGGACAGTCAGGGAGTCCTTCTGTGGCTCCAAGATCGTACACAGCAGATGATGCTAGGAGGAGGCTCCCTGGTCTGTATGAGTGGCAGCTGCAAGTGGGGGCCTGCACTTGCAAGAATGCAAGGACTTGCCAAATATTTGTGTCCCATGGAGTACAGTACAACCTAAAGGCTGTCAAAGGGCTGACAACCCTTTTTTCGCACCGACTGAAACAATGAGAAAGATGGACCTTTCTGGCTCCATGCTGCGTTCTGTGCCTCTGCTGGCCCTGCACATACAAAGGTGCATAACCACCCTCTGTCTCTGGACCCCTGCTGCCAATACCAAAATCTTCCAGATGCTATTTAACCCTTGATCAACAAGTTATCTCTTACTCAAAGAAGATGTTAGCAAGCTGGCTGGCATCCAAGAAAGTCAAATATTGTCAACAGAATATCCTGCAGCTGTGTGCAGAGCACAGCATTACCAATGAGGGTAATGGAGCTTTTGGAAAGTTTTTGTCTCTGCAACCAACTGTCCCCACAATCAGTAATGAACAAATTTGAATTCTACTTCGTACTGAATGAGCGGATGCATGAACAAATTAAAATGAGCTAATATAGTTTTGTGACGTAAATGAGAAGGGAAAAACCATCAACCATTATGAAAGAACTATCTTCAGACATGTGTCTGTCCTCCCTTCATTGCAAGAAAGTGCCAATCTCTTTATTACACTGTTTGCCTTTATGTACTTCAAATGCATCTAAATAACTGATTTGAATATTTTCTTGATGTTGGTAAGGTTTCAGCTCTACAGGCAATTTTTCAGCACCCCAAATTAAATCTAAAGCAGCCTTGTTCTGCACTCTTTGTGGAGCCCTAGACACTGATTTTTATCATGGGACTCTTTCATCAGCCCTGGAGATATGGCTAATGCCCAGTTTAAGACCTTGAAAAGGGGCAGAATGGCCCAATGCTTCCCAAATGAAATTTTTTTAAGACTTTTGAGACTTTAATTTGGCACCAGGATGAGAAACTCCATGTACATTTTCTTCTTTGGGAAAACTGTTAGCTGAAGATAAGGTGTGGCACTTCTGTTCTTTTACAGTAGCTGAAAGGGTATCTTAAAGGTTGGCTTTTTAACTTTAGTGGATACTTGCTAATGCAGAGCAACGTTAGGCAAAAGCACTCAAGCACGTAAGTAATCCAGGGTTTTTTTTGCTCCTATTTAAACAATTCTTGACTGAAGCTGAGAATAGTCAACAGATGAAGAGACGTGTCAGATTCTGAACTGGTTAAAGTGATCATTTCACCTCTGCTTCCACTAAACTGATATTTCTGTTGGATATTCTTTGTAATGGAGCAGTATAAGGCAATTTGCTTTCTCTTTTGGTATTAGTTAAACATAATTCTGGTTGATTGTGTTTCAGTTATACTCTTGCATCAAAAGTAGGGACAGGAGCTCTTAAGAAGCTAAAAATAGTCCATATAATGATCTCAATAGGAGGGAGATTATCAAATTGATGAGGAAGAAATATAGGGAATTAAGATTTCAAATACTGTAAGGCCATGTTAATAGTCACTCCATGTACTCTGGAAAACCGAGTAACCAAGTATCCCACATTCTCTGAAAAAAACCAAAGTGTACCTCAGCAAGTCCTCACCAGCTGTTCTCTTTTAACTTTCTCACAGTTGAATTCAGCCCTTCTATAACATAGAAAATTTGTCTTTAAGTCAATTTAGGGAGGAATATAGGGAAATGATATTTAAAACCAGAATTTTCAAAAGAATGTATAAGAATTTGGGAACCCTAATTCTTCTGGGAATACATGCATTTTATCATCTTCACATGCCTAAATTATCTGCCCTTAGGCTATGAATTTCAAATACACCCTTATCTTCCAGCACTCTGGTATACAAATAAAGATGTTTCTATAGCAATTCTGATTTCAGGAAAAGGACAATATGATCAGAGTGTTGTAGATATTAAGGTGATGCACATTATCTATGAGGGTGCTAGAATGTAATCTTAGCTGTGTTATTTCCCCAGCTTTTCAATAAAAAGTGTAGGGAGGAAATAACACGCCCATGTTAACATGTCTTCACTGACCTTACCAATGCTTTTGATGCTATTAGACTTCTAGGTCTGTGAAAACTGTTGGCAGTATTTCCAAACTCCTGGATGTCCAGAAAAGTTTGTGAAATTATCCGTCATCTGCACAATGGTGTGCTGGATAGAGGATGTGGCTGGCACTCTGTTGGATCCATTTGTAATAGCAAAAGGAGTCAAGCAAAGGTATATTTTGGCACAGACTGTTCATTGGACTGTTTTTTGTCGTAATGATTGATGATGCCACTAGAGACATGATGCCAGGAATATTTATTAAATTTTGAACATCTGGCAAGCTCTTTAACCTGAACAGATTGAAGGCCTCCACAGCACTGAAGGAGAAGGTTATATGTGAACTTCTTTGCACAGGTGGTTGTGCTTTCATAGCACACACTATAGAAGACCTCTAGTTCATGACCAACAAATTTTCTGTGGCAGCTAAAGTCTACAGATTTATCATCAGTCGGAAGAAAAGCAAGGTTATGCACTAGTCTTTAGCTGGAAAAGCGTGTGCAAGATATAGCCTCACAATCAACGTGTTACTGTCGGTAATGGATTTAATGATTTTTTAAGAGACTGTCGGATGTGTAAGAAATCATACGCTGAATTAAAAATACATGTTTTGCATGTGAGATTGCATCATAAATTGACACCTGCATGATATCCCACAGAATATAAGAGCTAGTATTTATTTTGCTGTAGTAATTTCCACATTAGTCTGTGGCTGTGAAAATGGACAAGTCATTGCTGGCACATCAAAGAGCTGGAAAAATTCCATCACCAGCGCCTTCAAGCTATTATGCATATGAAGTTGTAGGATAAGAATCACAAATAACATGATTTTGCAAAGAGATTGCACAAACAGTATTGAAGCAATCATTAGAACAACATTATTTTACTGGATGGGGCATGTCCTCTGTATTTAGGACATAAAGATCCCACTGTGTACACTGCATAGTAAACTTACAACAGGGACCAGATCAGAAGTCAGACAAAAGGAGAGGTATTTGTCCAGAAAATTCACTCCCTGGTTGCTACACAGATGCCATTATTTGGGAAACTCAGCATCAGCTATTAATATAGAGTACTACAGTGTAAAGTGAGACACGTTGGTCAATAGAGCTGAAAAATAATTCACAGCTAAAAACTCATGAATAATTTTGCCCTTGTTGAATGTCTGTGATTAAACAACAGTATCTTTATATATGATTGAACTAAATTCAGTTTTGGAAGAAACCAAATTATAGCTGAGGAACATTTAGGCATCGTTCTCTTCATGTCCAGCTGATGATGAAGTTCTGCTTTAGGAATCCATCACAGAGTAATGTTAGAGATGGTACCAGTTGATGGTCATGCTAATCTCTGTCCAGCCCATGGAATTACATTTGCTCTAAGTTTCAGGCAGGCATAGCTCTGCTGATGGAGTGGAAATCAGTTGAGAGTGAATTAGGCTGAAAGAGAAGGAACCTTCACATGGTGCTAAACAAGCTCCACAGCAGCCGAAAAGAGAATGCACAAGCTCAGCTTCCTTTCTGGAAACAGTGATTAAGCCTGGCTCCAGGAAAATGCATTTTTCTTTCCACACATCTCTGAGAAAGCATCGATTCATAGAGAATGGAGAGCTGCTGTCGGCAACTCCTGGGATTCCGGAGCAAAGCACACAGGGGAGTAGGCTGGAGGCTTTGTGACGTGGAAGTTCCTCGCAGATCAGGATCTCTTCTTGTTTCCCCTGTTTCAGAGATCACTGCAAGAGGCACACTCCACACAGGCCTCCTTCCCAGCAAACAAGGGGACAAATATTCAGGGGTGTTGTTCTCTGCTGCTTCTTTAATATGCAAGCTTATAATAAAAAGGAGATTGGAGAGAAGGAAAGAATCAGATCAACTGCTGTCATTTACATTTAATTGCTGTGCTTGCCATTTCAGCACTAAGCATTGAAATGTGCTCAAGATGGTCTGAGAAACACAGCATTTGGTTCTGTAGTTGTTCTTTAAACAAGAGTTATTCAAATAACAACCTAAGATGTCAAGCACTCCAGAGTAGTTGCTGTGCTAAACAGGTCAAAGGAAGAGCACAAAGCGCATTTCAGATATTAGGACTTGTCTGTAATAAATGTAAACAAGCCAATTAGAATACATTGTTTGCTGAAATGAAACTTCAAAACCAGAGATTGTTGTACACAACCTATAGGAAATAAAGTGAAAGCAGTTTGGTGTGTGTAAAATTGATAGGCAGTTTTTATCTTGTTAACCTTTTTATCTAGAGCATATGAAATTCAGTAAATATATTCACTTGCCCTACTTTTGAGAGTAATTTTTCAACAGATTTTCAGTAATTGGATATCACGTATTTTATGGTCTTACTCTGTGTTGTTGGTATAGCCAAAAAAGAAAAAAATGATAAATTGAAACATTTTAAGCTGGGCAGCTTTCATGGGAAAGTAAGATAGAGTGGATGCCTTGGGAGTAATCCTCTAGATCACTTTTGAAAACTCTTAGCTAGTAGAAAGCTCAATCATTGACATGCAATATTTAATCTCTGAAACAAGATATTGTGTATTGAAAGAAAAAAAAGTCAACAGTGTTCTAGTGTAAAACCTGTCTAGATTTTTCATGAAATATTGGAAGGAGGAAATACTTTTGTCCTGGCAAGACCTCAAGGGTGCTTTTCTTAATTTCTCTGTTCATTTTATTCTCTTATCTAAAGTATGTAAAAGAGATTTTGTATTTCAGTTATGAAAATGTGCATATTTTATACCACAAAAGAGAACCTACCCCCCCCCCTCCGCCCCCCCCCCCCCCCCCCCCTTTTGGTAAATATTCTTTCAGAAGAAACACAATCGATGTACTCAGAGCTAACAAGCAGATGGATGTATTTGAATGCCATTATCTTATGTACAATGATATTATCTCTTTCATGAAAAATTCAGCAATTTGGGCTGCTTTAGTCAAGGAGAAGGAGGAAGTAGAAAAGAAAAAATAGTGAGAAAAACATGATCAGACTTGGAATCCCTGAGGGGGTCACATTGCATCATTTAGCAGGAGAATAAGCAATGCAGAAGGAGCAAAGTTGCTGGAGTTGCTGTCTGCTCTCCTTATGGCGTTCTTGGCTCTGAGCTCTCTTCAAGCCCTGCAGCTGTAGGTGGGCAGCTCTTGGGTCTGCTAAAGCATCACACCATGACATTTTTATCATCAGTCTAGGAGAAGAAAATAAATTTGCTAACAGAATGTAGTTGGCAGGCTAATACTGCCTTGTCACATTCCAGACAGCTCCAGGTCTGGCCTGAGCCAGAGGAAACAAGAATGAAGGCCAAGAAGTTCATGATGGACATGTTATGTAAAGAACAGAAATGCATTAAAAAGGGGGGAGGCTTCTCTATAGTACAAACCAGGTATTCCTCATGATTTCAGAAATGGGAGTACTTGTGTGTGTGAAATACTCAGCACCTGGGAGGTGGAAGGCTCGGTTTCTGTAAAAGCTAACCTTAATCCTGACTTAAGCAAACTATTTCCTTTTATTGAAAAAATCCCCTCAACTTAAAATTATACTATCAAGGTATGGGGTCTTACTCTGTTCTCAGATATCCTGCTGTATCAAGTAAATTCCAGCAGGTGATCAAAATTATGTAATGTGTGCACAGGATTCGGTTTTGTTGTCTCTGGGAATGGTGTGTCAGAATGATTGCCGCTGCTGGTATTTGGTGCTTGTGGCATTTTCTGCTACACAGTTATCTGTGTGACTCCTCCATCGGTGTTAAACCTGAAGGGAGAGTAGAGAAAGTATGCCTTTCACTGCGTGCTTTAGAAATGGACATTTCATACCACACGTTACATACAGCAGGAAAGCCTATGATATAGTCATTCACCTGGGCGGCTGACCTATGTCAAACATTTGGCAGAACAGAAGAACAAAGACTGCAATGGGGAATTTCATATGGGCAAATTGATGCGTGGTAGAAGAGTCACTGTTCTCTTTGAAGCTGTGCTCAGCAGCTATGCTCCCGTAATCTTACAATATGAGATAACAGAACAGAATAACAGAATGTTAGGGGTTGGAAGGGACCTCTGTGGGTCATCTAGTCCAACCCTCCTGCTGAAGCAGGGTCACCTACAGCAGGCTGCACAGGACCTTGTCCAGGTGGGTCTTGAATATCTCCAGAGAAGGAGACTCCACCACCTCCCTGGGCAACCTGTTCCAGTGCTCCGTCAACCTCAGAGGGAAGAAGTTCTTCCTCATGTTCAGATGGAACTTCCTATGCTTCAGTTTGTGCCCGTTGCCCCTTGGCCTGCCGCTGGGCACTACTGAAAAGAGTCTGGCCCCATCCTCCTGACACCCACCCTTCAGATATTTATAAGCATTTATAAGGTCCCCTTGCAGCCTTCTCTTCTTCAGGCTAAACAAGCCCAGCTCCCTCAGCCTCTCCTCGTGGGAGAGATCCTCCAGTCCCCTCACCATCCTTGTAGCCCTCCGCTGGACTCTCTCCAGTAGCTCCTCATCTTTCTTGAAGTGGGGAGTCCAGAACTGGACAGAATACTCCAGATGAGGCCTCACTAGGGCAGTGTAGAGGGGAAGGAGAACCTCCCTCGATCTACTGGCCACACTTTTCCTAATGCATCCCAGGATCCCATTGGCCTTCTTGGCAGCCAGGGCACACCACTGGCTCATGGTCAACTTGTCGTCCACTAGGACACCCAGGTCCCTCTCCGCAGAGCTGCTCTCCAGCAGGTCCGTCCCAAGCCTATACTGGTGCATGGGATTGTTCCTTCCCAGGTGCAGTACCCTGCATTTGCATCAAAAGACAGACTGGTAGATTAAATTTACTTTTACTTGTCTATCCAATAGAGTGCTTCTTGTGTCTGGGTGAAAATGTTCCTGAATCATGGGGTCTGTACTCCAGAAGCATCATCTTCCAGAGGGCTGCTGTTCTATAGGGCATCCATCCTATTTAACTCAACGAGACTTGGAGGGCAGCATTGAATTTAGCTTTGTTTGCGCTAAAGAAAAGAACATTTCAGAGAAATGAATAATTGAAAAAAGACATTATGTAAACAGTGCAACTTCTTTGGGGTTCTGGACGTGTCAAGGAATGTCTTAATGATGAATGTTTATGAAAATAATTTTCATAAGTGACCAGATAGATTGACTGTAACTTTCCATAGCTTATGTGGTAGGAAGAGACATGTAAGCCCAAATCAGACCTTCAAAAAAGTTCTTGCCCTATATATGATATGTGTACCCAGTCATGCTGCCTTTTTCACTGTGATTTGTCCAGGATCAGAGCACATATAATTAAGATTTACTTTGGTGTAAGGTCTTCAATGTCATTTAGATGTTCTACTTAACTAAATGGTTTATCTTTGTTTGAATTTTAGTTAAAATAGTATACATCAGTCTTAAGTATAATGGTTTTCTCAGGCAACTTTAAAATTATTACCTCTAATCAGGTTTGTTTTTGTTTTTTTTTTTTTTCTTTTTTTCCAAAATGATGAGTTACTCAATTCCCGTGTCATGTCCCTTTAGAAAAATAAAACAGTGAGTTAGGAAAATATTCAGGTCATTCCTAGAAAAATAACCCCCATTTTTTCTTTTTGATGAAATGAAGTTTCTTGAAAGTGCTGGCATTCAGTGGGTTGAAAGAAAATGTAGAACTGAAAAAATATTTAATGTAAGTTGTAAAGGAGCTTGGAACCACACCACAAGCATCATAATTAACTTTAATAATTATAAATGTAAATGCAGACAAGCCACAAGGTTTTAATGGTGTGCCACATGCTTCAGCTAATTATTTTAGAGTTTGGACACATTCAGTGCCAGCTAATTATAAACCCTGCTATGGAAATCATCTGTTTATATTAGACTTATTGATCTCTAGTGTTTAAGCAATATGAAAAGGGAAATCTACAATGCTGTACCATCTGCTTTGTATTCCTAATTGCTTTTAAAGAATCAAATATATAAATAGTCAGCTTTTTATATGTTCGGCTTCAAACTCATTCAAGAAATGTGTTTTGCAAATCTAAGCGAACAAGAAAAAGATGGAGCATTAATAATTTCTCTCTTCCCCTCCAACTTTTTCCATCCTTGAATCTCTGCAGTTCACTGACTTCAACACAGGAGAAGAAAATGTGTATGTGTCCCAGAAGTCCCACATATTCGTCAAGCCAGCTGAGAACTTATGCAGTTTATCATTTACATCTTTTAACTGCACATTTTCTTTTACTCCTTGCCATCAAACACACCTTATGGCTATGAACATTTCTTGTTATTCTACTTAATGGATACACAAGAAGAGGGGAAGGGAAAATAATGTTCAGACTAGTGATCACCTCCTCTGGGAAGTATTTGGCTTTATGGCAGATTAAGCCTACTGGGCTGCATGATGGGCATTTGGTTAGTGGGGAGGATTCAGACTGTGATACATTACTTTTTCTCTTTTGTTTCTTTTGTTGTTAGAAATACCACTATTAAGTATTTCTGCTACTTCACAGTAATTTCTTCATAAAATTGCTGATTTTCATGCCATTTAAAATAACTCTTTTCAGTGCTTTAACTGCTTGCAGTGTCACTTTTACTGGGATGGCCTATTTTGTTAGATATTTACTATTCTTTCATCTTTTAAAATTACATTAATAAAAAGACAGTGCTACTCGGTGCTTGAAGTACTCCTGGGAAGTGAGTGTTCCCTAGACCCATTTCACAGATTGAGAAGAAAGCAGCAGAGCTGAAGTGATTCCTGTGTGAAATCTGTAGGTATTTCAAACTCTCCAGCCCTTTCTGATGTCTCGTCCTCTAGAATTTTTGTTCTGCTTTTGCAGTTATTTTTTATGCACAGAGCACTGGAGAAATTATCTTTTTCTAAAGTTGGAATTTCTAACTTCACCTAATTGTTTTGTTGCCCCAGGAGAAGGTGTCTCATTAGGGGGTTTGGCACTCGGGGTACATAATGACGTTACTTCCGGAGGAATCCTGCAGTGGACAGAAGAAGGAGAGTAAAGATGCAGAAGTGTGTCTGGTGTGAATTGTCACAGCTGTAACTTTTAAAGCCCGTGAAGTTATGACAATTTGCATAGGACAGGAGAGTGCCCCAAAAATTGCCATCTTTTTGACAAATTGAGAAACTGGGCCAGATCCCCAGCCAGTGTCTCTTTTAGTAACTCTGCTGAAATCCATGGAACTGTGCCAGGCTGCACCAGCTGGGAGTCTGGCAATAGCCATTTCAAATTAAACAAGTTAATGCACTTGACTGCTGCAGTTAAGAGGTCCTGAACCACTGCTGCTTTGCCTGTTGAGAAGTTTCTAACTCCCGCTTAGACAACTCCTCTGCCCTTACATCCCAGTTTCACAGCCTTCCTTTGTATGAGGTCTAAATATTTATGGTGCAGCACAGTGGAAGAGAGTTGGTCCTTAAAAACATACCGAAGAGCTGTGTTTAGGAGTGTGGATCACTCTTTTGCTTTTTTTTTTAAATGATTTTTTTCTGTTTACTGGGTTTGTTAAATTACTGTGCTTAGACTGGCACTTTGGAGGAAATGTCTGCCACATATGGCTTTATACTTCTCCTGTTCTAGTCCATGTGCACACCCTTATTTTAATCTCTCTGCATGTATGTTAGTAGTGCAAGCTTCTATTGTTATCTGAGTTTATTATAATTAGAGCTCCTGGTTTTCTAAAATTCAGCAGGGAAAGAAGTACAGCTTCAGTCTTATATTGCTTTAAAAGTCAGGCTTCTTCCCAAAAGTGAGGTATGAAGCAAGAAACAACACTGGAATAGGCTTTTGAATGACCTTTCCAGTAAATCTCACATTTACAGTGAACAGTGACATTTGGAAGCTTTTAGAGAGCTAGCTAAACTCCTGATCTGTTTTTCAGATAATTATGTTCTTTCCTTTTAATCCATCAGCATAAACAGTAACACAGAGAATAACTACTGATCATGTAGCATCATTTATACTCCTGGTGTTGAGGAGCAAGTAACAAGAGTGTGGAAAGATGTGTTACTCTTGGTGACACTTGGTATGGGGCATGCTGTGAGAATATTGGGTTTAGTCTGGCAGCTGGCAGTGGGACAGAGCCTATGATACTATACGGAGAAAAAAATTTATCAGTCATCTTGGGATGCAGTTCCTAGTGCATCTTGTATCACTGCAACTTCCCTAGTGAAAAGCCAGGCCTCCAGAGGAAGTCATAGCAGAGTAGAATAAACACAAGCATCTTCCTTCCTGAGGATGGATGCAGGAAGAATTACGTTGTTTTACCACTCACAGACAACAAATACAATTATTATGACCTACTCTTGGTTCAAGTCCCCTCTTGGAAATCATTACCTGAGTCAGTGATGATGAGTCTGTTTGTACTGTCGAGGTTTTCTTCTTCTTTAACCTCTTTGGCAGTACTTTTAGAGGGTTATTCTGGTGCCATTAGTACTTTGACACTGTTATTAAGAACTAGATTACTCACTTTGTACCTTCTAATGGCTAGGAAAATGAAAGTGAAATGTCAGGTGCAATTAGGAGATATGCCACCTACTGTATTCCCTCAACTCCTTTGTTTGTTGCCTTCCCATATCACCCCATTGGGAGTAAAACCTGCAGTAGTCCTCAATGAAGTTATCATCGATGAAGCTTATGTTGTGAGCACAGCTCTGGGGTGGTCTAGATTACTTAGGACTTTTGAAGATCATGGGAAGCACCTAACATTTCATCAAAATCATCTGCAAGCAGAAAATAAGAAGCAAATTAATTATGTAGTTTTACTGGAGAACAAAAAGCCAATTATATCCTTTCAATAGCCTTCAGCTATAGCTGTAGGTACTGTGATGTTAAAGAATTTAGTCTTAACTTGCCAGAGGTGGGGATTATTACTATTGCAGAGGCAAAACTTGATTGAAGAAGTTCTCTGGCTACATTGGAGGTGGAAGTGGTTGGTTTTTTCTACTGCTCTTGTCTGGACAAAATGAATTTACTTTACAGATTTAGCTGAAAACTTTGATGTTTTATAACCTATAACTAATACATCACTAAGATCAAGGCTATCTGCCCCCATTGATAGGACGAGAGGCAATGGCCTCAAGTTGTGTGAGGGGGGGCTTAGATTAGATATTAGGAAAAATTTCTTTACTGAAAAAGTGGTCAGACATTGAATTAGGCTGCCCAGGGAGGTGATTGAGTCACCATCCCTGGAGGTGTTTAAAAAACATGCAGATATGGCACTTCAGGATATGGTTTAGTAGACGTGGTGATGTTGGGTTGATGGTTGGACTTGATGATCTTAGAGGTCTTTTCCAACCTATGATTCTATGGTTTGTTTTGCACTGCTTTGGTATTACATCCCACCATGTAAAGATTACATGAGACGTCACCCACTCAGCCAAAACATAGGCATCCAATGTATAACCTAGAATGTAAGATTACTACCTAAAAGCTGTGCCAGAATTGCAGTGATACCACAAACTGAGACAGCTTCAACCATGTTGTAACTAAAAGGCTTTGTAAACTCCTAGGGTGAAAATAAGATAGTTTGATATGGAGATGTATCCGTCTCCTTGCACCTGAGTGTCATTTTCTCTTCAGAGTGAGTAGATGGGCTTTTGTGTAGAGAGTGTCATAAAGCAGTAGAACTTACTTTTGGCAAGCAGAAGCTATTTAAGAGCTAAACTAAACTGTTACAAACCAATAATTTTAAGGAGGAGTAAAACAGTGCTAACCTGCGTGGCAAGCTTTCAGCTGATACACTGCGAAATGGCAAAGATATTAAACTCCCCTAAGATAAGGGTTATAGTAGGAACTCCAGTGACCCTCCAGTACAGTGGGGCTTCTGTGGTACTATAATTAGGGTTATTATGATGAAGTCAGGCATACAAATGTTAGCATTCTGCTCATTAAAATAGTTCTTTTCGGACAATTAAGGATTCTGCATTTCACATTCATAAAGTGAATAATATAAACTTCACTTGCGGTTTCTTTGATTATGTGTTGGAAAGAGTTAAAATTCTGTATGTAGATCACTGTAGTTTTATTATGTAAGATGACCTTAGGAACTGTCATCCCCCTTGAATTTATACAAAGAATTCAAAGTAAAGGTTTTCTAGGTTACACTTCTTTTTTCAACCCTTTGTCCTGTCAGCTCAGTCCTAGATATCTTCATCTGCCGACATGCCCAGATGTGCAATGAATGTTGATTTGAGCTGGCCCCTCAACCCCTCCCTGCTGGTGTCATTAAAACCAGGGAGGTAGCTGCTCCCCTGGCATCTTTGGCAAGGCTTGGCTTTACACTGTGGACTAAATTATTGATGAAGAGCACTTCTGTCACAGTGTGTTTTACCCACCTTTAAATGAAACAGTGTGGATAGAGCTGTCATTGCCTCCTCACTCCCTGCAACTTCTACATGACATTTATGATGTGGTTCAGATTGCACTGAAGCAATTAATCTCCAGTAGAGCCTGCACTCAGAATGAAGTTCCCTGACAATTACCAAGGGCTAGTTTTTCAGTGAGCATACCACACAGTCATTGATACAGTATACAAAAGAAAACATCACAATATACTGTAAAGGTTTGTTGCTCTTTTTTTGTGAATCTGATGCTTAGTGTCTGAACATCCTTTTCACACCAATACCTTTTCTTAACAATGTGGATGAAACCTAGTGTTCAGACCCATGCTTTGGGCCTGATTCTGTCGTGCACTGAATGCCCTCAGATCCTGCTACAATGAACAGGACACAATTTTTGCCATCTGTTAAGAAAAGCCTTACCAAAAATGACAGGCATTTTTGGTAAGAGACATCCAATATCTTCACATCAGACATCTGTCTGTACCTGGAAGCAAAACCTGTTTTTTAATACTGCATTCAGCCATTAAAATGGTGCTGGAGATATAGGAGCTGCTATTTTATATCTCTTCTAGGTGCTGTCTGAACATGAGGATAGACTTTCCTGTAAAGAAGATGTGCTTCTTGCTTAGGATTTTTGTAGGCTAAAGAACAGAATAGATTTTGTTTTATATGTGTTGTTTCTCTCACACTACACAGTCTCCTTAAGACCTTGATAGTGAGCTTACCACGTGAACCATCTGCCAATCTGCAATGAGGAAGATTTTTGTCCAGGTTTGGGATTTATAATCTGTTTTATTGGGGAAGGGAACGCTGACGTGAACATGGGATTATTCCTGCCACTTCTCTTTAAGTGGAGCCACCAGCTTCCACCTGACTAGCTACCAGAGATGGACAGAACTAGCCATGGTTTTGTATTGTAGTTGAAGCACAGTACAGCTCCATCTTCCCTGATGACAGCACTGTCAAACGAACATGGGGTGAGAATTCAAACTGGCACCTGTGCATCAGGGTGATGGCCACTTTAGGAATGCGTAGACAAAAATACAGACAGTATATTGGTGGATAAACTAATGTGTGGACTTATACTTACATGCTCAGGCTCAGAGGTGAGTACTGTGACAACTGAAACATTTTGACACAAGTACTTATTAAGAAAATGCGTGAATTGTTATGGATGAAATCAAATATGTCTTTACCCAGACCATGAAACAATCTGCTGGAGATTTGGAAAGACTAACGTAACTTGCCTTTCCTGCAGTTCTGGTATTCCTGCTGTACCTCATGGGTTGGCAGTATCAGAAGGTGACCCTCTGAAATGTGGTCTGATGTGTTTTGGCCCAGGAGATGCTCTGGTCTGAATGCTAGGCTCAGCAGTAAACGTATGGGTTTAGGAACCTCTCTTTGAGCATTCCCTTTAAAAAATAGTAGCTGTGCTGCAGTTATCTGATTTTTTTTTCCAAATACATGAGATTTAAATTTCATTTGAGCAAGAGGCATGTGAAACAAATCAAGTAAAGGGATTTTTTTCATGGCATATTTAGCTAGAATGAAATTAGGAGTTCTCAAAACCACTCAAAGCTGATTTAGATTAGGTATCAGGGTGGCAAAGTGTCTGAAATATTTTGAAGGAAGGGCTAGCCTCCTTCTTCCGACAAGGAAGCTCTTCCCCAGTTGATTCATCTCTGTTTTGTGGTAAGCTAAAGTGTGCGTGTGTGGAAATCACATGAGGCACTCAAAGTTGTTGGTGTGGCTGCATTATAGCAAGCTGCCTTAAAATGTCTCATTAGAGGTCAGAGGAATAAATTGTGAAAATTGAATAAATTGTGAAATTGTTGGAACCTGAATAAGATACTATGAAAAGTAAGTAAGGAACGTGCTGTGTTCTTCGTATTTTAGTGGTGTCTCACTTTTAATGATTTCACCATCGTTTTGCGGTTAAGGTTAAAATGAAAGGTTTAAGGGATTCATTGCAGTATTATGTTGGAGAACGAGGGATACTTATACAAGGGATTTGTAGTATAATAAGCAGCCTTTAATGAGCGTTTCAAAACTCCTGTAGATACTCATCTCATCTCTTTGGTGAGACATGCAGAAGGTCTTCTAGCTAAACCATTCACCTTGAAGAATCTTGCTGCTTTTGTCCACTTTTCTCCAACATTTCATCTGGTTTGGGATGAAGCCCTTAAGCATGAAGTGTTCTTTCTGCCCTGGATCTGATAGCACAAAGGCCCAAGTCTTCATTATGATGTTTCAATTTTGGCTATTTTAGTATCAAGATTTGCATCTCTGCCAGGACGGTGTATTTCACTTTGGACATCTGGAATAACTTGTACTGGCACACTGTGTCTACCTTACAAATCAGTTTCTGATTTATCCAGTAGTTTGTTGGTAAGTGTATTGATTTGCCTATAGTGGCTTTAGCAGCAGATACTAAGATAAGATAGTAGATAGAAAATGCTTTTTGGTGACACTTTCATTTCTGTCTTCTCAGTGGGTAGGCACCAGTAATAAGGCTGATGGGCTATTGAGTAGTCTTCCTCTGGGCATCAGCATGTTGATGGACAGCAGGTGAGGTCCATACAGCTGAATGGCACTACTCTCCAGTGATCATGTGCCTGCCGGTTCACTTTAGTAGCTGCCAGCCCTGACTCCAAACAACCTTAGATTTCTACACTATCCCTTATTGAATTGTTTTAAGCAAAAGGAAAGAATCAATGAACTTGTCTCTGTTACCAAACCAATTTTCCTCGTTTCTTGTTTTGGAGGGGGAAGAAGGTGACAGATCTGTTGCCTGCTGAGTTCCTCTTTGGAGGAATGTATTTCAGGCTGTGTACTGCCAGGCCGTTTCACTTTTTTTTATGTAGTAGATTGAGAAAGTCCTCATCTTGCTACTTTTTCTTTAAAACACCCTGGGGAGGAAATGCCTCAGAGAAGACATGATTAGATTAGCCCCTTTCCTTCCCCCCCCCTCTTTTTTTTGTTTTTTAATTAAACCAGGAATTTAATATTATGCCTACTTTTGCAAACTAGTGTTGGCATGTAAGCCTGACATATTTTTCATGTAAAAACACAACCTATCAATCGGCATTTTAAAACTTCAGCGTCTGTATTTAGCAGTCTAAATAAAATTGCTATGTTTTCAGAGGTTCAGGAATCTATGAGGGATATGGTATAGATGGAAGGGACCACCAAGTGATTGAAGAAATAGCATAGCAACATGTGGCATAGGCAGAAATTGAACTTTCCACAGGTATGGAGTGCCAGCGCAACTGGGGCAGTGATGACACTGGGAGGCAAGCACAGGCTAGTGCCCAAGAGAAAAGCATACAGATAGTTTGGTGGGTCACGTGTGTGGACATACACAAGTTGTTGGGGACAGAAGGTTTGTGGTAGTGAGCAGGAGAGTGTTAGGGTAGAGCTTTATGGGGGAGGGTTTGGCATAGGAGGAAAGTGTTAGGAAGGCAGTATAGATTTGGAAAAATACCTCATTTTACCATATTTGAACTGATCCTTGTGTACAAAGGCACAAACGTGGGGAGCTACTTTCCACTTCAGTGCTGAAATTCAGAGGAGGTAGTGAGGAGAAGGCTGGGTGCTGCTGCAAAGGGAATGCACTGTCTTGAACTAAATGTTGATCTTATGTGATGGAGCTGGAGAAAACTAATGATGAAAGAGAGATTAATTTATGTTAAAAATTATATCAAAAGGCCCATCTCTCAAATATCTACAAAAATGTGTATGTGTGATTTAGGGCATGTGAGTCTTTACTGATGTTAGCTGACACAAGATGGGAGTCTGAGCTCCAGATTTTTTAATAGGACAGGTTAGAATTTCTTTTTGAGTGAAAGTTAATATATTTAAATATACGTGAACAAATTCCCTTGTCTCCTGGAGAGTTAGGACATGACTCTCTACTCCGTTGCAGCACTTTTCTGCTGGTGCTGCAAATATGCTTTGTACAAGTGTTAAAAAATGCTGTTACGAAGCAGAGAATTAGACTTCTGTGTAAAATAGGGAGATGATGCAGAGTAATTTGAGTAGGAAATCCTGTGACATTAGCGATGCTCCAAGTGCAAATTTTAATATGGATTTAACTGCAGATCGGCTACTGAGCCTCCATAATGATATTTTAAGGTTAATTTGGAAACCTCGTTCGGCGTTTTGGCTGCCTAACAGCCACTGTCATTAGTGAGAGTCGCATGGTTGAGTTCCAGTGCTCTGCTCTGAAAATCTCTGTCTCTACAGTTGTTTATGTACATAGAAATAAATGAGGAAATAGACCATTCTTTGAAAAGACGATTTTGTGTGTAATAAAGTGCTAATGTTTTAATCCACTCATCTGTACTCCCACAAGGCAGGCAGAGGACCTTCAGATCTGAGTTCTGAACCTTGTCTTAATGACAGTTTTCTTTGGTCAGAAGCAAATCAAGCTCTACCTTTGTCATCCTGGCTATTTTTCAGTCTTGCTGTCGTTCCACAAGACAGCAGTGAGAGATTGCTATGAAACTAATTAATGTCTGACAGACAGATTGAACCAAATATCCAAAGGATTCAGAGTATAGTTCATTCCCCTTTACAAAACAGAATACCACAAGGCAAGAAACATATAGATGACATTATTATGCTAACAAATAGCTGAGGGAATTTTCTTGCTCATTTTACCCAATTAGACAATTTAAGACAATTATGGTTAAACTCCCCTCCCAGACTGCAGCTCAGTTACCTTGATACGTTGGTAGTTGTAAAGAGATACATATGAAATATTACCTAGGAGGGAAGCTGTGTGCTTTAGTGGACCTCTATTGTCTCTCAGAGTGCAACCACAAGGGAGAAATAAGGGTCATGTGTCATATATGCATAGCCAAAGTACAGAAGATTTATGACTCAGTGAATATGTAGATATGCTAGTGTTCTTGACCAAGCTGTGGAAGCTGTCCTTGAGTGTGTCTGAGGTTTTACAGTTTGAAAAAAATACACTTCAAAGCGAGAAAGAGACAAACAATTATACACATGCAGTCTTTGGAACACTTGGGCAGTGTTCTCTGCAATCGCAAAAATAATGACTGCTCATCCTAGTCTCTTGGGGGGGAAATTTCCATATTTTTGCTTTCGAGGCACTTTCAAAGCCATTTACTGCCATAATTCATACACCGCTGGATTAAGAACCATATGCCTCTTAAAATCAGCAAGAGGCTGTGTAGCAGATTTGCTGATTTAAGGAAAAGGAAAAAATAAAAATAAAATAGGCAGCTTGAGACCTACTTTTACTTCAAAGGATATAATAATACCAGTTTGTAAGTCCACTCATTAAGAAACAGTTCCTAATTAATTGGGTGGGGTGACAGCAAAAAATACCAGACTCCAGTGTGTTGACCACTGCATTTGATTTCTGTACTTACTGTAGTATCTTTTGGTCACCAGTTATCTGTAACTATTGACTGTGTATTCAACACAAGTTGTATCCAGAGGCTTAAGCAGTGCTTGTGGATCAGGAGAGGAATATTTCATTTGTGAAACAGGTATCGTTCTGTCAGAAAGAAGAGATGGTCCTGTGATGTTAACTGTGAGTGATCACAGTTTGCTACATTAGTTTACAGCCTGATGCTAATTCACTGTACTTTTCAGCAGAACATGCACCAATTTCACTGCTTAGCAGTAAAACACCTTTCACTGGTGTTATTACTACCAGCATGTCTTTTAGATTATCTAACCCATTATCTGCAAATTCATGTCTTTTGGGATCTGTGCTGGCTTCTCTATAGTGCAGCTCATGAATGTCCTTAGAATCCAGTAGATCTCACACATCTGTTTATCAATACCGATCTGTTTATCGATACCAACTCACCGTCTCTGTGATCACAAAGAAAACTTCTAAAATAACAGGCTTTTTGTCTACAAGCGGCATGTGAATGACTGCGAAAGTGACTGCCTGAGTCTGCAGACAGCCTGAAAAAATAGCTTTAAAAGGGTGATGTAAAGATCGCTGATGAAACTTCAAAACACAGCCATAATATTCTCACAATTAATGTCTGTCACAGATGTATAGCCCTTATAGTAATAATTGCTGTACATGGCAAGGAGATGGGGAGAGATGCATTGGCATAATTGGCAGCTGCCAAAACCAGTAAAATATTCAGACTTTTCAACCAAATTTGAAATTATTCCTCATCTTTTCTGCAAAGGGAGATGGAAAGAAAACATACTCCGTCTTCATCATCTTGATTGCTTTTTCTACTTAAAACCAACTGGCCCAATAATAAGATCATTCCCAGCAGATGACATGATATTAAAATAAAATCAGTGTTAATGCAAAGAACTGGATTGCAGATACAGTATTTGTATCTTCTTGGCTAAATTGTAGTTATTACAATAACTACAATTGGTAGTGCTGGCTGTGTCACTCTAGTAAGGACCACTGTTCAGTCCACTGTTGGTTTTTGAGGACAACACAGCAACTTGTTCAACACAGTATTTTGTTGAAAGAACCTTGTTTATATATCTCTTTAGTTTTAGTGCCTGGATAACAGCTCTTGGGGAACATTTGCAAGAAGTTGCATTGATTTCTCATTTCTCATAAGGTCCCAGCTGGAGCCTTTCATCATATTTGGGGCAATGTAATTCAGGAAAGATTTGGATCAGTCAGACACAGTTTAGAGGAGAAAGAGGAGGATAGTCAAAACTCCATAAAATGCAGCCCACAAAGATTAAAAGAAATGGGTTACTGATCCTGAGGCACTGATGTCTGGAAGGGAGTATGATTGGTCTTTTCACATATGTAAAAGTCTGCTCTCCTTGTCCGTAGTGGATGAAGCAATGAGACAGAACTGAAACTAGCAGGATTCAGGCTGGATTTTAAAAAAGCCTTCCTGGGCACGGAGGTTATAGCCTCACTGTAGCAGATTGCTGGAGTCTCTTACAGTGTCCTGCTTGGAACTGGGTAGACAAACATCTGGTAGAAAGGATGTAATTTTTTTTCACCTTCTCACCATATGATTCTGTATATCTCCATGCAGTTCCTAAAACTGCTGTTGTTATAGTATATTATTTCATTCCTGCTAAGAGGTTATATGAAGGAAGGAGAATTTCATACTTTCCCTCTTTTTCCTGGAAGGATGCTACCAATAGGTGGAGAACCTCATCACAAAGTACTTGGTTTGAGAAAAGGCTATTTCTTTCCTGGGAATTTTGTAGCGGGTCAACAAGTACAAAAGCATCTAGAAAAGGAAGATCCCAGGGATCTGGGAGGCAGGACTTGACTACGATTAGTATACATCATGCCCCAACATGGATTGATAGGTGGTGTATCTGTCACAAGGGGCTGTAAGTGTTTACAGAGGAAACTACAGTTACCTGGAACAAACTGTTGTTTCTTTTTTACTGTCCTTTTTTGTTTGTTTTCCTGAACCAATAGGAGATCGTGGCCTAATTGTGTCCTAAACACTTTGTTTTCTTGTGTTTCAGCCTTTCAAAAAGAACAGAAGAGGGTCAAAGTGTGTTGCATTTCAATGTGTCTGAGGCTTGCTCTACAAATGTGTTTGCTGCAAGAATTTAGCTTAGAAAATAAAATCTTTTGGTTTTTAATGAAGAAGGGTAGCTACTTCTTGTGCTTTGACAGGCTTTGTAAAAATCTGTGTCTGCTTCTAAGGGAGAGATTCTTAGTTAATCTGGGTGAATCATGAATGGGACTGAAATGGGACTCAGGCCCAATGGTGTTAGTAATTTTTCATAATTCATTTCTTCTTCTGAGGTCTTAAAAGCTTTGACACAGAAACCTGATCTAAACCTCCAGTTGCCTCGCTTCCCCTCAACAGATGCATAAGAAATCTGAGGATATTGATTTAATAAGCTTCGCAAATACATGCCTCGGAATTCACTTTTTACTCCTGTTTCAAAGAGCAAACAATCACATGCCTGCAATAATGTAAATTTTACTTTCATTATGACTGTACTTCCACAAGCTAATTACATCTCAGACACAAATCCTGTCAACTTTCCTGCTCCGTGGCAATAAAGGAACCTGCTGGGCAAAATAGCCACCACTGGTGTTATTTCAGGAAATATCTAGCTGACTGTGGGAGAGAATTCTTGTTTTTGTATTGAAGTAAAGACACAAAACAGGAAAACTCTAGTAGATTTATAGTAAATGTAAGAGGCTATAATGATCAACGTGATTGGACAACATAGCTTAAAATTAATCATACTCTTTGTTTAAGGAACCTGTCTGGTTTTGCCTTGCATGTTCTTTTTCACATTTATTGAGAATACTGACTGAAATTAAGACCCTTTCCACGGGGATTTAGTGTAGCATGTTTTTCCTTTGCAGTCAGGGTAGGCTGAAACTATTCCAGAGGAGTGCTGCAAAAGGGGCTTTATTTCCTCCCAACTATTTGTTACTACTGATGTCCTAGAGGTTATCGCCCTAACCAGCTTAACCACCTGTCTGAGGAAAAAAACGCAGTCAGTCCTTCTGCACTTTAATGCTGGAGCAGCCAACTTAGTTTTGAGATTTGTTTTAACTAAGCCATCTGACTTTTTTTTTCTCTTGCATTTTTTTTTTCAGTTAAGCAAATGAGTGCACTCACAGATTTGGATTTTCCAGCTGAAATGTGAAGGTGGCAACTTGCAGCAGAGGGGTGGTGAACAGCCAAGTAAACCAGGAGTGAAGGCAGTATCTTTCACTGCGTGGCCGTTTCCATAATACACTTCTGGGTGGAACATAAAGGCGCTTCCAGAGGTAGGTTTAGAGGCCCAGCTGACAGGTGCTAACTTGTTTAACTGCTGTGCTTTGATTGCATTTGATTGTGTGCCCGTAACCTGAGCAGATTCCAGAAAGGAGTCACATTCTACTTATGGCAAGTTCCTTATGTAATACATTATGGTTTTGGCATGTGGTGTGGTCTTGTTGCAGCCCTCAGGGGAAGGAGCTAACCCAAATGAGTATGGAAGAGGTTTTGAGGGGAGCTGGTGCTTTCTTACCTGACCTGGGCCATGTGACAGGACATATTTGTTGTTTTGGTTGCTTTTAGTGCTGAGCTGTGATTTGCAGGAGGTGCCCACCCCCCAAGGCATAGCATTATAGCTTCTGTCTCACTCTAACACCTGGATGAGGGGTTGAGGAGCTATGATGACTTGGCGTGTTGTCTGAAATGGGTAGAATACCATTGCTGTGGGGAAAGGCTGGGACATGAGAGTAAATGAGAGGGAAAGGGTGATGGATTCTTACTTAACTGCCCCCAGTAAATGAACACCAGATACTTAGGAGGATGCCCTTTCTAGTCAAGAAGAAGTTGATGTGAATCACCCTTTCTGAACAGCTGTCACATCATAAGTTACTAAACATCACATCATTCTCATTCAGTTTAGCAGCACTAAGCATGGCACAACATCAGGGAGATAGAACTTGGCTCGAATTGTTTAACGTTAAACTTTTGTTGATAGTTTCAAATCTTCTCCAGATTTCATCATGCTGTTGATAACCTGATGTCCAATAACTTCAGCTTCATAAACGCTCTTTAGGTAGAATGAGTCTCCAAACACACAAGGGCACAGCTCTTCAGTTACCTGGGTATCTCACTTTGAAAAGTCAGTAGGAACCTATATGAACCTCGTCCATAATATATAGCAATGCACAGTGTGTGTCCAGATGTTTCATAGACTCAGTTGGGGTGAATGGTACTTGGGCAGTTGTCTGCAATTACTGGTGTGTGAATTCATGCTTTTGGTTTGTCATTAATGTAACTCTGTGATGTGCAACCCCATTCAGAGTCCTCAAAGCCTGTGTAAAACCTGTATCCCCCATAAGACCTGAGTCGTATGAAAATGATACATGGGCTTTCTGAAGGGGTTTTTAATGGGAAATGGTTGCCCTGAAAGGTCTCCATTGCAACGACATGAACATACTCACAGGCACTTGTCAATCTCCTAACCTTTATGCTTTGAAATATCTACTGGAAAGTAACAGTGCATGATTTCTAGGACATGGATTGACACAATGATTCCAGACTCTCTGCTTTGCTGATTAACATGCCACTACTTTCTCCAGTGGAACAGCATGCATTTGTGCTAGTGATAATCTGCCCCAAATGACTAAGGAATTAGGAGTGTAAAATAAAATTTTACTCTAATGTTATTAAATAGCTTCATCCTTGGAAAAGAACATGAATACTCCCTTTATATATGAAATTAACCTGAAAGTTTAGGTAAATGTCTAAGTACCCCTCTAAGTAGCGCTTGGCTGAACACTTTTTTCGTGAAATCATCTAAGCAGTGCTTGGCTGAACACTTTTTTCATGAAATCATCGTTCTTCTGAAGATGCTTGGTATTTTGAGAGGAAATGGTGGACGTTGTGAGGACATGGAAGCTTTAAAAGCCCTAATAGTGCAAAGCAATTTTTTCCATACATTTTCATGAATATTTTTTATTATGCATTGAGCATGTCCTAAATACATAATTACATGGTGTCTTGGCTGATTGAGTAAATAATACTTTTTTTTTTTTTAAAAAAGAATGAATATTTAACAAATGGAGTGCAATGGCTTCAATGTGGGGAATATAATAGGGGTTTTAAAAACCTGCCTAATTATGCACTTAACCAAGACATGATGACAGTTCCTCTAGAGCCATTCTGGCCTGTCAAGTAAATAATATTCGTTTTACAAAACCAACTAATTATGGATTTACCCACGGGACTGTAAAAGATCTGAAGATGCAGGTAAGTAATATGCACTTTATAGCTAACCATGCAGGGGGAATTTAATTTAATTAAAAATGCAGTAGGTAAAAAAAGAAAGAGTAAACAATGCCTATAATCTCTCAAAAGCCAGGAAATTCAAGTTAAGTTCAATACTGTACCATTTTGAAAAAGTCAACGTACCAGTGAGAAATATCCAAGAGTGGGATTCACGTGGGTGGAAGTAATTTTGTAGAAGGAGATCTCTTTGCTTTCCTGAAGCTCTCTGTGTCTCGAAGCATCTCTTCTGGCTCTCAGGACTGCAGATCCAGGGCTCCTCTTCAAGATTACATTGTGCATTCAGGGGTATGGCATGTTCAACATCTGCCTTTGGTCACACTTGTGAATTTTTCCCAGAGAATTTTATACTAGATTTGCTACAGGCCTGAATAGTAAAAAAAAAAAAAAAGAATGGAAATCTGAGTTCATATTTGTTTTTATTAATATGCATTTGCTAGGACACTGTAGGAATTTTTGTACTTGCTTAGGGGATTTGAAAATGACTTGCTGTAAGCTAACATTGTGCTCTTTCTGAGCCACTGAGAAGTGTTAGGAAGAAACACTAAGGCTTGAATACTCCATCATTTGTCTCTTTTTGAAATACGTTATATGGAAAAGAAGGCAAAAGGTGGTATCAAGCCTTTTAAAGAGTCTTGAATGAGAAAAATATTCTGAGCTTAATCCTGCAAATTACCAAGAATATTGTGCTTATTTTACTGTGTCACTACCCCTCTGTATACATGACTACACGAAAACTTATGCCTGAGGAAGACTGACATTTGAGCAGACTACCTTATAATTTATCAAACCAAGGAAATATAGATCTCAGGTGAAAGTATAATTAGGAGTGTTAGCTAGGCTAAATGAGTAGTGCAAGTGTTTGTATGTACATGCACACTTGGATGTACTAAACTAGTGATTTCTTCACTGAAGGCTATAACAGGTGAATCTGAAAGACTGCAGATAGCACATTTCCTTAGGAAACAGTCACTGAACAATAAAACAGTAAACGGTTAGTTAATGGTGACCCATACTTTCCACTTCTCAAACAGCATACAAGGCAATTTTTGGGTTTTTTTGAGTCTTCCTCTTTTTTTCTGAAGTCTGAAAAACAATGTTGGGACAGCTGAAATGCACCAGTCCCCTCTTAGATTGCTAGGCAGTACACAAATAACATTTTCCGAAATTTTTCTCCAGTTTTATGTATCAAAGTTCTGTTCTGAATATAAATTCCTGCAAGCTATTGAGATCACAAGTATGAAATCTGAAACTGCTGGTTCTATGATGATAAAGGGACATACTCTTTAAAAGAACCCATTTTTGCTGCAAGCAATGAACATGCGATGTGGAAAGAGACCTAGATTGGAAGCCGGGTTTGAAATGCTGCAGGGGTTGCATTACATCCTTCTAACACTCTTCTTCTTTGGTCAGATAGAAGCTTTTTTTCATTGTTTATGTGTTTACTTTGAGAATGTTAGATTGGTAAACTTCTATTAACCCTCTTCTTCTTGGCTCCCTTTCTTTCCTCGTCTTTCCCCACCACCCACCTCTCCAACACTTACTGAATATAGCAGTTCTGTTTGGGATCTGAAGAACTGTATTGTTTAGCCACAAAACCGTCTTCTCCATCTTCTTCTCCTTCCTTAAAAATACATTCTTCTTTTTAAAATGCAAAGTGGATTTGCGGTATTCAGTTACTGAAATGAGATACAGAAATTTATTGTTAGGAAATCAAGTTTCGTACTAGGAGAGACTGGAGCACCGTCAAATTAACAACCTGGCTTGTATATTAACTGTGTTATGGTCCTGCCATTCTGCTTATGTTTCTCACAGAAAAAACCCCACCTAGTAGCAGTGATGACTGCAAAAAAACCCCAACTCACAGTTGATGTTTATTGCTTGGAAATAGTTGCTTTTACTTCAGATACTTTGGAAAGCACAGAAGTGAAATGAGCTAGTGGCAAGCTGTGAGGGTTTTAGGACCAAATACTGCAAATAAAACTCACCTGGAGCTTTTGAGGAGTGAAAAGTCAGGACTGCAGTGAACAAATTTCTTGCTAGCAATTGCCTTGACCATTGGGTCACCATTGGAAAAAAAAATATGATAATCTTTACATTAACTTCAGTAGTTTTCTTTGTGCCAATTGCTCCTATTGTTGCTATGCTCAGCTAAGCTGGCATGACAGGAGGTGTATTAACGGACTGCCTAAGAGAAGACTTGCTTGAGTTCTCAAGCAAGGTGAATAGGACTTGGAGAATCTGACAAAAATGTTTTATCTGAGCTGTTCTCTTAATTAAATTAGTCCCATTCCACAGCCAGCTGAATAGTAATGTCAAGGAGGAGACAGCCACCTTACGAAACCTCTCCTGTAAAACTTACTGTATTTTTAGATTCTTGGATTCTTTCATTGCCGTCTGTAGCATACACATCACATTCTTCACCATGCCATTACCTTACAGAAGTAGACGAAGAATAAGAAATCATTTTATCTAGGTCAGAAAGGGAATATGCTGAGAAAATTCCTTTCTGAAGGGAGAAATCAAGCCATTGCATAGCACTGGGCAACACAAGACACGTTAATTCAGATATTCTTTTAATGATTTTAATAGCAGCATGTCAGGATCATGTATCAACTGAAGCTGATGTTTATTGCTGGCTTAAAAATATTCTTGCCTCAGCTTTAGGTAATTTAAGAAACGTTTTTGGTTCCTTGCTACTCTGATGCCTAATGGCCAAATCGTGCTCCCTCTGTCTATTGGGGAGCGTTTTGAGAATTGGTACCTTTTGCTGCATGATTAAGACCCTCAGGATTTGGTCCTGAGAACCTTATGATATGTGCGTGAAGGTTTCCTAGGTCTGAGCAAGGAAATTGTGGTGCCTTTAGCTTTCATCCTACATACTCCAAGAACTCAGAGGGAATTAGAATAAAATTTCTGTGGAATTTTCTTGAAGCAGAGCGGAGAGTTGTGCTTGTATAGGGCTTGACAGCTCTTGACAGCGCTGCAGAAAATGCAGACATGCTGCAGAGCAGGCCGGGCTTTGTACCGTAGAGTGTGAGTGCCCTCTGCTGCTCCTGGACACACTATACACGCTGGGAAAGCTCGCTTTTGTTTGATTGTTTTTAACAAAGGTAAAATCTTCAAAAAAAGGTGTTTATCCTTGTGATGCACAGTGAATGAGTAGAGGTGGCACCAGATCTTTTTAAGGAACGTGCCATATTCTAAACTCAGTTAGAGTTAGTGGTGTCAGCAGTCAATGGAATTTACTGAATTGACACCTAGTGTAAATATCATAATACTTTTATGAACATTTACACTGATAAGTAATTTCCAGAGCTATAGTAACAAGCTCTGTGGATAACTCCAGTATCTATATATCAATAAAGTGAAATGCTTTGAAGTACTTAAAAGCAAATTTTTATACATTCCCTTAGAGCTCAGGTCATTTATAGTCATAGTTCCTAACCGATTTATTTGTAAAAGCATTTAAGGGGGGAGGGGGAAAGTTTCCAATGCGGAGCCTCTACAAAAGCTAGCCAATCTATTTTAAACATTCTGTTCATATTATTTTGTGCTTCTCCATATGACTTATACTGACAGCAGCTTTTATGGAATACTAATATTCTCTCACCCACATTACATATCTAAAGCTACTAATTACAAATCACATTTTACATGAGCTTTGAAAAGGAAACTCCAACACTTTGTAGAATATTTTTTTAAATAGCCTAGTACAATATGAAATAATCATGAGACAAAGACTATTGTAAATCAGGCTGCTGAATTACTGACTTTATGTTTCTGCAGTCCTAATCTTTAATTTCTTCCTCAAGCAAAACTCCCACTGATCTGAAGAACGCAAGTTTTAGGTCTATCACAGTGAAGTGGCACATCTGTATGAACTACATTGTATCTCAATGTAGTATTTCAGTATTATCTAGAAATTGGGTGCAGATTGTATATTGTGAATCTGCAACTGGGAAAATTCATGGCTCTTTGCCAAGTGGTCTGAGGACATTAATAAGATCTAAAGCATGTTTTGAGTTATACTTGTGAATGTCAATTGGAAACCACTTTAAAGTGAATTCCAGGTTTACAATAAACAGCATATTGAAATCTGCTGTAAAAGGCAGTTCCCCAGTTCTGGGGCTGCTGCTTCACGGGACCCATGTTAAAATATAGCCTTTGGTACTCTGCACTGAGTGGAAGCAGCTTATGTGGTATCTCATGCTGACCTCTTTTGATTCACTGAATCAAAAATGCCTCCATTTTTTTTTTGTCCCAAGTTCATCACTATTCCAGATAGAGCCTTAAGCAGTTTAAAGTGTCACCGTGAAATTAATGCCGTGAAAAATCAACAGAATTGTAATTTAATGCCATGAGAGTTATCTCAAAGTGAACATGCTATAGAATTGACTGGAAGGAGCATCCCACAAGTAGTGCAGGTGGTACAATACATCTGTGCTTCCTGACACCTCGGTTCAAATATGTGTTTGTTTTGTTGGCTCAGATCAGTATTTTTTCATGCTCCCCACAATGATGTAAATTAGAACTAATTCAGCAGTCCCTACACAAGAAATGTGTATTGCAAAGGTCTGCAAATCAGGACTGCAGTGCCTTGTCAGAGTCATATGTGGTAAATTCATGCACAGATATATCTTCCCTGTATCTTCTTCTCTCTACTATTGTTCTTTTGCTTCCACAAGGATTGAAACTCACCTCAAATCTTGAAGATAAATCAAATTCATAACCTTAAGTGGATATGCAATTCCATAGAGAACAAGTCTGACAAAGACAGCGAGGCTAATACAATTCTAAGACAGCCTACTAGCCTAGGGGTTTCCTTTAATGTTACTTCTACTACAGTCAGACATTGGCACAAATTCAGACCTGGTACAGGCAGGAGCTGTTAAGGACTACATGAGATCCTGGGCTAATGAGACTGTTCTTAGCACTGCTCACTAAGTTCATGGGGAATGTCAACACTTCCTGCCCTAGGAGGTTGCAAAGAAAGATGCAAATCTGTGGCCAAGTTGAAGGCTGGGGTGAAACTTGGAACAAGTCACTTTCAAAGCAGGTCTGTGCTGCGAACTTGCTGAAAACAGTAATGCTGTGATCTTGGATGTCAGAATTTCTTTGTGCTAGTAGGTGAGTAAGTACAAGCATGGAAGAGAAGTAGTATCTTACCTTAAAACTACTGCAGTTTTTACTTTCTGTACAATACCTGGTAACTGAGTCTTCATCATAACGCAAGTGTATTCTCTCTGTATGGACAGATCTCTGCATCTCATGCCTTACACAGTCAGTATTTTAATAGCAAAACTTAAACCTGAGATTATTATTTGAGTGTTGGGATTTAGCCCTTCCTCTGACATAGATGTTTGGATCCAGGCACTGTTTAATAGCCTTGGCCTTCTTATAAACACCATTTGTCTTTTCTGTTTGAAAGCATCTCTACGGGGAGTCATGGATGATCAGACTCCCAAGAGCTACCATAATACTCTGCCATGGATCGTCTAGTAAACTGGCTATTGTTTAAACACCTTTCCCTTCAGTTCTGCCGTCCTTCCTAGCACCTCATTTTCAGCTATGAAGGCTGGGGAGTAGCTCTCACGAGAGCTGCTAAGAATATGATTCTATGAAATATCAGAGGTAGTTTTAAAAAGTGCACCTCACTCGGTATCAAGTAGTACTATAAACATCTCATACAGGATCTATCACATAATGTGTCTGACATTGATTTACAAGCTGTAAATATATTGCTGCTCTGGAACTGGAGAGAGTAAAATAAACTAGCTTAAGCTGAGCCTCAAAATGAGAAATAGTTGTTATCTCTACTGTTACCAACTTTGTTGCCTTTCTGATGCATCACAAAACTAAGGAGGTGGCAGACTACTGGTTGCATTTTCCTTAATATCAGTTTTCTCTTATGCATTTCTCTTTAGAAAAATGGGTTTTGAGCAGTCAGAACTTAGTCTTGTAACTCTACAAAATTGTAGTTTTATGAACTTTAGTGCAAGTTGTTGCAAGAAGAATTTTGGAAACTCAGAGTTCTGTGCAGATACTGGAATGAAATCTGTACTTCTGCAGGAACATCTATACTGATCTGAAGAAGTTAGCATGGCACAGGGTGTTTGCTAGAATGCTTTCAAAAAACAATGTCAAACCAGAAATGAAGTACAAATTCTGGTTCGTATGCTCTGTACCTTTACTCTCTTCCACACAAACCCATGAGCTACAGCTTTAGTAAGTCCATTTGTATTACCCCTTTCTGCATTTTTTCGCTGGCTTGTTTCTCTCCATCAATTAGTTTCAGGTTATGTCCGTGTGGGATGGATCCATAATAGTTGTATATCAATTGAATATTTGGGTCCCTTTATTGAGAGGAAATACCAGAAATTAAACGTTACAAGTATCCAGAAGCAATTATAAAATGAGTAGATTATAGTGGTAATACTGTAAATGGAAATTCACTGAAATGTCAAAGTACTTGCCATAAAATGTAGCAATAATATGATACTAAACACAATACGGAGAGCTTTCAAATATTAATACCTTTATTATTTTCTCTATTAATACTGATAAAGTTCAAACAGTCATCACCAAGCTGATCGGGGGAATAATAATATCATTACCATCATCTGCTGGAGGGAGATATAATGGTGCTGTCATTCTGTCCTACTGGAAGATCACTTACGAACCGAGCTGGATTCTGACATAAATCCCTGGAGGTAAATGACAGGACATTACGAGGCTCAGAGGATAACTGTAAACTCACATGCTAATGACTCAGACTTGTAAAGATACCCATCATAACAAAACTGGTAACAAACAGTAAATTAATTTTTCAGCTTGCTTGGCACTGTCTGCTTAGGGAAAAAGTTCGTTGTATTTGAAGGCTTAGTGAGCTTTGCTTGCTATATTTATTCCACTATTATTTACTTTATAGTGATCTGCAGACAATACCACCTCTCATGGCTGGTTTATTTAATGACCTAATCAGCATGCAATTCGCGGAGTTTTAACAGAATGAATATGCCTTTTCCTGCAGAAATGCCTGCTTCGCAGAGGAGGCTTCTGAGCCACTCAGACCAAGAGACTTCCAACAGATGCAGATTGGTGTATAACTTGAATGTCTTCTAATATCTGTAGCCACTACTCAATCACTTTGGGTCATATTGAGGCTTTCTCAAAATCTCCTTGGAAGTCTACATATAGCTTTGCGGTCGCAACCATAGTTAATAATATCAGCATCTAATCTAGAAATTCTGAGCCAAGTTCTGCCTCCATTTATGTGTATGTTACCTAATTTAACCCTCAGTGTGTCCATGTATTTTCGTATCACAGAATCACAGAATGGTAAGGGTTGGAAGGGACCACTGTGAGTCATCTAGTCCAACCCTCCTGCCGGAGCAGGGTCACCTACAGCAGGCTGCACAGGACCTTGTCCAGGTGGGTCTTGAATATCTCCAGAGAAGGAGACTCCACAACCTCCCTGGGCAACCTGTTCCAGTGTTCCGTCACCCTCAGAGTGAAGAAGTTCTTCCTCATGTTCAGACGGAACTTCTTGTGCCTCAGTTTGTGCCCATTGCCCCTTGTACTGTCACTGGGCACCACTGAAAAGAGCTTGGCCCCATCCTCCTGACACCCACCCTTCAGATATTTATAAGCATATATTAGGTCCCCTCGCAGCCTGCTCTTCTTCAGGCTGAACAAGACCATTTCCCTCAGCCTCTGTCACATCCTACTGACTGCTGAGCACATGTAACTTTGTCATCTGCTGAGCACCCTGCTTTTCATCAAAATGTATACCCTGTGCTTCTCTTTAAAACAGTGTGTCACAAGAGACACTGAAGACATATGCTTCATATTAAGCGTGCATGCAGGTGCTCACTTGGATTGGGAGCACAGTGCTTACCTTCTTGTGGCAACAGAGCCTTGCAAGTAAAAGCAGAAATTAGTCTTTCTATTTCTTGAGGCTACGCAAAGAACATAATATGGCCTTCTCAGTTATTTATGTAAACTACCTCTGTGTCTATGGAATATTTTCTTACTATGTTTATCTCCTTTTTCTTATTGTGTTTATGTTTATGTAAGGTGGTCATTAAAAATGTGGAGAACAGAGTACAACTGGTCCTATTTTTATCTCTTGAATAAAAACAGATTTCAAAATTTTGCATTAAGGTACACTATTTTTTTTTTTGTTTTGTATGAGCTACTAAGGTCTGCCAAAGTCAGCCACACCAATGACTGATTTTATTAAAAACAACCCTATCAAAATAAGATATTTATGTTCAAGAGAGGACGAAAATATATTAACCACTATATTACTTCAAGGTATAGATACTCCTAAAGGAGCATATTTTGAGTACCAGGTTTAACACTGGGGCATTATTAGCTGCTAAGGGTGGGTTGAGGAGTAACAAGACCTCAGACAAAGCTGTGGGCCATATTTATTGTAAGTGATGGCATATATTTCTGTTGCATTGTGGATGAATCTGTTCCACAGGTATGTTTTTAAAGTTATTTTTGTGTTAGAAACAAACAAAGAAAAAGAATTTCCAGAAGAGCAGCCTGTGCATTTAATTGTAATACTGAATATTAATTAATGAAAAACATAAAAAATAAGTTGCTGGCTGCTGTATAATTAGGTATCTACACCCATCAGATCAAAGTATGTAAATGAACTACATTCTAATAAGCCCCACTGTTTAGCTCAAGAATGATAATGAATTTAATTTGCCTGCCTTAACTTAGCCAAAGCTACTAACTATGTGATTTTCTTTGTACATTTTTTTTTGAGTTGGTACAAAAATGAGATAATCAATAATGGGGGATAGTCTCCTGAGTGATTCCCACTAATGCTAATGGGAGTTAATTGCTTATATTTAGAGGCGACTGTACAGTTCTGGCACTCCAGTGAACATAAATTACACAGTGGTGGAGATTGCAAAATGGGCTAAATCATCCCCACCCACAGGAGGAGGAAAGTTATTTGGGGAAAACCAAATCATTCCTTCCACGGCATATTGTCTTGCAGCACATGGGAGGGTTTTGCTGGCCAAGCGAAAGCAGTCTCAAAGGGCATGTCATGAGGCTCCTCACTGGACCTGGGACCCATGGGACGTGTCCTTGGTGCCCACAGACCGTGGGAAGAAAAGCCATCTTGGGGGTCAGCAATGCTGCTGTCCCCGGCCAGCACACTGCTGCTTTGTGTGGTTTTAGAGATGGAAATGCAAGGCTCACTGTGCCAGGAGGAGTAGGATTCCTTCTATTTTTCTGGCATCAGATGGATTTGGCTGTCCCGTCTTCAGACTCTGCTGTGTTTCTTTCAGCTCTTTGCTGAATAGCCACAGAAAAGGGAACAGCATCTTGTCTATGCTCACACACTTTCCCTGTCCCCACGTTTCACTTCGGTTTTTTCCTCTTCTTCACTTCCTTGCACCAGCTACAGGGCACAAATAAAAACTCTGCCATAGACTGTTGGCACCAGAAAGTCCCTGAAATCACTGGCGCAGGCAAAGCAGCTATGGAGTTTCACTTACCCTTTGGTGTGTTGGCATCTGCTTGCTGTGGTTCAGCATTGAAGGGCTTGGAACATACAACTGGTAGTGTAGCATCAGCTCAAGGCATTTACAGGTCCTGAGGCTTCACAAAGTGGGGTCAGACAGCCACGCGGTCCTGCACTCTTCCTTCATCATTTGGGCAGTATTGCCTGGAGGAAGATCCTAGCCAGAAGGTCTGGAGGTTAGTGGCAACTTGGAGGGGTCCCATGGCAAAACCAGGTGCTGGGTGACATCTAAGGAGCAGCAGAGTCTGCTGTTTTGCTCCTTGCTGGTGCAGGCATGGTACTAAGGAGGGGAAACTGAATTTTTAATGTGATTAGGAGTTTGCCATACCCTGCTTTGAAGGGCTGTGCAGTGATGCTGGATAGCTAATTCTGCTATTAGCATTATATAGGACTGAAATTCTGTTGCTTCACTTCTTAGTCTCCAAATATCCTATTTAAATTAAATTGGTCCGACATGTCTTTATCCATTTTCAAACAAGAGACAAGACAAAATAAACAAAAACTATCACAGTTTAGCTGAGTCTGTGAAAAGTGTTGTATTATCTTAGCTACAAAAAACCCCGTAGACTTATTTAAAGATGAAATTTTGCATATTGTTAGTCTATAATTTAGGCATTTCAGTATTTAAAAAATTATATGGCTGAGTTATTTACAGCAGAAGAGAGGGAGTTGTGCGTGCAGATTTGCTTCTTGTCATCATGTTTTTAAATCTGTAATGGGCATAATGGAGTCAGCTGTACAATGATAATTTGCAAAGCCCCATTGATTTCAATGAAAGTGCAATGAAGATGTTTAAAGGTATTGGGAGAGCTGGTGCTTCCAAATGAAGAGAGATTAAAAAGGCCAATATTAGCAAAACGAACAAATAGAAATGAATTGGATTAGATAGAAGGCTTACAATACAGAAGTCCAGGTGTAGGTTAGCCGATCACTGTAACAAAATCTTCTCCCCATATTTGAACAGAGCTCAAAAGGTTTTGTGCTTCCATTTAAGGTTTTTGCTTATAAATATATGTTTTCATTTCTCATGAGCTGCGTTTCAAACTGACATTCACATCTGCCCAATGCTTTTTAGCTCATTCATTACTCTAGTTTTTAATCAAATGAGCAGGAAAGGATGGGTGCTGTGAGCACCAGGCATGTGTGGATGACGCATACTTGAAATGGAAACAGGAACAGTACAAAAGAAGCGAGTGTAGAAGTGACCTGTTTTCAGTTGCTCGCAGCTTTCCCAAACCTGAGCTGCTTGAGCTGAAGTTGTCTGCTCCAGTTGTCTCCCTTAAGCTCAAATTTTTGGAAAGCTTTGGCTGAAGTGACCCAGCTGTTCGCAAGGATGAGACTAGAAAGAAATATAGGGTAAACTTTTCATTGGATACATCAGGAAGCCACCCATGCATACTGGTGGAGAGGTAGTTTGTGCACTGTGGATGCTGCCAAGGAGTTTTAGATTTGTCTGCCCTGAGAACCAGCCTTGACCAAAGGAAATTTTTGCAGCTCAGTGTGAGTCAAGAGTGGATGAAGTTAGAAGTGTTTTCAAGGACTCTTGATTACTGGGCTGATAGGAGTGGCAGGGGAGCAGTTCATTATGTGAATTAGTGTCCTGCTGTCTGGTTGCTCACTCAGCGCCTGGTGCTTCCTAGTTCAGCTGTTCGCCCTCTGGCACGCTGCAATGAGGCTACTTTTGAGCTCCCAGTTGTGTGTTTAATAGTAAAGTGTAGCTAACACGGCCGTCCCTCCCTGAGCCAGTCAGCAGCAAGACCGTGTCCTAGTCTTTCTCTGCCTTCTTAATACATGGCTTCTGCTGCAAGCTGCTTTGTTGGTCATAGTTTGAACTTGGCACCTCCTTTTGCTCAACATGAGCTGAAATGAGAGACTCACCAGCCACTTTTTCTTCTTAGGTTTTGTTTCCAAGTGCACACTATCACATGAATTCACTTCACAAAGTCCTCTCTTTACTGCTAACTAAATCCTTTCCCAGAGGAATGTCTTGTTCCTGGGAAGCGAGGAGTGATGTTTTGCTGTGACATCTTTGTGGAAGTATCTCAAGACTGATCCAAAGAGAAATGGTGTTTCCTTTTACCCTTGTGTGAAGATCTCCACCAAATGTTACAAATGACAGCTTTCAGGAATCAGTTGTTAAACATCGTCAAGGCATAAGTCAATGAAAATATGACTTTAATTATTTACAAACAGCAGGTTTGTCATCATCAGAAATAGTAGTATCAGCAGTAAGGACCTGGAGTTGTCAGTTCTGTGATACATTGCCATTTTGCTATGTTCGTTGCTATTCAGTGTTTAATTTTCATAAGTGTCTAGCATCTTAGTAGTTCTATAAAAAATGGTTCTCCGAGGTTGAATGATGTTCTGTGCTTACACGAGCGTTGTAAGTAGATGAAGACACTGTTGTTTTTTTTTTAAGGGCTGATGTATGGAAGGCACTTCATGCTAATTTTGTATCATGCTGGAGAAGAGTTCTTGTAGACATTTGCAGGACAATTCTATTATTCTCCTTTAATTCATCTCTTAAAACTCTGTTGTGACAGGACATTACCCGTTAACAGCAACTAGGCAGTTGGTGTGCAGAGACCTCTGCCCATCAAGCCGACCAGTATTATCACAGTGGAATTTTTTTAGCTCTTTTCTGTTTGTCTGTATGTAATCACAAACTGTGCCTTGCCCTATATTTCAGTTACAAGCACTCTTTAAAAGTGTTTTGCATTTGTGTGACACCTAGCATAATGAAGTTATGACTGAGGATTGAGATCCTATACAATTGTTACTAGCAACTGTCATAAACATGCATGTGTGTATAGGTATGCACATACATAGGTATGTACATGCATGGGGCAGGGGCTGTAGGAAGGGTTTTCAAAACAGTAAGAGATACTGCAGGAGATCCTATTTGTAAACTTAATTAATGATAACAATGATTACAGCTTCTTATTTGTAACATAAGCATAGCATTCTTCCATTCACTAAGGAGTCAAAAACCTGCTTTCTTACTGTAAATCACAAGTATTCTACATGTGTGTTGTGACATTAAGTGAACTGTCCTGAAGTGCCAGAAACGATTTCTTTTGTATCAGCTAGTCATCATTTGTTACTGTTCTCATCAGTGGCAGAGGTACAGGAAGTTTTACATCTGGCATTGAACATGAAAAGATAGCAATCCTGCCAAGGAACAAAAAAAAAAAATCAAGATTAATTTCAAGGTGTTCCATGTCTCTGCGTTTTGAGGACTAAAACCATGGAAGCAGCTAAATAGTTATGTTAGTGCTACTTAAATTGAACCAGTTTTACATGACTGAGCTATAGGCTTTTTGCATAGAAGGTCTGCATCACCAAACATGTGATTTTTAGCAACAGTGTTAACAATAAAAATAATACTTCATTATCTTTGTAGATAGTCAAGTGTATCTAGATTGCTTTTAAATTCCAACTTCACTTTTCTAAATCATGTTATGAATAAGGCACGCAGCAATGTATCCATTGAAATAATTGTATCCTCTGCTTTTAGGAAGCAGTGAGATATTAGAGGAAATATATTTGTATGTAAATTGCTTCTTTTGAGTTAGGAGGCATATTTATTTTAAAAAAGATTTTGAACAACCCATAAGACTGCAGATGTTTTGTGGCCGTCTTTTACATTTGATGTGTAGGACATGCAACAAACTCCACATCTCTGTGCATTGACACAACAGCCTTGTTTGCCAAGATTGTAAAATAAATTTGAAAGATATTATATACCTCTGCATATTGGTGAGTGGATATAAAGGGGACAAGAAAAGCACATTCATTCAGTCTTTTTCTCTGTCTTTATATACATAAACATAGTGAAGCCTCTGGGTGACGCATGTCTTTTATTGTGGTAAATGTATTGACTTAAATGGGGATAACTTGCATGGAGAACTGACATTCGGATCAGAGACAGAGTATTAAGAATCTGATTTCAGTGTGGTTAAGCCTGGACATAAATGCAGTTTTTCAATCCAAAGTGTATTTTATTGTGAACTATGTTCTTATAGTTGAAAGTAATGTGAGCTCTTTATCTGATATTGACAGTCCTAGTGTAAGATGTCAGTGAAAGAACATCGCAATTGCATCAGTTGGACCAACACAAGTGTCAAATCCATGATCTATTCTCACATTTAGACACATTTTTCCTTTTTGCTTTGGTTTATGCAGGAAAAACTTGCTAGATCTTTAGAGGTGAGACGTAAATTGCAGCAAATGGGCTTAGTTCCAGAGTACAGAGGTTGGTTCTTTGTTTTTGTATATCAACTCATTCTCTGTATTTCCAGCTATAGGCTGAGACATTACGTTTCCTAGCTAAAATGAAAAGAAGAAAGCAAAGTTGCATAAGAATTTTAAAGGTATTTCCTCCACACTTCCTCTGATTATTTGTTGTAATAATGCCAAAGCCCCAGGTATTTTCTGTATGTATGAAGCTATACAGAGTGCAGCTCAGTTGTGTCTCAGGTACAGTTGTTTTACAGAGAGGGAGCTCTTTTTTTTTTTTCTTCAAAATTACAGTTTAGTGCAGGACAGTATTATACTGTGTTATGTGAGACTCTGGTATACATATTATGCTTCAGTTGTCTCAAAATCACACCTTTGGGGCCTAATCCAAAGCCTGACAGTTGATTTCAGGTCCTTCATTGATATCAAAGAACTTTGAATAGGGACTTCTGGCTCATTCAAAATCTAAGCAGCATCAGAGAGCTACACCAGTGAGGCCAATAGTGCGAATTATATTGCAGATGGGGCCTGTCCATTTTTATCAAGTGAAAAATTGAACAGTGCAGTTAAAATCCTGGAAGCTTCCCTGCGCTAGAGTTCCCATCATCACCATGGTAAGCTACAGCTAGAAGGTCTGCTCATATAGCCCCAAAGAGAAATGCAGTGTTTTTGCAGACAGGCCTGCAGTCAGCTAGATGTGGTATACCTGTGAAGTTCTTCACAGCTTGTAACAAAATGAGCTGGGAAGGCGTTTCTTTAGTGACTCAAATCTTAAAAAAGCGTTAGGCAACTTGCAGGATGAACGCAAGAAGTGCCACAGCACAGAAACATGGGAAGCTGACAGAATCCTACAGGGAGCTGGTTAAAATCTACTTCACTTGAGTGACCAGCCTATAAGAGTACAAAGAGGTCAATATATCCATGATTGTTATTACAATTTCCAGTTTAAAATATGCCAAGTTCTTTAGGAAAAAAAGAGTCTCTTTAAAAAAACCTTTTAAATTACAGCTTCAAAACATTAACGTGTCTAGCAGCTTCCTAATTTCCCCAAGGACCTAACAAGTAGGCATTAGGATTCCTGGACCAAGAAAAAGACTTAAAATTGTAGATTTTTAATATACAACAATTTTATATATGTTACAGAAATGGAGCAGCTAATTTTGTGTGACTTCTAGTAACCAGTTACCGGACCCCCTACAAAAGTACTGATAGGTATAGGGACATGTGCTATATTTTCATCCTCAAACTACCCTTCAGCTTTTGGAAGAAACAAACATATTTCCTTTTTCCCTGTCTCTTTGGAGAAGCGTTTTGCTTGTTGAAAAGAATGACTTCTATTTCTGAATTTGGAAAGTTGGACAGGTTGTAAATAATGCCCATCTTCTTTTTTCAACATATTTATTTTCTATAGGAAATGAATGAAGTATACTTCATGATGATGACAATGAGGAAGACATTACTGATCTCTACTATGCAGCACTTCAGATATAATTAATTTTAGCATAGCAAGTAAATAGTTCTCCCAACAGTCATATGAACTTGCTAGATAAGTATTATCTTTCCAAGGGTAAGTGACTGGCAGCATTGGTATTAAAAGAATGGGATACTGAGTTCTATTTTTCTTCCTTATTTAAGCAGGGCAAGTAAGGATATGTCTGTGATAACTGCTCATAACGTCAGTCCATGAAGTTTATGTGCCAAATGACACCTGGCATGCTAACCGCATCGTACTTGCCCCTAGTTCAAGTTCAGAAGAAGTAGTAAAAATGGAAGTGGTGCAGTACCTTCCTGTCAGAAAATATTCAGTGGCACACGAGAGTCGTATGTCTGCAGGTAAAGGAAACAGTATTTATTGGAAGAACTGTTGTATGTTGAAGGGCTAAACTAAAGACCCTTCACAAAAGTAGCCTTTCTGACTTCACTGTAATAATTTCTCATTTTTACTGACACAGACCAGATCAGAAATTTAGTGCCATGACAAGAGATGGGTCTGTTAATGGGACGGAAGAAGTGCTATCAGAGATGGGTGCAAAGAAAGTTGGCCAGGATGGTCAGATCCATATGGATTTATAATCTACCAATGGGTCACCAGCTCTTTTCACATCAGCATATGTGAACAAGACGACAGCAGAATTACAAGGAGTTTAGTCTGCAGGAGAGAAATGAAGAATGTAATGCCATAAAGAACTGAATCCAACATGGGAAATTCTGTGCCAGACTTCATAGTGACAGACAAAATGATCACAGAACTAAAAACTAATGACTGATTTGGTGTATATTATCGTAACGTGACTACAGATGTCACATGTAAACAAAATTTCAGCAGTAATATTGTCCTGTGTTTTAAAAGGGTCGCTATTAATGAAGCTGAAAATGGTTCTGAGCCAGTCATCCAAGCAGAAGAATTAAAATAGAAAAGGCAACTACAAAGAGTTAAAAACTTCCAGTGAGACTCATCAAAGGCACAAAGGCCAAGTGGAGAAGAGTCTTTCCTATTCATAAAGCAGTCTGGCTTAAACAAGAGAAAGCAGATGCAAACAAAACAGAATAGGGAAATCAGTTAGCTAGTGCAAACTGTAGGAATTCTAGAAAATGAAAGAGGGAAATGAGAACAGACTGAGGACCTTGGAGCAATCAGGTATGAGATTACTAGGAAAAGGGAAAACGTAATGGGGGCTCTGATTCATCACAGAACCTAAGTGAAAGAATTCCCAATGTAGAATAAAGAGGCTGCCATTTCCAGTAAGTTTTTCTGTTCTGTATTTAGGCAGAACGGCGGTGTGGTCCAACCAAGTGGTGGTAATGAAATACTTCCTGTTACAATCATAAGTCAAGAGAATATTAATCAGGAGTTTCTGTGTCTGAAATGGGAAGATATAATGTGCATCTCTGGATTGTTGTGGATAATCAGGCAGACATGAGCTCTGAGGAGACACCACAGCCAAAATGACTAATGAGATTCTTGAATGAATATAAAGGGAAATTTCAAGAGAATGAGAGGTTCTGTGACCTTTTTGGTGCTAGTGTGACTGCTGCTGGCATACTCCTGGTATGCAGCTCTCCTCTCCATAATTGGAGAGGATACTGACAACTGGAGCGTGTTCAGAGAATAACAAGAGTGATTAAAGTATTGGAATTAATGCCTCAGCAAGGAGAGAAATGGGTACTCAAGGAGCTTGTCCTCGTACATAGAGGCTTTCCACCTCCTCTGAGCACCCTCCTTCTCATCTCATACTCCGTAGTGGAATTATGGGTGCTGATAATGACTATTCCATTGGGCCATTGCCTTGGCTTGGCACTGAGAAGCGGGACTCTTGCGGTTTCTCTGCTGTAAGAGTCAATGCAATCCCCACCTTTAGCACTGTCCTCCACATCATGAGGAATTGTCAAAATAAACCCAGTAGAGATGGAGTTAGTTGGGAGTAAATAACTCCTGTATTTTCTCTTGAGGCATTTCATTTTTGAAGTTGAATCTACTGAAATACATAGGAAACAATGGTTGCTGTCCTTACAATGTGTTATCTGTGTGGCTACAGGGACAGCATCTCAACTTCATGCTCTATTGGCCTTCTGTTAATTTGCACCATGTTGGGTTTGATTCTGAGTATAAAAGCATTGTTCCTTGGACATTTAATTTAAAATGGCTTGTTTTGAAAGGACATTGTTTCCAAGGCCAGTGTTTTAGGCCTTTATGTAAATGCTGAAGAACTTCCATCAAAGTAAGAAAAGAAGAAAATAATTATAGCCGTATTATTATATGTAATTTAAATGTTGGCCTTAATAGAGTACACCGTAATAGAACTTTTCAAGGTAAAATATGTCCTGATTAAAAGGCATTATAAATTCCCCATCTGCTTTTTTTTATGAACACAGTATTAAACCCTACACAGAGTGTGGTACTTTTGTGATCTTACACCATTTGTATGAAAAGCTTTAGTTAAATGCTTATCCTAATGGGAAGTGCAAAATTTTATCTCTAGAGATGTTGCAGCAACTGAAAGAATAGGCTTTACCAATGTCCTTGTTTTGGGGTGGTTTGGCCTATAGTTTGTTCGCATCTATTTCTATACAATCAGATATGAAATGTAAAAAAGAAAAAAATAAGGTAAGGCTATAGAAGTTACTCATTTGAAAGGTTAAAGGCTAATACTATAGTGTAATCTATACAGTTCTGTAGAAAATATTTGCTTTATTTTTAAGGTGCTAATTAGCAGTTCGTGTCATATGAAAATGCGGAAACATTTAAAGAATATTGATATAACAGGTTATTAATAGTCTGATGTACCTTTTGATATAGCTTATCTTTCCATGACAATAGATTTGAGATCATTTTATTACCTCCTGTTTCAAGAAGTGTCCTTGGAACCCATACATTTCAAAACTATGTGGTAAAGAAATGTATGTATCATTAATTACTTTAAGAAAAGTGATCAGTTCTTCTCAAGAATTTTGAAAGACTTTGTTATTAAATTAGTTACAAGCTACAAAATACCACGAGAAAGAAGAAAAGATGTTATTGTTGGTTCAGTGGCTGATGACAGCAATTGAAAATCTGGTGAAATGGATTTGCACAAAACTGATTTCTTAACTGCAGTTTCAATAATACGGAACACTGGATTCTGAGAAAATGTGGGAAGAGAGTAGGAAATTGTCACATAAACTAAACAAAACATTCTGTTGAAGTACAGTCTCCTGGAGTAAACAGTCATTACTGTAAGAATGGAGAAGCAATCACATCGGTTAAGTGTTTTACACTTGTCAATTTTCTTTGTATTTTCCATCCTCAGCTTTGACTGGGCTGATGGACTCCTACAGGAGCGGACATAAGCAATAAAATGCACTGAAGGAAACAGCATGTAGCAGAAAAAGTGTCAGAAAACACTGCAGAGAAATATGCAAGTTCAGCTTCTTACTCTAGGGAAAAGCATCATATTTAGCTCTCTTAATAAGAACTATAGCCATGTTTCAATTTAGAAAAAAATCTTTGCTTTAAAAAATGTTACACAAGTGATGTGCTTTGCCATTTTTAAATCATTCTGTTCCTTTTTCAGGGGAGGGAGAGGGAAGAATTTTGTTTCCTGGATGAAAGCATAGCTCATTGTTTAATTTCTGGTTTTATTTTGGTGCATATTTTAAAACACTGACCATAGATCTGAGAAAAGAAATTGTATTATGTATGCACATAATATGATGAAGTGTTTTGCTCCCTCTGATGTACAGTTGAGTCTGGCAAGCCCTGGAATTTTCCATAGTCTCATATACTCCATTGCAAGTTCCAGTTCTGGAGTCTTGGAAGTTTTAAAGCTGACTTGGTTGCCATCATTTTGTACACCTTATTCTAGTACTCTCAAAATGGCACCTTCTCTTCTGTGTTTCATGACCGAATAATCCACAGATTCAGAGCTCACCCATAACAGCATGCCCAGAGTTTGCCACCTACCTGATGCAAACCTGCTACACAGCCTAGCCCGTTCCTAGGACTAGCGTAAATCCTGCAGTGTCCATACCGGTTTTTCTGCTGGGCTACAGCTTAAGTATCAACAGCTTTGGTACCACCTGTGGCAGATAATCTGCAGTGTAGCTCGCTGGTTCTCCTCAGAGGGCATTGAATGCTGCCCAGAGGGAAAAGTCCTAACTGCCGTATTTGCCTCCTGTGTGAGCAGGAATTGGTCTTCTGAGACAGCAGCGCAAATGGCTGTTGAGGGAGTCCATCTGTTTCCTTCAGGTGGTTTGCAGGGACTGTCATTGTCCTGGCCAATATAAAAACACCAAATAACAAGGAAGAAAAAATCCTGTCTGGTGAGCAGGAATTAAAACAGGTATTAAAATTGGAAGAGGGTGTGGGGGAGGTTCATATTTTAGCAGCCAGGAGTTTGCTGGGGAGCTCAGCTTCCTCGGGGCTGGGAGGCGGTGGGAAGCTCCTCTGCTAGTTCTCGAAGAGGTGAGGGGCAGAGACATCCCCCTCCTGTGACACACCTTTACTTCAGTCCCAGCTGGAAGACTGTAGGTGGTCACATCTTTCTGCTGGCAAAGCGAGGGGGCTAGGTGGATGAGAGTAGCAGCAGGGGCTATAAAAGAAATGAGACAGATAAATGTAAGTCTAAAGTCTCTAAATGAATCTGCAGGCATCCTGAACAGTGCAGTAATCCTGGGTAAGCTTCGCTCTTGGCAAACATTTATTCAACAGCCGTTTAATAGCTCCTGACTGACAGCAAGTCTGTAGTGTAATCTAAGTCACTCCCTCCCCCCCATCCACCCGTTGCTCTGGAGAGAGTTTCCTCTCCTGTGAACTGCGAAGGAGAAAGGATATAACTGTTCTTTCTGGAAATTCCACTTGAACCAGGGTTCAAGGATAAATATTACCTCCCCTTGGATATGTTAACTATTTTTTAATGATGTGATCTGATATTTTAACAGTGTGCTCAGTGCAGCAGAGCTTTGGGTTTGTTGTTTAAATATCTTTGATGGTATGTCATAACAAATTAGTTTCTAAATGTTGCCAATTTGGCAGACAAAGCTGATTATTTCCTGCAATCACACTGCATATGTGCACAAGATTATAATTAATGACCAGGGATGCCAAGCACACACTTTAATGATGATCCTTCAACATTTAAGGGACTGTTAGAGTTATTGGCATTTGTGCCTTGTGTTGCAGAGGATAGGGGCAATGGATACTGATAGATCTATCAGTGTCATAGAATCCAATGGTTTCCTGATTTTTCTTATAAATTGGAGGATTCACTGGGAGTTATTGACAAAGCAGCTGCAGTGAATATTAACAGTGTTTGTGCTGCTTTCACTGAAGCAGTATGAACTCCTAATTAGATTGGAATTGCTCTTTTGGCAACTTTGCAAGGCGGTTTTCCTTTAGCATATTGTCAATTTTGTGTAAGGATTACAAGGAAATCAGTGATGGATTTTTGAAGAACACCTGAATGTCAAGACAGTGGAGGGCTGGATCAGAATGAAAACTGAGGTGGACAGGCACAGTGGATGCTTAAAAAAAAGTGTGTGTGGGGGGACGGGGAGCAGGCAGGTGGGGTGAGGGTAGGTAAAGCCAACAGCAATAGGATGTGAATTCAACTTTAGTGCTCTTTTTAGGATGCTCAGGGAAACACCTGTTTAGGGCCGTTCATGTGCACAGGGCAAGAGCTTGTATCACACTGTATTTGGAGAAATGAGAGGGTAAAAACAAAAAGCTACCAACTCAAGTCAATTGCTAAGTTCATTTCAGTGCCTCCCTACCCTATCTGCTCAAGGTATCTGCTCTTGGGTATAAGGACAGAGATAGTGTTTCAGGTTTTTGTTTCCTCTGTGAAAATCAGTGGATATCAGTACTGCCCTGGTGCTTTAAGTTGTAGAAGTGCTTGTGACATCTTCAGCAAAGGCAGCACAAGCTATGCCCTGAACTCAAAAAGCGTGATAAGGTATTTCTGTCACCTGCTCCCTAGGGATGAGGTGGTGCGTTTCGTCGCTTTTCTATCAGAAACCTCATGTGGCATCTTCTTCATCTTTCCTATAAGGAAGGATGCAAGGAAGGCAAAGGAGTGAGAAATGGAACAGGGGGATATGGTGGAAGGAAATGTGCCACTTGGACCTTTTTAGTGAATTCAGCTCAAAGCTCACATAAAAGTACTAACGTTGACATGCGTTGTTACATAGTATGATTGGAAAAATCTAAATTTAGTCTCTGGCTATCTGAAGCAGAGGTAGATTTTCTGAAAGTTTCTGTACTTTCTGTGATTCACCTGAAAATCCGGACCTGGGTTGTATTTTACTGGGATCATTATCATTAAGGCACACTTTCATCATAAAGCCAGCGTATGTCTCCATAGCTTCAGTATACAGATTATGTTTATGCCTGTTAACATTCACCAAGACTCTCAGTCCTCTACCTTTTAAGTAGACCTTGTTGAAATTGTTGACAGTAAATGTCTTCTTGTTGAAAATATATATATTTTTTCAAATTGGAACTGTATGGACAATCTCTCAGCTATAGATATTTTCATCAATATTTGTGTAGATGTTCGATACCAGTGGCTTGAAACCCAAGTACTTAGTTTATCAAAAAGCCAGTTTTTAATAAATTGGTATAATTCAAACTCTGAGAAAAAATATTAATGTTTATCATAATTTATTTTACTTTTTTCAACATTGGTTTTGAAATTTTTTTCTGTCATATTTAGTTCTTGACCCCTAAATTTTTAATCTGATTTGTGAATAGATTCTGGGATTTTTAATTGTTTTTTAAAGGTGAGCTGATTTTAGTAAAGAAATTTTAAAGAGGACAGACTTCAGCTCATTCTTTCGCAACTTGTCTTTCTAAGTAAGATTTTACAGAGACGGGCTTGTGGATTGATGTGTGCAACTTAAATTAAAACCCAGTTACCTCAGATATCTAGGAGGGAGCAGTCTCCCAAGACAGGGGAAGCTGTGTTGGTGCTGATACATCTCATTAAGTCAAACCCACAAAGTTCCAACCAATTGAAAGTTAAATTTAACCCTGACTCATGTAATTGAACAAAATTTAAGTGTGTGATAGTTTTTACAGACGAGGCAAGTACCTGAGAGGGAAGTGGAAGCAAATGTCCTAATTCAGTGAGCATTAAACATCTTGGCTATTTTGGGCAAGGCAGTGATGGGACTGGCAGGAGGGGCTGGAATTTTTGACTTTCAGTCCCAAGGTCAGGCAATTTGCTCCTTTTGGTGAATGCTCCTGCTGAGTAGATGTTTATTTTGTACTTCATTGCATTGACTTACATGTGATGATTTTGCACTTGGTTGTAATTATATCTGATTAGCTTTATGCTAGAAGTACTGCAAGAGATGGCAGAAATGAAAGCCACAGTTTCTTCATGTGGTATCGTATAGAATTTGTTAAAGGAATCATGAAAAGAAAAAGCAGGGAAGATTTCTGTCCTGGGGACTCTTACCAGTATTGTAAATACTGGTGCATTTTTCAGTATAAAGAGCAGATTAAGACAGAGGTGAAGAGCTTTGTTTAAAAGTCTTCCAGAATGACTTGGATGCACACAAAGGGCAGGTGGTTTGCTTCTCTCACTATACTGTAAACTACAGGTCTGAATAGTTTTGGTCAGGTGCTTCTGAAACAGAATAGTTGTCTTTTTTTTTTTTTTTGTTAAAAGAAGGAAGTCTTCCCTTGCTGTGAAGATCTACAGGGACTAGTATTGCCAGAAAACAAAGTCCCCAAGACTAAGGAGATCCTGGTCTCTGTCAGCTTTTGCCCTTGCCCTTGGCCTTAGGGTGGGTCAGTTCATCTTTCTGTAGCTCAGTTTTCCAGTCTGTAAAACAGATTATAACAATATAGGGCACTGGGCAGTCAACATTGTGCTGATACATAAATCTACTGATAATGACCGCTGCCTAAAAACATTATATGGCGGTTATTCACTAATAAAAGGGAATTAAAATTTTCCTGGTGATAAAAACTGTAGAACACAGTTATATTACGAGAAAGTAAGAATATAATTGAGGTCTGGTATAAACAGAGGTTGCCAGCATATGAGCTGCTCCTGATATTGATCAATAACCATCTTTCACTGTAATTGTTTGAGTTTGTGTACTGCTGTGCGTGTGAGTTATTGATCTTCTCTTTCTAGCTTCTTTGTGCTCTTCCAGTTTCTAATTCATTCTTTCTTTTTTCTCTTAGAGAGTTTAAATAAGATCTTGAAAAGGATTATCGATCTGAGCCTTGAGAAGAGATTGCTTAAAGCCAGCATTCACCCCCAAAAAACCCTAAAAAAAAAAATCAGTAGTCCTGATGACCATTCCAGCTTATCAGTGAGCTGTCTAGTAAGGACAGCAAATTAGAATAATTTATGTTCTGTGATGAGAAGTCCAGCATGCAGCACAACCGCTCAGCATTGCTCAGGATTAGTTCTCTGTATTCACTGTCTCTCTTCACAATGTGGTGGGGCTGATACTCAGAGGTCTGTGTGTTTCAGTATGGTTTATCTCTTGTCCAGACTTTCAGTCAAGATACAGAACATCTACAACACTCAACTCAGGGCACTTTCTGAAACTTGATCGCTGGGACATGTGCAGCACCAATGTTTTTAAAGCCCAGGCTGTTCCTCCAGGTGTTTGGTAATGAGCTGGATTTAGGGGCACATTTTAAGCTAACAGGGAGCAGGGGACTAACACCTTCTCTCATTTTTGTGTGGAGCGGGGAAAGCAATGTCCATTCATGTGCCCAGGTTTCACTTTAGATTTTACGAAACAACACCCACACCTGAAATTCTACCCAAAATACCTTTGGCTGGCACTGTAGATGCTGAAGCACTGCGATAAGCTGGTGTGCTTCTTAATGAGTGGGAGGACACTCTTTTCTCTAGCTTCAGTTTGCGAAAGATCTGGAGGGGGAACCCAGGGATGGTATAGCCCATTAGTACAGTGTCAAAGTTACTGTGGCATGGCTAATGTAGCATACTCACATTTAAAAGTAGCAGACATGGTCGGCTTAATCAGCTGCAGTGCTGCCATCAGATTATACAGAAATAACTTAGAATCAGTTGACTTATTCAATTTTTGAAACTCCCTGAGTGTATTTTTCTCATCTGTAACAATATTCACATAACCAAAGCTTTACTGCAAGGGAACTATTGTGCTCTGTAGTTTCGCATCACGATGCAGTTTAATGTCTTTGCATGAAACGAGTTTACTCTTCTCTGCAGAGCTCAGTTTCCATGCTGCTTTTCACTCAGACCTCATTTCACTGGAGCACATTCTTTTTACTGAGTTCCCCACTTACAGCTTCTGCACTGGATTTGACATGCCTTTCCAGCCTTAGTGCCTTCTTAAGCTTCAGCAACTTCAGCAGCATCCACCAAAGTGGATTGACAGCCAGCATCAAGGGCAACACCTGGGACTAAATTTTCTCTTGTCTTAGGTGTGGTGCAATCTACAAATTATGATGATCTTTCTCATAAGTAAACTTAAGAAGTATCTGACATCATTACTTCTTTTAACATCCTGTCTGGAAGCATCTTTTTGTTGTTGCATTTGAATGGAAATGCAATGCCTTATGAGTGATACACAAACTTTTGCTTTCTCACACCTCCCTTCTTGCCTCAGCTGCATCCCTCAGGTTTATTTTCTGCTCTCCTGCCTTGTTTCCCTGCCTGCTTTGCAGTCTGCTGCTTTAGCTGTCCCTTGGCCACTTTCTTAGGCATTGTCCAGGACCACCTTCCTTTGAGAAAGGAGAGTAACTCAGGGAACCATAGTATGCACGTGACTAGTAAGGCTGTATAAAAGCAGATTTAAATTGTGATATCGCTTGCATATACTGTGTGTTCATGTGTGCTAGCTTCATGATAGATAAGAGAAAGGAGAGGTATGAGAGATCCCAAGCCTTGTGGTTTCAGGGCAGCTGCGTGAACCTAATTTGTGAACAATTTCTATGGCATATGTGAATGACAACGCTCTGAAAAGAAGAACACATATTTAGATACCTGAAAGAGGATTTAGGGGTCTTAAGATTTTAACAAGCTTGCTGATCCAATGATGAATACCTCTATCATAAGCTTTTTGCATTTATCTTAATAACTTTATCAAGACCTGAAACAATAGCTTTTAGAGTGTTCCTGCTACTACTTTCCCCACTTTCATTCTTATCAGCAGGTATTAAAATGGCTTGTTTCCAGATAAGAAAAATATATGTCTTATAAAATATCTACGGTTTTCAAAATGGCTTGCACTTCTCATTAACTTAATATTTTTTCCATTGGTCACTTTGTCACCGAAAATCCGGGAACAGACCTCGTAACACCAATGTAGTGTTAAAAGGCAGGCATTCTTTATTGCGACGTCGGATGCACGGGGGATAATTCCGCCGAACGTGCATACCCCATACACTTCCCGTGCAGTTTATATAGATCAAAATATACATATTCATCTGATTACATAAGCCCTTTCTTTCATAGTCAAATCAGTCCATTTTCATACACTCCTCCCACCCGCACTTGCGCAGTGCCTCCTAGTGGTGGTCGTCGGGGGTCCTAAGATGAAGGCTTATCCTCTTCATCACAGTTTCTGCGCAAACTCGGTCCTCTTCTGGCTCTTGTCCCTGCGGCACGGGTCATCTTGACCAGTTCTAGGCACCTGCTGATTTTAATTAAAACTAACTTCTTTGGGGAGAGAGGTATGACTTTTTGCTTCAATTAATTCACACAATAGATAGGTACCACAAATACACCTGCAATCATTTGGTAATGCTATTTCTATTAAAAATCCCCCTTCACCATTATTGTTTAACATTAATGGTTACCTAGGGACTAAACCCTCTGTTCCCAGACCTAATGTCCAGATGGGCAGGGCTGTACAAGGGACATAGCAGCATTGTTCGTGCTTTATGATTAACTAATTCCATCACTGTGGTTACAACTTTGGATTTAGTACTTTCCAACCATAATTTTTTAAATTTATTTTTGACCTGGCATTACCCTAAAATTAAATTCCAATCTGCCTTCTGCCTAAAATGGTCTGGGGAGGAAGCCATTTTGCATTACATTATCATCCTATCAAATTTAAATAATTTAAAGGTGACATGAATAAAATATTCATTAAAAGTACAGTAACCATTTGTCTGTGATCTTTAGCGATGTCCCCATTAACTTTCAGTTGACTCTCGGTTGAAAATAGCAACCTCCCTTTCTAAGCTTTCTGGAACACTTTTCATTTACACAAAGAATGTAGCCTGTCTTCTTGCTTTCTTACTCATTATTTGGTAAACTTTCTTTTTATTGCCTGTCTCTGGGCTAAAATACTTCCCTCCGTAGAAGTCTGAAGTACTGATGCACTGACATATTAAAGCAAAAAGATATTATGATGTTGTCAAGCTTCCTTTAACAACATAAAAAAAAATATTCCTGGGGGAATTCAGCAGCTGTTTGGGGATTAAGTGTCTTCTATTTAGTAACTTCTCACTGGTTGCCTTGCATCATCCTTGTATACAACCTCACTCTTGACATTCACTGACTCTAATTAGAAGATTACTGAAAATCAGCAATTCATCAGTCCTCAGATCAAGCTGTCTCTTTGCTTACCCTTTAGTTCAAGGGGAGTAGAACTCTGTTAAATCTGACAATTTTAAATTTTTTTATTACTATTATTATTTAATTTTTCTTTTAGTTCTAAAATTGATGAGAAGTAGACAACCTTAAAGTCTGTGTTGAAGGTTTTTATTTTGATCTGTGTCTTGGTAAGCAGTGACTCTCTTGAGCTTGGGAGCTCCTGCTTGCAGGAGCCATCTGCATTGTGGCCCTGAATTTACTTTCTGTGAAGAACAGAACAACTCCTTTCAACTCAGATTACTTGCTGCTGCTGATAAAGCAGTCTCATACTAAAAAAAAAGGTAATTACAAAAATCTGAGGTAATTTAGCATAAACTAATGAAGAAACTCTAGCAAATAAGTTGTGTTTGTTCCTTAGATCAGGAGTGAGACAAAAATGGATTTGTAATCTGACCCATTTGCAGATTTGTATAAAAAGGTACAAGAAATAATCTTTCAGGTATATTCAAGGATATTTTCTTGCACTTAAACATGAGTTACTACTGTTGTAACATGATGATCTCTGATCTTTGAAATATAATTACTTTATACTTTAAAGAGAGAAAATTCAATATTATTGCCAAGTCATACACATATGTGTAGCTCCGTTACTCGTTATCACACTTGGTTCTGCACTAAGGAATTCAGCCAAACTGGGATATTTTGCAGCTGTAATCGGAAAAGTACTGTATGCTGGGCTGGATTCTGAGATGTTGTACATGGGGATAGCTCAGCCTTTGATGGAGCTGTGCTGATGTGTCCTGGGTAAATATATAGCAGAAACTTTATAGCAGAATACAGGAAGATGGTATTTTTTTTCAGAATTATTTTTCAAACTGTAGTTGGAAATATCTCATACAGAAGTTTCTATTAAATAATGAACAGAAATAAAAATTCTGTTGGGCATTTGAAACTTGGTTTGTGGCTCACATGAAGCACTGGATGCTTAGAAATGCTCTGTTCTCAAGTTACAGGTGCAGAATTATAATGGTGTGATGAAATCATAAATAACGTTTTGCATGCTCTGTTTTTGTCTTATTGATTGCAAAATGATGGCATAATTTCAGGGTTTTTTTCCTTAGAGATTGTCAGATAAAGGATTTTCCTTCTTTCCAAAGCTAATAATCAAAATCAGTTGATGCCACTGGGGTGGGAATGTGGTCCATATTGCAAATACTTGTCATTCTTATTCACCTTTAAAGTGTGAGTACTCTGAGTTACTTTTAACTGAAATTCAACATTTCTTTCTTTTTCAGACCTTAGCACCTGGAGCTTTAAAGATTTATAAAACCTTGAATTATTTTTAAAAGTATTTTTACAAATATGTTTATTTGTATATGTAACTTGAACAAAAATAGCAATAACTTCATAATAGCAAAAATGATTCTTCACAGTCCAGTGTCCAAGCCTGAATTCTTACAACTCTCTAGCTGAAATCAGTGAAACAGATTCTTGCCTCTGTTCCCATAAGAGAAATTGGGGTAGTCATCCCAAGGAACTCCGAGTGTTTTCACTCAGCATAGCTGAGTTCAGAAGCAGATCCAGCCACCTCCTTAATATGCCTGAACAACGGGTAGAGTATTGAATGAAATAATGTGGTATGATGGTTGACACATATTATTAGATGAGGGACTGGAATTGTGTTGATGCTTTCAGTGTAGGAATAGAATGATTGCTGTTCACACATTACTAAGAAGCAGTGGCCCTATTAGCTATATGTCATATACTTAGAGATAAATTGCATATTTGTTTGCCAGTTCTTCAGTTTCTGCAATAATCAATACTACAGCAGCCACGTAAAAGTAACAGCTAGGTGTTGTTCAGTAAGGCAAATGGCATATTTCACTCCAAAACATGAGCTAATCTTTTAACTAATGGCTACTTCACATGCTCGTTCATTTGGGGCAGATCTACTGGAGAGCAGCTCTGCGGAGAGGGACCTGGGTGTGCTGGTGGAAGACAAATTGACCATGACCAAGTGTGCCCTTGTTGCCAAGAAGGCCAATGGTATCCTGGGGTGCTTTAAGAAGAGTGTGGCCAGCAGGTCGGGAGAGGTTCTCCTCCCCCTCTACTCTGCCCTAGCGAGGCCCCATCTGGAGTACTGTGTCCAGTTCTGGGCTCCCCAGTTCAAGAAAGATGAGGAGCTACTGGAGAGAGTCCAGCGGAGGGCTACGAACATGGTTAGGGGACTGGAGCATCTCTCCTATGAGGAAAGGCTGAGGGAGCTGGGCTTGTTTAGCCTGAGGAAGAGAAGGCTGAGAAGGGACCTTATAAATGCTTATAAACCTCTAAAGGGTGGGTGTCAAGTCTCTTTTCAGTAGTGCCCAGTGACAGGACAAGGGTCAACAGGCACAAACTGAAGCACAGGAAGTTCCATCTGAACATGAGAAAGAAGTTCTTCACTTTGAGGGTGATGGAGCCCTGGAACAGGTTGCCCAGAGGGGCTGTGGAGTCTCCTTCTCTGGAGATATTCAAGACCCTCCTGGACAAGGTCCTGTGCAGCCTGCTGTAGGTGACCCTGCTTCAGCAGGAGGGTTGGACTAGATGACCCACAGAGGTCCCTTCCAAACCCTACCAGTCTGTGAGTCTACCTCATTATGTCTCACGGTTAAGGCAGTGGATGTGCGTCTGGTCCTGCCAGCATTACTGGTACTGGCCTCCCATCTGTCGCAGACAAAAGATAGAGGGATTAGAGCCGTGTGCCCTGACTGAATACTGAGGAGCCTTGGCAACCACAGGGTACAGTTATTAAGTTCACTTAGTCCTAAAGACCTGTGTCAGAGAAAGAAGGAGCTGCAAAACTCATTCTCATGTATTATCACGGTATTGCTTAATGTTTTCAGCCAGGTTCAAATGTTGTATACACAAGTCTGTAGTACTTCAGTGTCTTTCTAAGGACACCCTTTGGTTTGTATATAGAGTGCTTACCTTGTCAGTTTGCACAGGAGATAAGGAGAGCATCTCCTATGGTAGGAATCACAGGCGGAACAGCAGTGGCAGGGGTGGCCAAACCGCATGCCCCTAGGAGTCGAATACCAAAGTCTTTGCATCGCTTTTGTACCTTTGTTGGGAGATAGAGGCCTGGGCTTACCAGAATCTTTTCCAGACTTATTAGAGGCTCTAAGATAATTTTATTTATTTACACAAGCCTCATCCACAGTCAAAGATCTCTCATATTAAAAAAAAAAACAAAAACAAACAACAAAAACACAACCAAAAAAATCCCTATTGTTCTGACATGACTTTAATACCTTTGCAGGTTTGATTCCATTTTTAAGGACTCCAGTGAGTACACAAAAATCAAAATTAAAGTTAGATCAAATTCACTCAAGTCGATACAATGTTAATGAATTTAGAAAGATACATAGCTTGAAAATTTCCTTAGGGTCAGCCAGATAAACTCTGCCAATATATGCCAAAGGGTTAACAAAAGATACGGTAGCAATTACAGCAGGACTTTGAGTGGAGTGAAATTTTTTTGTACCAACTTTTGCTTTTTGCATCTTTCTTGAACAAAAATATAAAACCCAGGAAATGAATATTTTTCATGTTGTGGCAGCAAGAATTTATGAATCCAATAATTTCTCAGATGCTACTTGAAAAATGTTTCTTTATCCAAGGTTAACTCCTTTAGGAGTATAAACCTCTAAATTTTCTCACTTGCTCTATCAGTTGGTACAACTAGATTCGCCAGAGTTATAAATCTATCAGTTTTCTAGTCTATAACAGAAAAAACCCTGAAATCTCATAGATATAAATGGAATTGCTAATTTTCAATAAATCTGCAGTAACAGGTAATAGTGTCATGGTCCCCAGTTCCAATCATTTTTGCAATAATAAATGAGACTATAGAAGACTCACTTTTGGCCATAAAATTTACTGTTCAGGGCGCAGGTTTTAACCCCCAAAGTACTTACCCAATTCCCCTCTCTTTGTTGTTGTCACTGTTGAATCGCAGCATCTATTCTTTATGTAAGATCAGGGCCATTTTAGACCACACGTGTTATTTATAATCTGATATGGGGAGGGGAAATGAAGAGTGTTTTTCCATCATATATTTTCAGCCTGACAGTATTCAGTCCAGAGAGGCAAATTCAGGTTATTTGCAAAAGCCCAGGGAGAGATGCAATTCACCTGAAGCTTCCCCCCTGCCCAACTCCCAGCCTGAAATCTAACTTTGAGATTAACAAGACTACTGTGAATGCCACTGTTGCCGCGGTGCTAAAGAAAACTGGCTCTGCTGTCTGTGGGGGCTTTGAAAGCTTATACTCGGGTGCCTGCTGCTAAGGGCTCATGGGACTCCCTAATTCTCCTAAATGCTCCCAAAATGAGGCACGGCTGCCCCATTTTGCTGGCATTTTTGGCATTTCAGTCTGCAAAACCCACTGGCTTTTTTGGGGTGCTACAGGTAGAGGCTGGGTTGACTTTGGGAGCATCAAATTTTGTAGACAAATTAGCCAAATTCAGCACAATCTAAGAGTGCTCAGTCCAAAGCTGTATTTTACAAAGATTTGAACGCGGGATTGAATAGTAACTTTAAGTCATCGGATTGCTCACAGTCATGCAGTTCACTAAATGCCTTCATAGTTTATACAATCAAACACATGCATACATCTTTACAGAAACAAGACCCAAAAGGGAATGGCTGGGAGTGGATAGAAGGGCCTGGAGAGCTGTAGTTACTTGTCCAAGATGTTAAAAATGGCTCAAAGTGTAGAATACCTATCTCTAGAATCCCAATTCAGGGATCTATCGACATGGCTTGGGCTTTCAGTGCCAGCGAAATAACACTGAAAAATATTAAACATGTTACAAACATGCTGAAAGAAGCAGCTATATTAACAAAAGATGTCTCTTTGAGCTGTATCGATTTGCAGCTCTGGGAGAAAAGAAACTCTCTTGACAGACATTTAAACATATTATTGTCTTCTATTTACCCAGCAGATATACCTAACGCACTTTATGAGATGAGTTCAGGAGGGAAGAAGTCAATTAAAATCTGAATCTCATGCAGTTATAGAAGATTAAAATAACCCCACATTTGTTACATGGAGCTCTAATGCTAACACCCAAACCACAAGAGCATCTGAACCTAGCTTTAAATCTTGAACACCACACGCTTTCTCTGCACGTATTCTGTGAACTGGTTCAAGCTTAGCAAAGTATATAAGCAAATTTCTTTTAGTTAAGACATGTTGTGAAGCTAATAGTTGTTCAGCAAGGGATAGATTATCAGTTAGGAGCCAGCTCATGAGATGACATAATTTAGAGCAACTCTATTATGTTGGACAGGTCAAGATCTTATGCTATTTTTCGTAAGGATTTCTCTGACTGTCAGGGCTGATATATGATAAGGGTATTCAAGAACAAGTTCTGTGTCAAAGATAAAGCTTTTGCATGACAATATTTTTTGACTTCTCTGAGCTGTGTTACTGTGCAAGTCACTTTGTGCCTTAGTTCACCTGTTTGTCAAGCGTAGACATTGGTGTTGGCTTCTCTGTTAAGTACTTTGAGATCTGCAGACAAAAACTCCATTAAAAGCAACAGAGATAAAACGGCAGTTACTTTCCTAAAGAAGATCATAGGCAGTTCTTTTCAGCTTCTGCCGGCTGGGCTCTTATGCTTTATTCCAGGAAACAGTCTGGTAAAAGAATCAATAGCACTGACATGTATACCATCAAATATGGACTACCACACTGTCCTTCCATTTTCATGAGCAATGGAAATGTGAACTTTTTGCTTTATGAAATGTTCTTTTGATCTACTCTTGCACTTTTACCAAAGCTTTCTAACACCACTGAGCTTTTGCCAGGATGGCTGAGATGATTGTTAGATCTTTCTTAGGTTTTTCTCTAAATGTTGACTTCTGTTCTTTTTCATGCAACAGGCACAGGATTAAGTATTGGTACTAGAGCAAATGCTAAATATATGTTTATTCTAGAGATTAATGAGTAATAGAAAGGCCAGACTACACGAACTCATACTTGCATCAGTATGGAGTGCTGCTAATTTTACTATGCCTTTAGCTTTGTTTGGCTATCCAGTAGTTTCGTGGGCAGTCATTCATCATCATCCAAGAACACTTAGTTAGAAAGCATTTTATTTAACACCGTAACACTTTACACAAAAGGTGCTGGAGATGCATGAAATAGATCTTGTGCTACATTGGTAGCACATATGGGAAATAGCACATAACCTATACAGGTGTGGGTACTGAAGTGAAATGTTCGAGAAATGCCATTGGACCAAGATCTGCTCCCTTTCACTTCTGTGAAACCCCACTTTCTTAACTCCAGTTTACCTATGGTGTCACAGGTGTCTGGATGTAAGCATCCCTGTACAAGGAGGAAAATCAGAGGTGACTAAGCACTGGTAAATCTTCTGCTGATAGCCTTATAGGGGACATAGGACTTTCATACAAAAAGTAGAAAAGAAGCAGGAGTGCAAGGGAAAAGAAATGTTCTGTTATCTTTACGCCTCAAAAAGTAGTAAATTATCCATGCCAAAACTATACAAAAAGTAAATGCCAATCAAATGAAAGCCCAAGTAGAGGGTCTGTGAAATATAGGCAGGTTCACAGGGAATATGAGTATTAAACGGTCAGAGGTAAGTAAAAAGTAAAATGGATATTCTGGTAGGAGTATTAGAAATAGGAAGTAAACGAGAAAATGGATGAGTTAAAAAGAGAAAGGAAAACAATCAGTAGTGAAAAAGGAGAAGTTAAAGAAAATTACATTGAAGATATAGCAAATTTCTTTGTTGCAGTCTTGGCTACACAGCCTAGTTGGAAGCAGTCGCCTCAGGACTGCTGTGCTGGTTAACAAGGAGGACTGCTATCCAAGGCACTGCAGGGGAAGGTGCTGGAGGGAAGTGTTAGAGGAAGCAGCACGATGTTGCCAGGCACAAAGAGTATTTAGTCAGGAGTCTGGAAGGAATTTGGAAATGCAATAGCTGAGTCATCGCTGCATTTTACAGACTCATTACAACTAGTAAATATTTTACAAAGTGGAGGATAACATCTGTCTCATATTCCAGCCAGTCACTTTTCAGTACTTCATGCTTTGTTTGAAATGGTAATTCAAGCTGGAATGCAGATAGTTTTGGGTAATGCTTTCCAGGAGGAACAAACCTGCCCAGCTTCTGGAAACACAGTCTGATGTCAGTGCTTCCACTGAGGGTCTTTTAAGAAACTCCTCTGATCTTGCTTTTGTAAAAGTTTTTTACGGTGCACTTGTATAGTGCTGAAGTAAGCATAAGTGATCTCCTCGTTCACACTGCATGATACATCTGTGGTTTCTGCATATATAATACATGTAATGAGATTTCTTTTGTTATTATGTTCTTGAACTGATAGAGTGTGGCTTGTAAGATTTTGGTAATTGTGTACTTTATTGTCTATTTCTGATTGTTTCTGAAAGAAAGGGCAAGTCTTTGTGGAAATAGGTAGGATTCCCATTACTTTTCTTATTATTTTGTGGATAAACATAAAAAAATTGCTCTGATTTATAGGCTGAAAGTTTTAATAGAAGGATTTTCTGTCTAGCAGGCTTCCAAATCCTTCAGAACATCTTCTAGAAGCTGCTCCTCAACATAATTTCATCATTTAAAAAAAAAAAAGAAAGAAACAGATACAGATGTCTTTTCACCTTCTATCCACCTGTTAAATAAACTTGTCATTTCTACAGCCAATTCAGGAAAGAAGTTATCAGATCCTTTCCTTGGAGACCTAAGTGTAACCCTGCAGGTCTCTGGGGTCAACCTCATACCTTCTTAGAAAAGCTCCCTGCACAATTTGATAGTCACGGCAGTCATTATCAACCAGCTTGGCATAGGCCTCTAGGGTTTTCCCATTGAGCAAGGTCTGAACTGTGCTGCCCATGCCTCCTCTCACCAATTATAAGTTCTGTACAGTTTTTTAAAAGACTGCAAAAACATATCAACATCATTCTCTTCCTTGTAATGAGGAAGCAATTTTACCTTATTATAACTGACTAAATATGCATGGGCTGACCCAGTAGGACCCTCATTCACCCTTATTCTTTCCCTCTGGAAATCATATTCCATTTTCATCGTTTCCATTTCAAATTTTTCTTCCTCCCCATCCTTTCTCTGCTCTCTCTCTTGATCCCATTCTTGTTCCATCTTTATCTTTCCCATGCTGAATTGTCACTCTTCGCACTCCTGTTCTCATTACATCTTCCTTTGTGCTTGATGCTCGCTCGTACCTGTTTGCAATTGCCTTCCTTTTTACCTTGTGCCTTTTTAACATCTGTAGTGGCTGTAGTGGCTTACCACCTCCGCGACACGTATTTGCTGTTCAGACTCCTGTGCACAGCTTCAATTAGTTGATAGGTGTCATTAATGCCATTTCCTGCCTCCTCCCTGCTGCTTCAAGGCATTAAAGAACAAGCCACTGGTGGGAGAAAGCAGAGAGAGATGGGTATCTCCAAGTGGCCGTGATATATGTCTGACTGTGCCCTTCAAGAAGAGCACTTGTACTTTGCAGTAGCCATTGCCCACTTAGCATTTCCACCACGCTCAGTCCTGTTTCCAGGGTCAGCCTGGGCACCAGGTTGGCTTTGACCCCCAGCTCCCCAAATGTAATTCCCATCTGAGTTCCTCTGAGAGCTCCCAGTGTGGACCCGAGTCCTTTTCATGGGTTTGTGCACAGCTCTGGCTCTGAAGACTACAGTCTGGAGTGCAAGGAAATGTAAAGCTTTGTGAAAATCACTTTTCTATCTTCTTAGTAGCATCTGTTGAGATTATTTAGCAGAGCATGTAGAAACCTGCTTTCTCAGTGACATAACGCGACACATTATTCTTGCCTATCATGCCCGAGGGCTTGGCATGAGAATGAGGTAGGTGATGCAGAGCAAGATGAGGAGACTGTTAAATGCCTCAGAAATTCTATGCCCTGAAAAGCACCCTAGGCTTTAATGTCAAAGATAAGAGAAAGTTATGGGCACATCAAACCTGTGAATCCCAGTGACCACTGGAGGTAACTCCCAGCTGGTCTCTGGTTGGTCTTGGATCACCTATTTACAGAAATGAAAATAGAGCTTTATCTAGGATAAACTGATAGTTAAATCAGTTGACTATCTGACCCAGATAGTATGAAAGGGAAAGGGATAGATGGCTCCCAAAGCTGGTGAACATTCTAAGACAACCTAGCATTCCCAGCTGCCCAAATCCTGCACACAGGGTGTGCTGTAACTCAATACCCACAGGTGATGATGAGAAAACAGAACGGACGGAAGTGAGGGGTGGGGTAGACAGGTTATAAAGCCTTAAACTGAGGCACTCCCCCTACCCTATGACAGGCTGATTGCATTTAAGCCATTCCTGCCAGGTATTTGTCTGATCTGTGTGTCACATTCCTATGGAGAGAAGGTTCTTTGTTTTGGTCTCTTTTTCTATATTTTATGCCCCATATGCGTCTTGACATTTGAAAAAATTAGTCTCCTTTCAACATCTGAAATATATGAAAAGCAGTCATATTTTTATATGCAAGAAAGATCTCCTATGATCTGTGACCTTTCTGCAAAATGTGAGTAGTCCAACGTACCTTGGCTGTGGGTGTGGGGGACAGGAATATACAGGTGGAGTGGAGGCATCCAGATACCTCTGTAACGTGTCTTTAGCCAAAGGTGGAATGAGCGCTCCCTGCTGGTGCTGGAGATGTGTTGCGCAGGGAGAACTGCTAGCACCACGTTTTCTGCATGGCTGCTTGTATATAACCCCTGTATTCAGCCTTCAACAAGGCACTGGACTGTGTGTGCATCTTGTTCGGAGGAGTTCAGGCTGAGAAAAGATCAACCTGGATACTTCCCTTTATTGATCTATACTCAGGTTCACATGCGCAGGGAAATTCTTTCTGTGCAAGCAAGCTGAACTAATAGAGCCACTGGAGTGAGCATCTCTCAACAGCTTCCTATTATCATCTGTCTCTTCTTCAGATGCATTCTGGTGTGCTACACATTTAGCTCTGTCTGCTGGAGAAGTAAAAAAGGTCAAATGAAGGTGAGAACACTTCATTCATAATTTTTATGAGTTATTCAGACCCGCTGTATCATTACCCCTTGGAAACATATGTTTTCTGATAGCAGTTTAGAAAATATTTGGCACGTCTCGACAATCATAAGTAGTACAGATCAGCTGTCACACTTTGTCATGTGGCATCAGGTTGTGTAGTGTTGTGTAGGCTGAAGTACAGTATCACTGTAGTGTGATATACTACAGCCATTCAAGATTTCATCCTGATAATTTCTGCGTCTGTAAATGTAATGGTACATGATGCATCTTGCTAGAAGTCAGAAGTATTCTAGTATCTCCCCATCTGAGTTACAATTTAAAGGTTTTCAGAGAAAATACTTGGTCACCCCTCTTCTACCAGTTGAAGTGTCTGTGATATGAGTATGTTAAAGATAACTTTCGATTAAATAGGTGCCTCAAAAGGCTTAATATTTTATTGGCCTTTGGATTAGACTGATGAAGGTGAGTATTCTCAAAAATACTTTTTGCCCAGTGCTAGGGTAGCTGTACTTATCCCATTCAGGCTGTTTGAGGTCAGTGTTCCTCTGAGGGAATCCCAGGGACTGTGCTACCATAGAAGAAAAGGCATCCGCATGTACCTCTTCACTGTTCAGTTGTGAGCCGGGGAAGGAGAGGTAAGATCTCACCTTCATACTCTGATCCCTGAAGAATCATAAAGAAGATAAGACTGTATTTTCCAATAGGATTTTACTTGCTTTTCTATAGGAGACTGGGAACACAGAGCAAGATCTGGGTGCTTCCTCCTGCCCACCCACCCACAGAGCTGTGTGGCACCTGGCCCTCAGCAACCTGTCAGCTCAGCTTGGGGAGAGTTTCTACTTGCCTGACACCTTTTCTCAGAGGAGACAGGGACTAGTTACCTGTGTTAGGAAACACAGCCTTTGTCTGCCTTGAAAAAGGCTGGCAGGTTGCTGCTTAATGTCACTGCCATCTCTGCTTAAGGGTGAGGATAGGGCAGCTTATGTGCAGGAAGAGAAGTGATTTCAAAACTGGGAGCCAGTCCTAACAGCCAATAACTTGAACTGTGGATTCATTTCAGACATCACTTAGAGTCATTATGTTAATTACAACCTTTTTAAGCAATCCTAAGAATAGAAGGCAGGAGAAAACTAGACTGGTTCAGGTCACCTCTAGCTCTGGTGAGTGGTTGACACTCATGTTTGTGGTGCTGCAATACAAGTAATGATTTTGCTAAGCAATGATCTCTGTTTTGTCTTCTTTTGCAAAAAAAAATAAAAATGCCCATAACTATGTTTAAATTTAGTAGTTTCCCAGAGAAGATTTTCACTGTGGTGTTTCGCAGCAGTTAGACAGGGGCCGTAACTAATAGTCTTTGAATTTCAAATAGTGAATGCAGGTAATAGTGGAGTAAGCAAACTATTATTGATTGTTTTTTACCATAAGGAGCAACAAATAACCATTTTGAAATCTTTTTTTGCATTTTATATTTGAGGGGGCTTCTGCTTGCAGGTAGTTGGTAGAATTCAGGCAGAGCCTGGTGGGATTATGTTCATTTGCAATATTTGTGTGTTTGGATCAGAGTCCAGCTGTTGAAAGAGAAATCTCTTTAAAATTATGTGTAACCCAGACTAGTATGCAAAGGTATCAACATCTCAGCTACCAGTGAAGTTAGACTGGATGGAGCACATAAAGCCTGTATTCATAGCAGCCATCTGGATGGGTACATTGACACTCAGTTTACTGGGAGCAAACCCAAGCTTTCATAATCCCAAATCCTGAATGTAAGGATCACATATTTTAAATCTGGTTTCCTAAAACAAATCTATGTGTTGAATATGGCCCCAATACCTCTTGAATGGTGTCTAACAGGTCACAAACAGCTCCTGAATCTTTCTCCACAGTCTGGCATTCACTATAGCATGGGTGATCTGAAGGAACAATTTGTAAATTTTTTTACCCCCATTGTGTGCACATTGGAGGACTATGGCTGTAGGTGAAGTTTTCCAGACTACCAAGAAAATCCACTGTTATCCCAGCAATCAAGGTGATTTAGAAAAAAATGAAATTGTGAGAGTTTACTGCCTCATTTAAAAACATCTGTTTGGCAAGAAGAGTTTTATTATGGTTGCAGGAGCTGACAAAATCTTGAAGGACAGGGCTCTGCAGCTTCGTCGTGCTGTGCTCCATGCTGAGTGTACCAGTCATCTGCTCCTCCTGCAGACTGAACAGGTGGGAGAGTGGCAATACCACATTTTTTTGGAATGGCCCAATGGCTTTTCTTGCATTTCTTGTTAATTGTACCCTCTCAAATGCTGCAAAACTAGAAGACTAGAGGCTCTTTCCTCTCTTGTCCCATAATGCTGGCCTTCAACATAATTCTTTTCACATTGCTATGCCGTGCTGTGCCAACTCTGTGGGGCCCCACACATGCAAAGGTGCTTTGCTTTACGATGAACAGATTTCTGAACCTCAGCAACCTCTTGGTTTCTCAGTCTCCTGCTGAATGTTACGAGATTTGCAGAGCACTGAGCCAACATATAACATGCCATTTCAGATTCTGAAGTGAGAAGAAAACCTTTCTAAGTCATCCATTCAAATGCTTACCTCCATCTGCTTTTCTACTACCACCTCATCAGTAGCAATTTGGAAACTGTAACCACAAAACAACTAACAGGCCAAGTATGTAACCAGCATATCCAAATGATCTCAAACCTCTGGTTTCTATAGATTCTAATAGCCTAATAAATGGATTTTTGGTACTGAACTAAGTACGGTCATATATAATTGCAGTTATTCTCACATTAAGCTGCGGGGAAGTGGCAAACCCAATTAGATTAAATCCTACCATGCCTCCTTGGGATTTGTGGTAGACATTTAAGCAGACATGTCACTTCCACAAACCAATTTGCTTGTACCTGCTTACTTAGATTTATTGTAATTTGTCCTCGTTTTTGTGTATGTCTATTTGCAGAAGCCAGCTCCAGATGCAAAAGACATCAGTGTAGCTTTGGAACATTATTTTTAATTAGCTGGGTTCAGTTTCTAGTGGCATGCTTGAATTGCTTCTGGGCTACTAATGGAGTGTGCAAAATAAATATTCTTGCTCTCAGATACTTTTTTTTCTTGGTTATAGAAAACTTACCTTGCTTTGGCATGGACGCTTTATTTGCCATGAACCTCACAACATGGGGCAGCCAGTCAAGAGAGAAAGTTGCAACTGAATTTTCCCCTTAAGCCTGTTTTGTTCTCCTATCTAAAACCTTAATAAGAATCATAATTATACTGGAAAATATTACAGTAACTGCAGGGAATAGATTAATTTATTTTTATGTTTTTCTGAATTTGAATGGAATTGGACAAAGTTGAACTGAATTGGCAACTGGCAGAAGCAGGACACAATGCAGATAGCAAAACGTGTGTCCTAATCCCGAGAAAGAGGATTTGCTTCTCTCTGCCAGGCATAGTTTCTGTATTCTATATATTTGTATGAAGAAAGAGCAAAACCTTTTATTCTTCTTTGTATTCTGTGCTTGTGTAAGTGACTGTACAAGGAGAAAAACTGTGAAGGGCTGAGGATAGGATATGTAGACAACTGCTTATTTACTCTGCAGGAAAATATCACTGAAAAAATATTACCAGACTAAGACTTATCATACAGGACACATTTTTACCTTCAAAGGAAGAAAACAATGGAGACGGACAACAAAGACTAGAGTTCAAAGTTTCTGCAAGGCAAAGGCTGCCTACTACTGACAAATCACATTTAAATTCAAAGTGAGTGAGCCTAAAGCCCTGCAGTAGTGAGAACACTGGGTTTGGGATAGATCTTCCTGTAAATAGCCTTTTCTACAGGGAGTTTAAACTGCCTTCCTCTGCCCACTCTTTCTTCGGCTGAGGAAGCAGCCATGCCAGTGACTGCGTGTCTATCACTTACATTCAGGCTTTCACCAAGGGCAATGATTTTACAAAACTCGGGTGCTGTCACTGGCATTATGCTAGGGAAGAGGGTGAAAAGCTCCATTTGGACCACAGCAGACTTCACTGGGCAGACTTAGTTTACCTGGCAATTACCTGCAGTGATGGGTAATACCAAAAACCCAGGAGAAGTGGGAAAGAGCAGGATTTGCTCGTGCTGGAAGGCTGAAGTCTGAGAAAGCGCTGCCTGCAAGGGCAGCCTGAGCTCGGCGGAGAGGAAAGCAGGAATGGCAATAGAGCTGCCATCTGCTGCTCGAAGGTCGAATAGCTGGGAATGAGGCTCAAGGAATATTTCCTTCTGAGTTTCGGTTGGGTTTGCATGGCGCGCGCGTGTGTGTGTGTGTGTATATATACATGATGGCACGTTGTAGATGATGCATTTGGGGCAGTGCATATCACAAGTGAGTCACAGGCACAAAACGGGTAAAGGCAGAAAGGAAATTGTGGAACAAGAGAGTAGCAAGTGGAAATTCAATGTGTCATGGCCCTATTTGCTCATCCCAAATGTACTGAAAATGTTCGATTTCTAATGCACCCCTTTAATACTTCCCTGATTGCTGTACTGTCTCTGATGGGCAGTCTCCAACATGGCACTGGGTCTGAAGGAGCTCAGAGTAGGGGATCTACCAGTCACTCTTACATCCATGGGTGCCTTCGTGGTGCCATCAGAGCCCAGGGCTGCATCACTGCATTTGCAGTCCTGCGGTAGGAGAAACTTATCCCTGAAACTGTGGCCTGTATCATGTGCCATGCAAGGAGATTTAATTTTGGTTCTTACCAGTACTTATGCTCCACACAGGCGAAGGCTAGTGCCAGTTGCTTGTGACCATCGTCGCAATCAGAAGGCCAAAGAAAAAGATGTATCATTTGGAGGACCTCCTCTGAGGATGGGTGACAGTTTGGCTCCATGTCATTTGCACTTTTCTGAAGGGTTCAAAATTAGTTCAGCCACAAGAAGCAAGTTCTGGTTTTGCTGGACATGAATGTGAACAGTTTTGCCTCATGAGAGGGATACCCCTCACTTAAAGTAAAAGCTGGGAAGTGCTTTAAATATAAATCCACAGGGCCACATGCACTCATAGTGCAGTAGACACTCATGGGGCCACGAGCACTCATGGGCAAGCTCTGGCAGGCTCACAGCACAAGCTCACGGCCCCAGTATGGCCTTGCTGAGACTTCAGGCTGGTGAGCTGCCCCATGGCGCTCACTGCAGCAAGAAGGGACTCCCATGAAGCTCATGGGAGCCAGGCACTGCTGAAACATAGACACATTTCCAGGAATAATTTCCCACACAACTGTCAAAGACTGTCCCTTTGAGGTACATTAGCAGAAATTGACTGTCGATGATACCTGATCCCAGGAAAAATATGCAGTTTTATAAATTTATTTGTGGTTGCACATTAGTTGTAGATGTGTGATCCAAAACCTACATCAGAACTGGAAAGATTTTCCATTGACTTCAGTAGGACTGGGCAAGAGGAATATATATTTAAGATTAGAAAGGACCATGTGACTGTTCAGGAATCCAAACCAAAGCTTGTAATTCTGAATCAGATCCATAACAGATTTATTATTATTATTAATAATAATAATAATATGTATTGGATTCCTAACATATGTTATCTCTAGTACTAATTTGTAAATGTGTATTTTAAATAATTTTGGTCCTTGGCCCTGTCAAGCAATGTAGTCTCTGTGGGACACATCCATCCACTACATGTCCATCTGTTTCTCCAAACTAAGTGGAAGATGTGATGAACTTCAAACCAAAAAGCTGTGCATGAACACAAGTGATATGGACAGTAACCCTGGCAGTTACAGACCTGTATAGAGGTTATAGTGATAATTATCTGCGAGGTTTGACAAACTACCCTTCTTTCTCTTTTTGTCTGGTCACGTCAGTGGTTATTTAGAAACCAATAACAGCAAGACTGTGAGAATACAATTACGTTGTTGTTTATATCTGTCTTGTGAACTACTGGGACCAATGTGATGGCTTGGAAAACAAGTCAGAAGGTATTCATTCAATAGTCTGTTCTATTGATTATTATCAAACAACAACTCATAATTTTGCACAGTGAGAATTTTATGACTGCAGTGATCTGAAGCATGTCTTTATGCTTAGAAACCAAGCTGCTTATTTAATTAAGTACTTCTGGCTCTTTGGATTTAATAATTCTAATTAAATTGTTATGGTTGTGACTTGCATTTGGATTATGCCCACAGTCTCAATTAAGCCTATGAGAGGACCTCATAAGCACATGGAAGGACACATTGTCTTCCTCAAAGTGATTAGGAACACGGTATTGGGAAGGACCTGTGCGGCTGTCAAATCCAGCGACCTGGATATTTCAGGGACCATCCTCAATAAAGCACAACATGATGGTCTCATTTACCACAAGAAATGATAGGTAGGAAGGGTGAAGTAAACAGTATCACTAACAAAATGTGCTCTGTTCAGGCCAGCTGCATGCATAGATTGATACTTCTGTGTCTTCAGAAATATTTAAAGGAACTTCTAAATTATAGGAGGAGTTCACAAGAACACACTGATTTTTTTTTTCCAAACAGTGCTGAGCACAAGCATTTTCCGTTTACCTTGTGGCTGCTTTGTCAATGCGAAAAGATATGTGGCTACCTCAATGAAGAGCTAAGCGTTCAGTTTTAGACACTTGTGTTCAAAAATTGTTCTATGATTGTGAGCATTATCTTTAAATATATTATGGATACTATTGCTAGCTCTGTTTTGAGAATACATAGAATCATAGAATCACAGAATCATAGAAAGTTTTGGGTCAGAAGGGACCCCTAGAAGTCATCTAGTCCAACCCCCCTGCAGCAAGCAGGGACACCGCTAACTAGATCAGGTTGCTCAGAGCCCTGTCCAACCTGGTCTTGAATGTTTCCAGGGATGGGGCCTCCACTACCTCTCTGGGCAACCCGTTCCAGTGTTTCACAACCCTCATTGTAAAGAATTTCTTCCTTATATCTAGCCTAAACCTACCCTGTTTTAGTTTAAAACCATTACCCCTCGTCCTGTCACTGTTGTCTCTACTAAAAAGATTGTCCCCATCTTTCCTATAGGCTCCCTTTAAGTACTGAAAGGCTGCAATCGGGTCTCCCCGCAGCCTTCTCTTCTCCAGGCTGAACAAGCCCAACTCTCTCAGCCTGTCCTCATAGGAGAGGTGCTCCAGCCCTCGGATCATTTTTGTAGCCCTCCTTTGGACTCGCTCCAACAGTTCCATGTCCTTCTTGTGCTGAGGGCTCCAGAGCTGAACGCAGTACTCGAGGTGAGGTCTCACCAGAGCAGAGTAGAGGGGCAGAATCACCTCTCTCGACCTGCTGGCCACGCTTCTCTTGATGCAGCCCAGGACACGGTTGGCCCTCTGGGCTGCCAGCGCACATTGCCGGCTCATGTCCAGCCTTTCGTCTATCAGTACCCTCAGTACACCATGACTGAGAAACTGGTGTCTTTGAATGATAATTATCAGCTGCTATCCTGCCCTGGCCAGGCAGATAGTAGGTTTTAAACCTGTATAAACCTGTTCTTCATACTGAAATAGCTATCTGTTTTTTTTATGTTACTAGCCTTGCCTCCAGGAGGCTAGCTGAGGCAGCCTCTCCAGAGACTGAGGGAGATCTCACCGCTTCTGCCTCTGTTGAGAGCAGAGGCAGACTGAACTTGTGGAAGATAGGAACTGAGTGTTCAAAAGGGCAAAACAGATGAGACAGAAGTTATTGTTTGGATTGGTGGGGAGAAAGGAAAAAACTTTTCTGCAACTGCAGCAAAAGGCAGGTGATCACACAACTGGGAGCTGAAGTTGTAGAAACTCCAGACGGAAAATAACCATGTTTGGATAATGCAAATACAAATAGCAATTGGATATCATGGAGCACTGAGCGTATTTATTTTTTCAGAGCCATCAGTGAGTAAAATACACTTGACATTTCCAGTCATACCACTTCAGAGTGTCACAACTAGAAATCCATTATTTTTCTTACTCTGAGAGGGGCACATGGTTTATCTTAGATCCTAGTGTCCTTCTTGACTCCACTTAGAAGATCGGAATGTGTGCTAATGCTTAGAAGGAGTGGTGTGACTTGTCCGTAAGAAAGCAGCAGCAGAACTGAACATCATAAACTGCCTCCTGTCATTAGGAATGTGGGTAGCAATATTACTGGCAGTCTGGTATGGAAATCTGACTATTTCAAAACAGATAAACCATCAAATCTATTTTTCTCACAAACTGGTTCTTTAATGGAATACAAGAACAGTTTATTTTTCTAGGCCTTTGCTTCTGCCACTCACTTGAAAAATAGCAACATTCATGCAGTGGAGAAGAGGTCAAGAGCTGTGTTTGATCAATGCACTGTTACGTATTGTTTTGTATTGATCCATCCTCAGACACCTTACTTTGTCAAATGCCTTTGAAGAGTGAGAAGACAGCTGAGATGCCCATGCCTGGCTCCTTTGGGCAACCTGCTCTTGGTGGCCCTGCTTGAGCAGGGGAATAATAAAATGAGAGAATGCTTTTCTGTTGGAAGGGACCTTTAGAGGTCATCTAGCCCAACCCCCCTGCACTGAGCAGGGACATCTTCAACTAGATCAGGGTGCTCAGAGCCCCATCCAACCAGGCCTTCATTTCCAGGGACGGGGCTTCCACTATCCCTCTGGGCAACCCGTTTCAGTGTTTCACCACTCTCATTGTGAAAATTTCTTCCTTATATCTAGGCTAAATCTATCCTCCCTTAGTTTAAAGCCATTGCTCCTTGTCCTGTCAGAACAGGCCTTGCTAAAAAGGTCTTCCCCATCTTTTCTGTAGGCCCCCTTTAAGTACTGAAAGGCCACAATTAGGTATCTCTGCAGCCTCCTCTTCTCCAGGCTGAACAGCCCCAACTCTCTCAGCCTTTCCTTCCAGGGGAGGTGCTCCAGCCCTAGATCATTTTTGTGGCCCTCCTCTGGACCTGCTCCAACAGGTCCATGTCTTTCTTGTGCTGAGGGCTCCAGAGCTGGGTGCAGGACTCCAGGTGAGGTCTCACCAGAGCAGAGTAGAGGAGCAGAATCACATCTCTCGACCTGCTGGCCGTGCTTGTCTTGATGCAGCCCAGGATACGGTTGGCCTTCTGGGCTGCGAGCGCACGTTGGTGGCTCACATCCAGCCTTCCGTCCGCCAGTACCCCCAAGTCCTTCTCGGCAGGGCTGCTCTCCATCCCTTCATCCCCCAGTCTGTATTGATAGCAGGGGTTGCCCTGACCCGGATGCAGGACCTTGCACTTGGCCTTGTTGAACCTCATGAGGTTCACATAGGCCCACTTCCCAAGCTTGTCCAGGTCCCTCTAGATGGCATCCTGTCCCTCAGGCATGTCAACTGCACCACTCAGCTTGGTGTCATCTGCAAACTTGCTGAGGGAGCACTTAATGTCGCTAAGTCATTGATGAACATGTTAAACATCACTGGTGCCAGTACGGACCCCTGAGAGACACCACTTGTCACCGGCATCCTTTTGGACATCAAGCTGTTGACCACTACCCTCTGGCTGTGACCTTCAAGCCAATTCCTTATCCACCAGACAGTCCACCCATCAAATCCATATTTCTCCAATTTAGACAGAAGGATGTTGTGGGGGACCGTGTCAAAGGCTTTACAGAAGTCCAGATAGATCACATCCATAGCTCTTCCCTTGTCCACTGATGCAGTCACTCTGTCATAGAAAGCCACTAGGCTGGTCAGGCAGGACTCGCCCTTGGTAAAGCCATGTTGGCTGTCTTGAATCACCTCCCTATTCTCCATGTGCCTTAGCATAGCTGCTACGAGGATCTGTTCCATGACCTTCCCAGGCACAGAGGTGAGGCTGACAGGTCGGTAGTTCCCAGGGTCCTCCTTCCTACCCTTTTTAAAAAATGGGCACAATGTTTACCTGTTTCCAGTCACCAGGGACTTTGCCTGACTGCCCTAACCTTTCAAATACCATGGAGAGTGGCTTGGCAATGACATCAGGCAATTCCCACAGGACTCTGGAATGCATCTCGTCAGGTCCTATAGACTTATGTACATTGAGGTACCTCAGGTGGTCACGAACTGGATCTTCCCTGACAGTCTTACAGTGGGAGGGTCTTCACCTCCCTGGTCACCATCTTACGGTCCTTAGACTCCGGAGGGACGAGGAGAGAGGTTGCCAGTGAAGACTGAGGCAAAGAAGTTGTTGAGTACGTCAGCCTTCTCCTCTTTTGTTGATACCGTGTTACCATTCTTGTTCATTGGGGGGGGTATGCTTTCTTAAACCTTGCTTAAGGACAGGAACGTTATTGTACTTCCTTAAGGACTGGACAAGATGAATTCCAGAGGTCCCTTCCAACCTCAATCATTCTGTCATTCTGTGATCTCCATCATCTCTGCTGGACTTACAGTCCATAAAAAGCATCTCTTGCTCTTTGAATGAAGCCCTAATAGACCAGTCAATAAAGAGTTCATCGTCTGCCCCTGCTTTCATACTCTTGCCTAAAAAGCAGGAGTTAACTTCTGCAAAGATGCACCAAAAACTGTCTTATGATAGCAAAAAATAATTCTCTTGTTGAGTCTGCAGAACTAATCACAATTCAGACTACTGTGGTCCCTTTGGGAGTTTGCGGTGATGATGGTGATGACAACAGAACAGCGCTCAATTTTTTACTTCCATATGCAGAGTCCTTTCCCATTTAGAAGGAAAAAGTGTCTGTTCGGCACTCTGGTGGTCACATCTACTGCAGAAACAGAGATAACCGCCCTTATGAAACTTACTTTGCATTCCTCCATTTGTTAGATGATAGGTTAATCTTTTTCCTAGTATTTTTGGTCCTAGGTTATTGTACATCTTTTGCCTATTTGACACTACTGTCTTAAATTACCTCCCAAGTTGTATCTCTGCAGTCTTGCTTGGTTTGCTGTTCTGCATTGATTCAGACATGGCAGCTTTCAGTGTTTTGGAATCTTTTTGCTCATGTCAAAATATGAAACAAAATACTGGTTTGAGCATTCTGCCCTAATCCATTACACTATCTGAGGCTGACAGCATGTTCAAAGGAAATAAATTCCCCTGCTGCATGAAAGATGGAGTCTTTTCAAACTTTATTTCATGTCTGCACTGAGTTTAGCAATACTTTTTTGATAGGTGTACGAACTACAAGTGGTAAAGCTGATAAAAGCCATGCCAGCACTGAGAAGAAAAATCGTAGGTAAGGGTAGAGAATTGAAGATGCCGTCTAGAAATATAGCCAGGCAATGTTTGACCCTTGAATTTTTGCATATAGAACTTATCTTTTTGTGCTCTTAACTCTGCAGAGGTATGCTGGAGAGAGAGGGAAGCTGATGGTCATGACAGATGACACCTATAGCTCTGACTGATGAGGTTCTTTAAAGGGAGAATAGATTTTTCCAAGTGCTTTGCTGAGATAAGCCTTTAATGACAGTGCTGGGAACTGTCTGGTACGAAGACCACACAAATCTTTCTTAGAAACTGCTGTTTGCCAGATTTTTATGGCTGGTTATGTACCTTTGCCACAGGATTCCTTAAGATCCTGGAGTGTATAAAGCAGATGTCAGGATATACATTGTATAATTTAGGAATGCTACTTTTCTATGTACATATTTATTGATACCGCTAAGAAATTTTAATATCTACAGAGAATGAGTTGATTGATTTACGAAACTTCATTTTATGAACTTACTGCATCGATGAGCTATTATTCAGGATTCCTACAAGGTGAATGCAGGAGTATTCATTTTACACTTTTTGTATACGTAGATGAATTCTTGGTTTGAATAAAAACAGCTGCAAAACTGGCACCAACACATATATACCTATTTCACCTATCTACTGTGCCAAATTATTTATATTATTTTGTTGTGAAGCCCTGTAATTTTGTCTTGTCAACCTGGCATGGGCAACAAGCAGGTCTCACTGCCAGCACACCTGTACCCTGTGTCTTGTTTACTCTCCCTAGTATCCCATTTTTTCCCTCGCTCTCCTGGTGTGTTTTCAGTAATTCCTTTAATATACATACTTTGGCAAAGCTTCCTCATCCTCCCCTTGGTTTTCTGTGCAAGTTTACATAAATTCTTTTTTTCACTTGCTCCCTCCTCAGCTTATTACATGTCTATGATCATACTCTGGAAAGACTTTTCCAAAGTCTGAGCTGGTATATCTCAATACAGCCTCCAATATACACCCACGTATCTAAAATACATTTGTGTCTTGCTGTTTCATATCCCCATTTCTGCGGTAATCTTCCCTCTGACCCAAACATTTGAGGTTTCTCCCAGCTACTCTTAATCCTGACCTGCAAAGTTTGTCTCCAAGTCTGTCATTTGGACCATTTCATACTATTTTACATATTTTCTCTGCGAGTTTAGTTTCTTATGTCAAACATAAAGCCCTTATCTCAAGTACCAACACTCTTTGAATCTGTCCTTCATTAATAAAAGATTGACTGCCACTGCCAATGTGCTGTGGAGCCCAGTTACATTTTCAAATTCTTCATGTTTATTAATCTTATTACTTATTCAAAGAGAATATGTATGTATTGTGCTTGTTATGTCAGCACAGTTTAGTTATATGTTTATACAGTTCACAGTGTAGGTATATAATATGTGCTTGTTATATCAGTATGGTTCTCGTAAGGTACAATAGCATCACATCTATGGTTGAGAAATGCTCCATAAGAGCTGCCTAAGATCTGTTTAGCATACATGTAATGACTGGCAACATTTGAAGATTTTCTACAGACTAAGCGTAGAAAAACTCTGGAGACTGTCATGGACATCTGTGGGGGCAACTTCCCGTGATCACTATTAGCTTTGGACTAAGATTTTTTTCTCGTCAGGTCATGTTTGAGATCATTCACTTTCTTCCCTGAATTGTTGACTCCTTTTACTATCATGGCAACCAGAGACCACTAGAGGACTCTGTTGTCCATCATAGTAAGTAATACTCTGTAATCAGTTTTTACTGTTCTGTCATTTTTAGACATATGTTTCTACAAAATATACAAATATACTCATTTACACAGTAACCAGGTAGGCATTGGCCATTCAGCAATCAGAAGTGCAGTGTGAATGATGATGAAGTCCATATGGAAAATGTGGCTGAGGTCTACTTCCTTTAAAACAAAAATAATGTATGGGCAAATCTGTCCATCTCTCTGTGTGAATATCTGATGTAATATTAAGATCCTGTCTTCAGTTCTGGCCTGCAAAATTACTCATTTGGTTGTGAGTTTTCAAAATACCCAACTAATGTAAGCAAGAAAGTTGGAGAAGCTTTCAAGGTTTAATGATTTTTAAAAACTTTCTCCCATGTTTTCCCATTGGACTCTTACAGAAAGCTTTCCCATCTTGAAAGCTGCATTTGATTTGGATCCTTCCCAAAAACATCCTAATCGCTTTTCAAAATAAGGGGATCCTTGCTGTAATTTTGAAGGAAAAGAGTGAAAACAAAGCAGAGTATATCTCTGTGTTGTCTTCAGGCACACAATAGAAATAATTGTGATTCAAAGTCATTATTTGTTTTTTTCCAAATTTTTTTTTTTTACAACAATAATAGAGATTCTTATGTCAATCACCATGACTGTTTACCCAGCAGCTGGTTGGCCACTGCCCACCCAGAAATGAAAAGTGTCTGTCTAACTGCAGTCAGGTGAAAACTGCCAGAGGATATCTGGCCCTCTATTTGCCTTTCAGCTGCAATGCAGCCCATCAGAGACAGCCAAAGCAACTTAGGCATTCATGTAGGATTTGCAGTTCATCAGTGCAAAAGAATGAAGATAACTGGATGGAAAATAACCAAAGTACCCCATGGGTTTGTGAGTCTAACAGGGAGTGCTCGGAATTTGCTCAAGTGAGCACAAGAAGAAAACTCACAGAAAATCTTCTGCTAATGAATGGTTTTATTTTATAATCAAACGACACATTGGAATGTATCACTCTCATGAACTTACTTTTTTTTTTTAAAAAAGCAGATACTTTGCATTTTAACATTCCAGCATTGTCTACTTCATACAAGTAGAGATCATCTTCAAAGAAAAAAATGAGAATAGGATAGCAGTAGCCACTGCTCTTAGAAGGAACAAAAGAAGCACGCAGAGAACCTGTTCTTTAGTGGCTTTGATTATAGGTGATGCACTACTTTTTTCTTGCTTGTTTGTTTGGGTTTTGCTTAGACTTTCACCTACATCCTACAGTTTTGGAAAGCAATTTAAAAATTATTTCAGTAGGAGCAATTTTGATAGCTATTGATGCAGTGTTTTGATGTCTTTCATAAAATCAGTAAGTTCTGAAGTCTGTGAAAAAAGAAAATATTGTGAACTTCTTAAATATTTTTCTTAGATTTTTATGATTCATAATTTTTATAAGCCTTTCCTGAGCTCACTGGAATTCTGTGATTTGCTATGGAAGAATGGCACAAGAAAAACAAACAAACAACCCCCCCCAAGATTCAATTCTGAGTATTGAAAGCAATGAATTTGATGCTTTCTTTGATTTTAGAAATAGAGTACAGGTATTACAGCCCATGCTGCATCATTTTCTATTGACATTTCTTGACAGTAACTTGTGCTTATCCAATTTCTTCCACTTGAGAATGTATTTTTGTATTTTTCTGGACATTGCATCTACTGCCTTTGAAGTTTGTAGTGAAATAGAATATAATCTTTTTTCGCATTTCTGATCCCTGGTCTATTTAGCACAATATAAGGAACGCATAAAGGAATGCAGTGAAAGTATTTGTATACAGCTGACACAGATGTGCTGGTTAAGAATCAAAGGTCCAGGGAAGTACTAAAAAGCTCCTTTGTTGGGACTCTGTGACCATAAGCAGTGACAGATTTATGTACCACCTGCTATTAGAAAGACGTCTGGGGAAGAGTCGAAATAAAGAATGTGACTGTGGCTAAAATCTGACACCACAAGTGACTTCACTTGGTGTGGGTGCACAGCACAAGCAAAGACCTGGGTCCCTCACTGATGAATTTGCACTTTGAAAAATAGTTTTTGGAGAATGCATTTTGCTTATGTGAAATAAAAGGCACAATGTGGGTTAGAAGGATCATATTCACTGTGCAGTTCTCAGGCTTCTCCACTGAAGTCAGGTTTGCTTGTGACTGCTGTGAATACATAGTGAGAGATGAATATAGGATAAATCATATACAGCCATGTAAAATTTTATGTGTGGAGGAATTTAGTTAATTAAAGCAATGGCCCAGTGAGAAGTTCTTCATGCCAGTTGTGGAGTATTTGAAGAGGAGGCCAGAGGTTGCTGTAGAGGATCAGCTTTTAATCTTGAAGTATCTCTCCCTGTACAAAATCCAGCTTAGCAACAGCATGTTTTGGTTCTTTTTTTGTTGCAAAAAAAGAAAAAGGCTTGTCTTGTATTGGGAATGTATTTAAAAAGTTTAAACATGATTTTGCTGCAAGTAGGCCTGACCATAAATAATTACTCAAGTAGATTCACATGGTGTAAATTATACATCAAAACTGTCGATGTTCCTAACATGAATTTATGGTAAGAATTTTAGTAGCTGCTGATGGTGAGCATCAAACTTCACCATTTTCTCAATGGGTAATATACGTTCAAATATCTATATCTACATTTGTATGTCTCTCTCTATAAAGAGTATAAAGAGTAGTACTATCATACTAGTGCGTGTATCATAGTGCATATCATACTAGTCTGCTGTGGTAGTAACCCTTTCACAGGGATTCAGAGGATGGGAACAGCACTTCATATTTCCAGAAGCTTCCAAGGAAACAAAAAATCAGTTGATGAATTTCAGGAATTTCATGCTGATCTTTAAAAATGAAAATACCTTAACACGGGCAGTGCAACTTTATGTCAAAGCAGACAGCATAATTTGAGAAGACCTACTCATCTAAAAACATAAACATTGGATTCTATGTGCCTGTCCTCCTGTGCAAGGCATAGAATTTAAATTGGAACAGTGTCTGCCTTAATCATTCTAGTTAAAAAACTCTTTTTCTCCATTCCTCGTTTGAACCTTTGGACTGCAATTTGGCATAAGCTGTCTGTAAAATACACATTTGGACTGCATGTCTCTGATGACATTGCCATGGCCAGAGCACACCAAGGCAGCTTTCGGATCAGAATCAGTCCTAAGGGATGCGGACATATGTGAGAAGTTTACATTACGATATATAACGTGTGAAACAAAGGCCCTCAAATCAGGAAAGCAATTGACCATGTGCTTAGATGCAAGAACATTTTTAAACCAGCTGAGAACAGGATTCCTGGGGCAAGGCCAACCTGCCTAATGCTTTGAAACCATTGTAGGCACCTTAATCCTGCGCAAGAAGAAAAGTGCAACGGCTGCTGTTAAATCTGTGGATTCCTGACATGCTATTTCTGTGTAGTCCTCTGTGAGGGGGAAATTAGATCAGCTGACTGACAAAGATGTTTTGCCATCTTCTTTTTCCTGCTTCTGCAGCCCCCAGTGACTACCCTTTGCACTTCTCCAACTGGCTGTTTGCACCTCCCTGATGAAGGTCAGCTCTGTGATGCTGACTTTGAAAGACCACACTGAAGTGCATTCCTGAATCAGAGTCAATATTTGTGAGTAGATCAGTGTAATAAGGATTTATGGTAACAACTCAGTGATCCATGTTACTTGGCTGCCTGTCTTTGATATCGTAGTTGGCAGGAGACATAACAATTCTGTTTTGCAACAACTTTCATGATTTTCAGATTTATTTTTATTTCAGGCTAAAATAAAAACAAGGCTATTTTTTTTTTAAATAGTGACATGAAACTATCTGTATTTCTTCGAATCAAAATATCAAGTCTACTTATGTAGAAGGGAGTTGGCCTGAGCTCATCAAAATGTTAACATCTGCAGTCCCTGCAAAATCTCTCTGTTTTCATGAAACAGTGTTTCACTGACACACACTGATAAAGTGATTCCAGTCATCTCATGCTGATAAAGGTTTTTTCATACACTTTACTGGGGTTTAATATTAATCTAAAGTGAAGCATGTGGTTAATTATGGTCTAAACAGGCTTATTTTCTAAAGGGCCACTTCTTGACATCCTCTGAGTCTTGGTTTGCCACCCACTGTTTTGCCTTTGTCTCTGCTTGTTTTGTGACTTCCTTGGGAAGTGGAACTTATTTGCTTAGTGGTTTATGATGTGCACACTACAGCATGGTAAAATTGCCGTGAAAGCTACTCACGCATGCTGCATATGTGACTGACAGCATGTTATCTGATTGCCTAATAAATTGGCCAGTACCACAGCAGAAGGACTCATTTTCATTTACACACATCACTCCCTCACATGGGAAATTCAAAAATGCTCGGTGTTGTACATGGGAATAATGCTCTGTGCATTTGCCAACCTCCTTGTTACAGCTGTTTATATCATTGGAAGTTATAGCAAGTGCTGGCCTAAGTTTAAATGGGAAGATTTGTGATTCATACTTACCATCAGATGCTCATTTGACAAGTCACTGTGTCGGCAAATGAGCAACCATAACTGCTTCTGTAGCTGTTGATTGGTGGCATTCTGGCACTGCAGAAACTACTCTTTGCTGAAACCCATTTGAGCAGTGGTACTTGCACAGGGAAGGAGCAGGAGTTGACTTTACTGGGATTGTGTTTTTGCTCCAGAGGAAAGTTATCCAGCCCTCGCTGGCCCCTAATGATACAATGGGAATAATTTCTGAGACAATTTCATAGAAAGATGGGGGAAATGAGCCACAGAGCTGCTCTTGGATTGTACTGGGGGAACCTGAGATGCATAACTTGCCACCCACCAGTTACAAACTGTGCTATGAGCTCACTCTTTGCCCTAAATGAAGCAGTTCTGAGGTGCCTGCGAGCAGCTGCCTTGTGTTATCACTCAAAATCAACTGAAGCACTGGTTGCAGAGAAAAATGTTTCCTGGATCATTATGTAGTCTCCACCTTGTAGTATTATGTTAACAGCCAGGAAAAACGGCGTTAGGAGTCTGCTGTCAAAATGAGTGTGAGGAGGAACTTTGCCAAAGAAGAATAGAGATTATAATAGGAGTCGCACAGTTAATCCAAGCTGACCACCTTCACAAGCTTACACTTGATGTCTAAACATTAAATATGTTCTTACGCATTACAGCAGATATGTTCTTTTTCTCATTTTCAAACAGTGTTGGAAAGTGCTTTATGATACTGAATGTTTTGTTCTTTGAGTATTAGTATGATTTCAGTGGGGTTCATCAGCTTGGACACGACATCATGCTTCAATGTGTGGGCTTGTGTGTGTCAATGCTATGCTCCTTTGCTGTGGAGAAAAGGACTCATTCCTGACTTGATCCACTGAAACATTACTATTATTAATCACCTACCACCCTGTGTAGGGATGGAAAGAACTTCTTGGGTTATTGACTTTCATTCCCTGCCTTTCCGGGCACCACATGGTGGGACGCATTCATGTGTCATTCAGACTCCACCCCCATTCCAGTTTTGCTTTCCTGACCATTACTTATCTCGTATTTCACTTTTGTTCCTAGTCCCGGTACAGCACTCATCCTTTTTATTGCTTTCCCAGTGCCGCTAGTTTGGAATACATAGGTTTGGTTGGAGGTATTTCCAGAATCCGAAGACTGTTGTTTTCTTAAAAATTACGGTGTCTGTGGCCTTGCCACCAGTAATGACTGAAACGGAGCTACTCATACCCCACTGAATCAAGCTGACACTAAGATAATTATATTTGCGTTATACTTTCAGTATCTCTATATGTCAGTGTTGTAGACTGACATGACATAAAAAATCAAAGGGCAGTTCAAAGCAATTAAAGTGTAAGGGCCCTGGCTCAGCTTTCAAAACATACCTATATGTTTATCTTCCCTCCAGCATAAATCAGCTCTGGCTTGCAGAGCTGTGCTAGATGAGGAATGTCTCTTAACAGAGACTGTTGCAGTTCAGCATGTTTATTTAACATGGCAAAAGAAATCTATAACTCCTTGACTTTTTACGTAAAAGAATCTCATCATTCACATGGCTTCCCTGTCTTGGCTCAGCAATTTATAAACATTAATAGAGTTTTCTCTTCACTGCACTACAGCGATATAAAGAATACTCTTCCCTGAGAGGGCAAGTGAGCAGGTTAAGAAACTTGCTCATGGTTATGCAGGCTATCTGTATCTGTGTACAATTCAACAGCATGCTGGCTTGTACATTTTCTCCACAGGGATAATCATGAAACTGGGAAGAACTCTTTCCACTTTCTGGGTAGCTGTGGGCACAGGAAGTTTACTTTTTCTTGCCTTTTCAAATTCTACCATCTATTATTCATTTAGCGCAATGCTGCTTCTTCTTTTACACGTACCCTTTCTAGCAACATAGGAAGCAATGGTGGGAAAGAAGATGAGCTTCATAGTATTGAAGAAAAAATATCTGTAAGATCTATTATTCTCAAATACAGATTTGAGATAGGTCCAGTAGGTCAGTTTACTCCCCAAGAAATAATCAACCTTGGCACTGCCGGGAAATCCACAATCCAGAGTTTCAGCCTGGATAGCTAAAGGCTGCTGCTACTGTCTGCTTTCAATGAATAAAAGAATTTTACATTTCAAGTCTATTTTAAACAACTTGCATGAGGGACGCTTCAGTTTCTTGAGCTCACTTTTTTGCTTTCAGGAGAAGTGAGGCTTGAAAATGTGTTGGTTGTAGCTGAAAAAGTATTTAAGGCGAGGCTTATAGCAGCAGTGGGTACCCAGAGATGTCACTATGTGAAAAGGTCCTGGGAAAGGCTCTGGAAAAGATAATAAGAAAGCCAGTAGATTCAAGTTGGAAGAACTGGAAAAAATAGAGGGGTTTGGACACTAGGAGAGGTTAAAAGCTTCAAGGGCAATTCAACCATGAATTACAGCTTTTTACTCCATTTAGCTAAGCCTTGCGCTCTGCACTCTGACAAACTTTCCTCATGTACCACAGCCAGGGTGCATCAAATCATGGCAGCTTACAGACACAGTCCCAAAGCAGGCTGAAGCTGAACAAGAATGAGAAACGGGAAGGTCTTGGGTGGAGGATACGGTAATATGGGTAGAACAAGGGAATTGCTTGTTTACATGAAGGTTATCAGGAGCAGATTGAATATGCATTGGATTTATAAACATTGCAAAAAGGGAGGCTAAATCAGAATACCGTGGTCTGGGAGGTGGGTAAGCATCTCCAGATTCCTTCCAGAAATGTTATCCAGCCAATGACTTTCCACTTTCCCTGGAGCATAGGGCAATTTAACAACAACTTTGTATATTATTTCTTTGAAAACTGTGGGGGAAAGCTAGTTCATTTTAGACAAGAGATCCAGATGACATTTCAATGAATGTTGGAAAATTCTGAAAGCTTTTTAATAAATTCAGAAATGGACATGATTCTGTGTCTTATACAAACTGTTAATCAATAAATTCCAGCGTATTTATTCCTTATTTGTTCCCTTTGAGGCTTGATCTTTATCATGCTCTTTGGGACTAATACAAGCATGAAAATAATTATGGACAAATGAACTAATACCTTTGGTTTAGTATTTTGGGCAAGTTCAGTATGTCAACGTCAGTGTCAGCTAATATTTACCTACCCATCTTTCAATATAGACATTTCAGGTAGCCAAAGGATACAGCTTTCTTGGATTACAGAAGGGGGCAGTGATGTTTCATTTTTTGGAACTAGAATCAAGAGCTAAGAAAAGCTTCTGTTTTACTTAATGCAGAAATAGAAATGCTCAAGATTTGCTCTTGCAATATTGCTTCCTCATGTTACAATCATTGTTCCTACTTGTTACTTTATTTTCTTAAAGAAAAAAGTTCGATCTTGGAGGAAGCATTAACAGCAGTGGATTGCATAGACCTGCTGCCTGCCTGAGACCTCTCTGGCTCAAAGGGTAAATTCACAGTAACATTTCAAACTATACATAAAAATGCTAACTAACTACCTGTTATCTGTTAGTTGCCTTGTGCAGTTTTTGGCCTCACACCTTCTGACACTACAGCTTATCAATGACATTTTGTGATTCCGGTTCATAATGGTCTGCCTTCCTGCTGCAGTTCGGGGAAGATGAAATGAAATGAAGCATCATTACAAAAAATGAGCATATGTAGATACCAGACAGGCTTCTATTCAAAGAACGTCTTGCATCATCAAGATGATACCAGATTTGATGAATTGTGTTGAGTGGTCAGTGAGGTGGACTGAGAACCGACTGAATGGGAAAGCTCAGAGTGGTTTCCCTCAGGGGTCAGTACTTGGCCCAGTCTTATTCATCTTATCAATGACCTGGGTGAAGGGACACAGCATACCCTCAGCAAGTTTGCTGATGACACCAAACTGGGAGGAGTGGTGGATACACCAGAAGGCTGTGCTGCCATTCAGCGAGACCTGGACAGGCTGGAGAGTTGGGCAGAGAGGAACCTGATGAAGTTCAGCAAGGGCAAGTGCCAGGTCCTGCCCCTGGGGAGGAACAACCCAATGCACCAGTACAGGCTCAGGTTGGACCTGCTGGAGAGCAGCGCTGTGGAGAGGAACCTGGGTGTCCTGGTGGATGACAGGTTAACCATGAGCCAGCAGTGTGCCCTGGTTGCCTAGAAGGCCAATGGGATCCTGGGGTGCACTAAGAAGAGTGTGGCCAGCAGGTCGAGAGAGGTTCTCCTCCCCCTCTACTCTGCCCTAGTGAGGCCCCATCTGGAGTCCTGTGTCTAGTTCTGGGCTCCCCAGTTTGAGAAATATGAGGAGCTACTGGAGTGCTCATTTAGCCTGAGGAAAGGAAGGCTGAGAGGGGACCTTATAAATAAATTTCTATAAATATCTTAAGGGTGGGTGTCAAGGGGACGGGGGCCAGAGTCTTTTCAGTGGTGCCCAGCGACAGGACAAGGGGCAACAGGCACAAACTGAAGCACAGGAAGTTCCACCTGAACATGAGAAAGAAGTTCTTCACTTTGAGGGTAATGGAGCCCTGGAGCAGGTTGCCCAGAGGGGCTGTGGATTCTCCTTCTCTGGAGATACGCAAGACCCTCCTGGACCTCCAGGTCCTGTGCAGCCTGCTCTAGGTGACTCTGCTTTGGCGGGGGGTTGGACTAGATGACCCACAGAGGTCCCTTCCAACCCCTAACATTCTGTGATTCTGTGATTCTGTGTGATTGTAAGTTAGCTCACACATGCAAATAAATGACAAGACAGAGTTTCATCATAAAATTGCACACTGTAGTTTCATAGGGCTCTTGATGCACACAGTACACAGGATGGACAATGCTAACAAGTGGTCTCTTCATTGTTTGCTCTACCTGACTTCAACTAATAGCAGCAAATAGGTGTAGCATGAGGGATGATAATCACGAAAGTGATTCCAGCATCTCATGTTGTCCTGGGTTTGGCCAGGAAGAGGCACAGCTGGGGCGGTGGGGGCTGACCCCACCTGGCCAAACAGAGCCGGGTATTCCATACCATGTGCTGTCACGCTGGGTTCCGGTGGGGGGGGACCGCGCTGCGGGAACTGACTCGCGGCTGGGGAGCGCGGGCGCCGGTCCTGTTCAGGAGAGCGGGTCTGTTGTGCGAGTTTGTGTCGTATTTTCTCCTTATCTGTGTCATTGTTGTTACTGTTTCCTTTTGTTTGCTGTTCTGTTAAACTGCCCTTATCCCGACCCACCAGTTTCTGCCTGTTTCTTTCCATTCTCCTCTGCACCCCGGCGGGGGGAGGGGCGGCCGCGTGGTGCTTTTGTTGCCGACGGCAGCCGAAACCAAAACACATGTTCACACTAAGTCTTTTCTCCTCTTACCCATCCACAAAGCTGCTTCCAGACCTGCATCCCAAAGTCCTCAGTCTGGCCATGTTCTCCTTTCTGCATCTCTTCCCTGACTTCTTTTTATCTCTTGCATCAATGGAGCCTTTCTTACTCTAGTTCAAGAGGTGTTTCAGCTCTTCTCTGCACTTCTTATCTCCGATGCCCTGTTGAGACCCCAAGATGAAACATATTCTATAGGAGCTAGGTAGTTAATTTTGATCATTATTTTATAGTGATGTTGTTTCCTGCTTTCTTGTTGCTGATGGTGTGGTCTTTATCTCTCACTTTCAGGCTTTCCCAATGCTTTTTCATATGTAAGGAACTATTGTAAGCCTCCACCAACCATACCATATTGGTGTACGTCAGACTAGCCTTTTTCTTTGATTCCCACTGAAAAATTTGCGACAGTTAAACACCTTGTGATACATGTACTCAGGTTCCCTACGTGCTGATATGTGTCAATCTCTATCTGCCATTTTTGTTTTATCCTGTCTGTCGTTCTTTTTACCTAAAGCAAGTGGTACATGGCTGCTGAGGAAAGTTCTGAGATATTTCTATTATTAAAAAACAATGAAGCAGCCCCTGGAAACTGAGTCTTCATGTTTGTTTGACATCTTGCTGAATAGCTCTGCCTTTTTGGGCAGACCTCTATCCTGTCATGTTCAGTCTCTGCTATTGGAGAAGTATAGCTATTTGTTAAAAGCCTTATGATTAATTAAGTCAATTTTAATATAATCAAAGTAAGGTAATTTCTGTGATAAATTTATTTCTAAACAATTATTAAAATCTTCAATCACAAAGTCAATTTTATTTTATACATACAGTCGTCAACATATTTCTGAAGTGAAAATGTTTGTTGATAAAGAAAAAATTATTGTGCATACTATCAATTTCCAAAAGAATTTTAAGGAAAATTTTTCTCAAATTACAAAATGTTGTTACTAAAACACACTGGGATGAAAAACAATCTCATCCTTAATTTATTTCAAAATTCAGTGCCAAAATCACTAAATGCCATTTCCTTTTCCATATTGAAATATTTTACGTGGTCTCATTTACCTTTTCTACAGCTATATCAGTGCTTCAGCTCCAGCACTCAGATGGAATCAAAAGTATAGTACTCTCATAATCTGGAATTATTTGTGCTGATTTTTAAAAGATTAGATATACTTTTTGTGAAAAATCATATTATCTGATGTTTCCTCCTTTCATTTTTCTTTGTTTGTAGGTGCATATTACAATTGCTCCTTTTCAGGTTGTATTTGAGTACTCAGGAAATTATCACATTTCTGCCATTACATTACAAACATGTGATCTCAATGTAGAAATTATAAGGTTCCAGTTACCCCAAGAGGCTGCATCATCACATAGGGGCTAACAACATAGTGATGTAATGACCTAGAAATGCCCACCAGGCTATCACAGTGCCAGTCTACATGGTGTAATTAGCCATAGGTGCACCACAAACAGGAGCTGAAAGTTCCTTTATGATGGAAACTGAATATTTACTGAGGTATGAAAGACCATTTGTGTGCATCGAACACTGAAGCCTGGCTCCAGATAAAGTTGACAGATTTAAATCCTTTTTGTGCCTCATTAAGACCAAGACGGTGAATTGGGTTTTTTCAGGTCAGAAGCCTTTTAGTCATTCGTGAAATGTTATTCTGCAACTTCAAGAAGAGAGCACTTTTCAAAATACAGTTGTTCTGTCTCATTCCAGAAGTAAGAAAGGAAATAGAACTTTGAGCTGCACAAGGCAGAAGTCCTCTCTGATGGCCAACAGACTACCTTACACGTGTTAGCTGTCCTTTTTGGGAAGTAAACCCTGTTATCATCTGCAGTTGGGTCAACACCTTCCTCTCCATTGCCCTGTTACAGTGGTTTCAGATAGGGCAGACTAGTGGGTCTGTAGAAAACTTTTCTCAACTTCTTGATTTCTGCTTGCTTTTAGCAAGGTAACATGGGAGGGGAAAAGAACGGAAGGGAGAAAGCAAGAAATTTGAGGAGGGAAGCATGAGATAACCTCACGGGTTGAAGTGGAAAGAGAAGGAGTCATACGGAAAGCAGCTTTCTCCATCGTGACCTGTAGTATGTCTGCCTTCCTCTGCCTTGTGAGGTGAGTACTGATTAACCTAGTACAAGATGTATAGCAGTTCTCTATAAATAACAGCAATCTGTAATCTTTCACTTTCTATTGTGAGATACATCTGGCTTTTTTTGTGTGTTGTGCAATAAGTGTGGTGTTGCTGGGCTCCTGCGTCTTCCCCTAAGCAGCATGCTGCAGGATCAGGACCTCTAATGGAAGTAAAATTGCTCAAAAGTTTTATTTCTTTATGTAGCCCTTTAGGATTTGGCGGATGTCGTCTTGGTAATAATTTGAATGTGCTGTGATTGGTGGTGTATACTCCTAGCAATATTTCCAGGTTTTCCTATTGAATTCTAGGATAAAATATTTGTTTTAGAACAAAAAATATGTTCTTGACAGACATAATTGCCATGGTTTTCCTCTTTGTGAAAGTTGTGAGCTGGTTTGCTAGTGATGTCATTGAGGACATATGGGGCAGTGGTCCAGCTGAAGCCATTTAACTCTTTCCCCTAGAGCTTACTTAGCTTAACCTCTCCCCCCAGTCAGATCTTGGCCTTTCAATTAAGTTTCTGGAGTTAAGAAAGTAGGCTAGACCGTCCTCTGCCAAGGACCAGCAAGAGGGGTGAGTGGTCAGCGTGTGCCAGTAGTTTCAAAGTTTACTGTAAAAATATCAATAGCTACTCAAATGTCCCATGCATTAGAAATGCTTCTCTGAACCACAGAAGTTTTAAGAGAGGCACCAGAGCACTTGAGATTAAACACAAAATGCTTTTTATGTGTTTAAACTTAATAGTGTTAAGTGTGTAGACCCAAGCTGGGAAAGAATAATAAATATAAACCTTTCCATTTGTAATAATTAAGAAATGGTACTGGAAGCTGTTACAGAATTTCAGGTGATATTGTTGAAAGATGATGTTAATGAAGTTGATACCTGCTTTTGATAGACCAAGAAGTCACGTCCCTTATTCAGGGATCAACAGGGTAGCATTAAGTATTTGTGAATGGTCTGCTTCACCAAGGTCATTTTAATTAACCAAAATTACAACAGGTAATACAATATTTGATCTAAAATGTAGATAGCACTGGTGACAAATGAGGAATAATTCTAAATGCATGTTCCAGCGGTATGGGTAATGGATAAGTAGTATCAGGCTTTATTTTATTAAGAGGTATGTGGAAAGCTGTTCTGGTTCGGCTGCCGCCGGCAATAAAAGTGCCACACGGCCGACCCTCCCCCCGCCGCGGTGCGGAGGAGAAAGGAAAGAAACAGGCAGAAACTGGTGGGTCAGGATAAGGGCAGTTTAACAGAACAGCAAACAAAGCAAACAGTAATGACAACGATATAGAAAAGGGGAATACACAACACAAACCGCAGAACAGAGCTCGCAGGACAGAACCGTTCTCCCGGACCGAACCGCCTCTGTGCCCTCCCGAGCCACGATAGAGTTCTTGCTGCGCCGGCCCCCCCACCGGAACCCAGCATGATGGCACATGGTATGGAATACCCGGCTCTGTTTGGCCAGGTGGGGTCAGCCCTCCCGGCTGTGCCCCTTCCTGTATTCCGGTGAAAATTAACCCTGTCCTGGCCAAACCCAGGACAAAAGCTCACTGCCTTTAAAATAAAATCACCTGTTTTGGCAATCAGCCTCTTCTGAGCAGTTAGTGTCCTGCAGAAGGCTGGATTGTAATTTGTTGACAGTAGCTTTCTAAATGACTTTACCCTATGTGTTTTATTTTCTGTTTTTAAAGCCTGACTACCTTGGTCAAATTGATGCTCGCTGGATGGGTGAATGTAGCGTCAAAGAAAAGTACTTGTGATTGAGTGCTAGCCAAACTTTTCGTGAAAAAGGTAACATGTCCTTTCCATCAAAAAATCTTGTCTACACTTTTAGAAGTGCACAGGTGCAATCTGTATATTGAAAAAAAATATCTTATTGGATAGAAGTCTATTAACTGAATATGTCACGAGGATAACAATCCTTCTTGCATCCCTTCACATATTACCTGAACAACCTATTCAAGGGAAAAGTTTCTACTACTCACCATCTAATCAATGCTACATGGAGTAAGCGGATTGCATTAATCACACAGTGGGCTTGCATAGGTAACCCAGTCACCCAGGAATCTTAGGAGTAATGATGGACTGGCCAAAAGGCAAAGATTTCAGAATGTCACCAGAAGAAGTGGAGGTGACATGCTGAAGAAGCCCCACCATATAATGAACTACCAGACAATTAAGAGCATTATGCCCTGTTCACTGGCAGATCCTGCCATCTTGTAGGAAAACATCGTAAGTGGAAAGCTGCAGTATGGAGTCCTACATGACAAATCACAGAGGCTGATTAGGGGCAAGGTGAATCAAGTCAGTTTGTGGAGATAAGAGCCATACAACTGGCCTTGGGCATTGCTGAATGGGAAAAGTGGCCAGTACTGTATCTTCATACTGACTCATGGATGGTGACAAATGCCTTGTGGGGGTAGTTAAAACAGTGGAAGTGGGGTAACTGGCAGTGCAGAGGCAAGGCCATTTGGGCTGCCTCATTGTGGAAAGATATTGCTGCCTGGCTAGAGAACTTCCCTGTTATAGTACATCATGCGGATGCTCATGTCCCAAAGAGTCAGTCCACTGAGGAATATCAAAACAAAATGGCTCAGGTGGATTTGGACTGGCAACACAAAGGTGAACTGTTTCTAGCTCAGCGGGCCCATGGTGCTTTGGGCCATCAAGGAAGAGATGCAACATATAGGTGGGCTCGCGACTGAGGGGTGGATTTAACCTTGGACACTATTGCACAGGTTGTCCACAATTGTGAAACATGCACCGTGATCAAGCAAGCCAAATGGTTATTGCCTTTGTGGTATGGGGACTGTGGCTGAAATATAAATATGGGGACGCCCCAACATGCAAGCTTGCAAAGGATATATTGCTTAGTTTATCCCCTCGTTCACTTGTAGCAATGGGACAAATGATAGTTTTGCATCAATATGCAACAAGTTAGGTAACAGTTGAAGTATGTCTTAAGAGAAACATTAATCAGCTTCACGAGTGCAATATTTTGTATGTTTGTGATTTATGTCTGGATGAGTGCATGGATAAGTTGAAGACTAACATTCAGCAAAAAATATAGAGTATGGCTGAGGGCGGCAAACTTGGTTGAAATCTGAATAAAGTAGAAGTCCACATGCAGCAGACTGAATTCATTGCAGGATATTAGTCTGTAAAGCTGCTGAAGGGCTTCATTAGACCACTGCAAAAGATAGGAAATGCCACTGAACTGAATGACAAAGAAAAAATCCAGGGGGGATTCTCTGATTTTTCAGCACTAGTTATAGGAATATTTCCTAAGGTATTCAGAAAACCTTTTTTTTTGTTCCATGCCTACATCTTTGATGAAGATTATCTGAATCATATCTGAGGTAACTTTTTTTAATGTCCTGTCTGTTAAAATGTAATTGTTTCATAGGGTCACGTTAACTGCAGAAAAAGTTTCTTAGTTAGAACAGTTTCCTAGAAGGGAAGAAACTTTGTGGCATAATTTGAAAATGTAAGTAAAACAAAGTCATTCTATAGATCTTTCTAATAGCTCTGGTTTATGCTTCTTCAGGTCCTTCAGTTTTCCTTTTGTGACTGATTTATTATGTATTCTGGCAAGCAAATATTGGTCTATTGATATAAAACAAATACTTAGTTGCAATCATGAGTAGTCCTACTGCTTCTCGTCTGATTGGAGGGCTGGAAAAAAGTGGATTTTTAGAATATGTTTTAACAACTATATCTTGAAAGCAGCATTTTGGGATTCATTACTCTCATCAAACTGTATGTAAATAACTTATTCACAGGTGTTTTTTTTTTGTGAGTAACACTATTAAGTTGCAGAAAACTGAAGCTTCTTGCAAATTAGGAGAGGAGTCACAGACACCAAGAAAATATTCATACTTCAGTTATATAAATCTCATGCAATTCAGGGGATCAAAATTAGGCATAAAACATTTTCATATAGTCAAAAGAAAGATACAGGTACCTTTCGGCTCTTCAGAATTCCGAAGACAGAGGACATTAATATATGAAAGAAACTCTAAAAGTTTCCTGCCTACTCTCTTTGCCTTTGCAAAACCACAGTCCAAGGAATTTGCTGCATAGTAGGTGTGAGTATGCATGTGAATGGTGAGAGAGGATCACAGCGAACAGTATAACAAGCTTTGCTTGAATGGAAGTGGTGGGGAGAGGTAGAACACTTGAAGAGGCTTGGATTTTTTCACTTAGTCTCAAGGAAAAAGCAGGCCAACTTTTGCATTTGAGAAGGAGATTAATCTGAAATGGCAGTAATTGTGTCTTTCACCTCTGGACTGGATTTCTTAATCTGGGTTTGTGAATTGCAGATGTTGAATTCCTTTTGAAACCTGGTTAGGAAGTCTCTCTTGAGAATAGAATAGTATAAAATAGAGTCCTGGTTTTATTAGAACAGCTGTTGTAAGAGTGACTTTGTTTCATGTAATTGTTTGGGGAACTCTGTCTGATCTCTTCACTTTAAGCTAATACTACAGGCTTTAATTAAGACACCTGATGAAGTGGTAATCATTGTTTACATCATGAGATTCACTTCTAGAGCCGAATAGCTCTGCCTTTGTCTTGAAGAAAAATGAATTTTACACCCCTGCGTACAGAACTGCTGACAGTGGTGCTTACTGATGCCTTCAAACCCGGAGTCTCAGCACTTTCACGATGCACTCCCCTTTCCAGGTGGTTCAAATGTGGTGATGAGCACTCTGTTCCTTTCTGAAATACACCATGCCAAAGCGTGCAGACAGCCCAGACTTCAAATCCAAGGTAACAGGATTGGCAGCCTTTAAAAAAAGTAGAATAAAACAGACTTTCCGTTGTTGTGTCTCTTTCCTAATTTAGCTTGTTTTATGAGGATATTACTAATTTTTTTTTTAATTCAGGATTATCACAGAATGTCTGAAATCCTTCTGGAGCACGGATAAAAACCAATGACAATTCCTTGGTTGAAGTAATGTTTCAACTTACAAATGGCAATTCCAGGTGTGTCAGGCTTTTATGAAAGAGAAAAATCTGAAGTGGTTTGGGTTGATTTTTAAAAAACATTAAGGATGAACATGGAAATACATGTGGGAAGAGAGCAGGCTGAATAAAGGGCAGACAAAGCAAAATATTGGCTATGAATAGTAACTTGTCTTCTACACATCTTAAAGCCTTGTCTAGTGTATGAGGTCAGGGCAGCACGGGAGAGTGCGGGTTATCCTTTTATCCATAATGTTACCAGGAAAGAAATATTTGAGTGATCCTGTGGTGAAAAGGAATGTTGACATTAATGAAATAATTTGTGTAGGTTTAGTAACTGAGAGACTTTTGGTCTCCAGTGTCAATCTTCTTTAAGAAGGTGTTGTAAAACCCTGCTGTTGCCAGTTTTGATCTCTGTTGATGGTAAATGTAGCAGTCTTGGTGATTTGCCATTGCTAGTAAAAACAATTTTGCTGAAAAAAACCCTTTTATATCTATTCATGAGACAACACGGTTTGGTTTTTTTTTCAGTTTTTGAATTGCTTGAACCTTTCTGTAGCTGAGAAAACACAGAACAGTTTGGTTGCAGACGGCCATGATCCTCTACATACTTGGGCTCTGAAGCAGGTTCAGTCATGATTCTTTTCAGTACTCGGAAGTGTGTGCAAGGAAACAAAAAGAGTTCCTGCAGAAGGAGGAACCCAGTGAGAATGCTTATTTTATCTATTTATAATAGTTTGTGCTAGAAGTAGTTTGTGCTAGTGATAGAGCTTTTCTGAGAGACTGCTTCAGGAAAGTGAACCAAAGCCTTGTAGTTTTGGAGAGTTGTTGCTAATCTTGGATCTTCCACTCCCATCCTACTTTGCGTTTTGCACCCTGGCTGTTAATACAAACACACAGCCTGATTTAAAAATAGAAATTAAAAATAATAAAATGAATATTAAGTGCATGTGTTTTGTTGTTTCACGGGAGTGGGAGGGTTGGTGGAAGGTTGTCACTTTTCTTTGACTTGCCTTCATTTGCACATGCATGTTAAACTTCCAGATGGTTTTCTAGGTAAGCAATTAATAAATATGTCTTAGCTGATACTGAGGACCAATTTTCTAAAATTTGAAACTTCTTAAAAATGTTTCCATCCTATGTTAGATTAGCCAGCCTTGTAGTAGCCTGTCAGGAAGCAGTCAAAGGCAGCAACTGTTATTCTTGGAAGCCAATGCAGATAGTGATGGAGTAGTGTCTCCTGCTGTGCAGGCATTTCTCTGCCTTGACTATATTTTTGGCCCTTTAATGATGTCTGTGGGGACTGTAAGCATCCCATCAAGCTTTGTATATTAATTCAGATCTCCAGTACTATACAACTTTATAGCACAAGGAGGAGTATGCTTAGAGAAGCAGAAAAGCGGTGAGTCAACAGACTTCGATGCTTGCTGTCTTTCTTTACTGTTCTATGTTAAGCAGCAGAATAAGATGGTAAAAATCCTTGCTGACTTGTGGCCAAATCCTAGAAATCTTCCCCAGCGACAATTTTTCAGTTCTGGCAAGGCCTTTGTGTATTTATCAAGGAGTGCCATGCTGCCATTCATCATATAGTTGCTACAAGTTTTGGTGATGTTATGAGTTTGAGTGTTCAGCCAGATTTTTTCAGGGACCTACCTTGGGTTTGATCTGAAAGGTTTTTGTCTGTGATGCATTTACATTCCCTCAGGATTTGTCAGGACGATGATAAAGTATTATTGCATTTCTTTTAATGATATTTGCAGTAAAAAGCTGGACAAATATGAATGCTCTCTACAAATTTAGATGAAATCCTGTCTGAGAGTTACACGTTGCCTCTTGAGAAAAAGTATTTGAGTAGAAAGAATGTACAATGAGTATTTCAGCTGATCCCTTTGATCACATTGACATTCAAGATACCCAATGTTTCTCCTCCTCTTTGAGAACATGGCATGCTATTTTCTATACCACTGTGTGGTGCACTGGCAGAAAGAGGCTGCTCTGAGTGCCTGCTGCATGAAGGGCCTTTTTTTTCAAGGCAGAACTGATTAAAAGTCATTAATGATTAATATGATTTGCACATTCAGTGTTCATTGTTGGGGCTGAACACTCTCCTATTTGACTTCAACCTGATGCAATATTTTCAGAAATGTGTAACAAAATTACTTCAGTCTTATCTCCAGTGAAAGGATTTAAAGCAAGCAAAGTTTGCCAGATGCTGAAAAATGGAGACCACCTAGCTTTGACCAGGTCTGTTTAGACTAAAAGTTTTCTAGAAGAGGAGATTGGGGCTGTAAAAAGTGAAAATTATCAAGACCCAATTTTAAGTAAAATAAGTAACTTTATTTTAAAGGGTTTCTCCCTTTATAATATATATAGAAATTTGTAGCAAACATTGATCGTTTGTAGCATACAGATTAAAAATTTGAAACTTAATCAGACAACACAGCATCACTTTTTAAACCTGCAAAAAGGATCATGATCAGAAGACAGAGCTCTTGATTGCATACAGAAAGCTGAATAAAATTCTACACGCCATCATACACTCTCGTACACTTTCAGATTTCATATAGACATCTTGAGGCTTTGGTGAATGCTTTGATCTGATTCTCCATTCCACATTGCCCAAAATTGCAGTCCTGAGCAATAAGGGAAAGAAGATGCATCCACAGTGGTACAAAACGGCAAAATAGCAGCCTTGCTTCTGTTCACAAAACAAGAAAAAAATCGAATCTGATCTGATTGTATTACTTGATCATAACTGTTCCAGCTCATGTCAGTACGTCTTTTGCCACTAAGTTTTCTATGTTGATTTCAAGTCTTGATTTACATGGCATAAAAAAAAGGAATGACTGTCGGTCTGCACAACATCTCTGTCCTTGTACACTGTTTGTATGTTTTATGTGTCACCCGTTCAACAGGGAAAAGGAAAAACATATGGCAGTTTAATTGTATCACAGAATCACAGAATCACAGAATAGTAGGGGTTGGAAGGGACCTCTGTGGGTCATCTAGTCCAACCCTCCTGCCGAAGCAGGGTCACCTACAGCAGGCTGCACAGGACCTTGTCCAGGCGGGTCTTGAATATCTCCAGAGAAGGAGACTCCACAACCTCCCTGGGCAGCCTGTTCCAGTGCTCCGTCACCCTCAGAGGGAAGAAATTCTTCCTCATGTTCAGACGGAACTTCCTGTGCTTCAGTTTGTGCCCATTGCCCCTTGTCCTGTCACTGGGCACCACTGAAAAGAGCTTGGCCCCATCCTCCTGACACCCACCCTTCAGATATTTGTAGGCATTTATAAGGTCCCCTCGCAGCCTTCTCTTCCTCAGGCTGAACAAGCCCAGCTCCCTCAACCTCTCCTCGTAGGGGAGATGCTCCACTCCCCTCACCATCCTCGTAGCCCTCCGCTGGACTCTCTCCAGTAGCTCTTCATCTTTCTTGAAGTGGGGAGCCCAGAACTGGACACAGTACTCCAGATGAGGCCTCACCAGGGCAGTGTAAATTGTATATAATTTCCTAAAATTCCTTCCTGTGCTATTCTTCCTGGTGATAAGGCTCCCTCGTTAACATACTGTTTTCAGAATCAGTGCTTCGCTTAACTGCTAAATAAAGATTTAAAGTTTACTCTGTCCAGTTTGACTCTTTCAGCAGTGTGGGTGTTGCATAGATATTTATGCTGTAGGGGATAGGTCAGGCCATCCACAGCAGGTTCAAAAGACTTTGTGTGGTTCTGAGCTTAAGCCAGTGTAGTACCCAGGCTTCCCAGGTCCAGCCTGGCTACATATTACAGAGATGGACTGGAGAAGGTGAATGTCCCCTCTACATGGCAATTTAGGTGTTCTGGTGACAGTATAGGAAACAGAACTGTAAGAGATAGAAACTGCTAGTATGACTGCTTTTGTCTCAGGTTGGATTTTGAAGTCTGAAGTACTGACCTGCTTTCTGCAGCATCCTTGGGCTGCATCCATCCAAATAAAGGGGGGATGGCGGGAATATTTTTAAATTTTACTAACAAATTTAGAAATTATATTGCAGTAGGCATTTGAAATATTTAATTTCAATTGTTAACATTTCTTCTCCTCAATGCACACTTTTTATTTCCCCCCCTTTAAACTGTTAATGAATACTGTTCTTCCAAAACTACTTCTCCAGTGATGACTTCTTTCAGGAGCACTTCTGTTTGCAGCCTACATAAAGAATTTTATCTTCTTGCTGTTATGGCAGTGACAGATGATATTTTCTTTTTATTTAGACACCTGATATTGCCCAGCTCACTGAGGTAAAAAAGACCCTTCCTAATATGTTGAAGTTTCAAAGGCCTTGATGTGCTCAGAAAAGATAGTACATTATTTATTGTCATTTTCCCCTCATTTTTATCATTACAACTATAATCACTTTTTGCATGAGGTTATTTCTGACTGATTGATTTTAATGGTTGCAGCTAAACCTTCTTGAAACCTTTCCATAAATATTGTTAATAGGAAAGAGGGACCCCTGGCATGAGGCTGAACAAAAAAAAGAAGTTGCAACTTGGAGAATCTCATACATACCTATATTTTTAATTTAAAAATACTCGGGGTTTGGCTTGCAGGCATTATTTGACAATGAATGGGAAAGGAGGGAAAAAATAAACAAAAAAGTAATTGTATCTTATATCCAGTGCTGTAAATATTACTTAAATGAGAGACTCCCATTTTTCACTCTGGCTTCAAAGTCAGTCCCTCACCACCTGTGTTTTGAGCAGTTAAATAGTGAATCAGCTGCTGTGGGATTTATTTTTTTTTTAGGCTTTTGTGAGTTTAGTTGGAAGACAAGCTGCACCGCCAGAAGTTGTATATGCTGGCAGGGGCCAGGCTGAGTTTATTTAGCCTGTGTTTTCACTTTATTTCTATACACCTCACCAGTGACCTTATCAGCAGGAGAAGCAAATGAGAACTGAGAAACGGCAGAAAGGGGCTATAGGGGAAGCCTTGATTGAAACAGCTCTTTCCTTCCCAGACCTTTGTTTCAGTGTTCAGTTTTTCTTTAGTTCAAAGATGTTATTTTGTACATTAATTTACATAAGTAAAACCACACACAGTGTGGCTCAGGCCTGAGCTCTCCGTAGCCACTGGAAGCTTCAACCATGTTGCTGGGAATGGTGCTGCCATGGGAGAGGTAGCTCACACTATATAAACATATATATACACACACGTAAAACCTACATAATACTCCTCTGCTGCCACAAACTAAGACAGTGTGTGTTTTACTGCTTTGAAGAAGGACAGATTTTCCTCGCTGCTGGGCAGCATTTTGCCTGTTCTGGGGGGCAGGGCTGTGCCCTGGGCTGGGGCTGCCGGAACCGGTCGGAACTGGCTGGAACTGGCTGTGCACAGCAGGGGCCAGCCCCCGCTTCTCCTCACAGTGCAGCCGGCCCCCTGGGCACACACACCCGGTGTACGTGCCCGTCACGTGCCAAGGCACTTGTGACAGTTGGCACTTCAAATACTGCAGGAATTGAGCTTGGTCCTCAGACTGTCAGGAAAGACTCTTCCACCGCTTTCTAGGGGCTCCGGCACCTGCACTGCGTCTGGTTCCCTCAGAGTTGCAAGGAAAACTGCTTGCCTGCGAATATGCCCGTGAACGATGGTAAACATCTCCTGGACTGTCATGTCAGGTGAGTTTGATCTATTTATAGCCTTTCCCCTGTCAAAGTGACATGGGTATTTGATAGCATGTGTTAGGGTTTTGTGTCCTAACAGTTAATGCGTAAATATTTATTTTTCATCGCGTGAGCACACTCAGTGGATAGGCTGTGAGTGTGCACCCACGTCCCTGACTTTTGTTGTAACAAAAAAAGCAAAACTGAAAAGAAAAACCGAACAACAACAAACCAAAACAAACAAAAGAACACCCAACCCAAAACCCCATGAATGTCTTGTCTTGAAGTGTGTGACTCGCAACATCCACAAACACAAGGAATGTTTTATGAAGTTGGCTACGTAACGCTTTAAAAGTCCAGTTTCTTGGCTATAGTTGTAAAGATAGTAAATCTGTAGGAAATGGGAGGCTGTTAGTTCAGCTGTCAGGGGAACAGCATGAGTGAAGAAGACTGTTAAAGAGAATCCAGGAAGCAAAAATAACGTGTGATAGGCATTACAAGTTGCATAACATTTTTGACAAATTAAGATAATTAAATTCACTATGGGAAATAACGTCTAGGCTTTGGGGATCTTAAAAGTGGGTTTTTCTTAATTCATAGATTAGACTAATTTTTGTAGTTTTTGCCCAAACAAAATCTGACTTCTTTAATATGGCACGCTGTTACCTGTACAAGTTTTTGGGTGATAAATGAAGCAGATTGTGTTATGGAGTAAGGCTGTGGCTGGTGTTCCTGTTTTCTAATGGTGAGCCAGCAGAGTTGCAGCTCATAATCTGAATGTCTTTCCTATGCTGTGGGTGTGACTTGCAAATTTAGAGGAGTACTAGTACATATGGAACGATTTTAGACAAATTTGTCTTCAGCAAATCTAGAAGTATTGTATAGAAAAGCTAATGTGGCTTTCATATCCTTTTCCCTAACTCAAATCTCAACTTGTTTTTCCACCACCCTCCCTTTATTAGTTCTTTCCCCTTCCCATTCACCCCAGACTTTGTATCCCTAAGTTATTTTTTGTTATCCCCCAGATCACGATGTTCATACAGTCCTTTGGCATGTGGTTGGGTAGAGTGTGCTGACGAGCACTTACATGTGTGAGCTTTCCTTTCAGTATCAACATTTTTGGTAAAGATTCTCCAGGGAAGAACAGCGCTTTTGCGAGGCAGTTGAGATTCCCAGACCCTCAGCTCTGCAGCCCCAGCAGAGTTTCCCATAGCGGTTTTGTGTCCTGGCCAGGACCCCCTTCTTTGCACACTCCTGTTTGCTGCTGTGTTTCATCCATTCCTGCTGTGGGTGGCCCCTTGCTGGAAGCTGTTAAGTCCCACACTGAGTCAGGCTGCTGTCACATTCTGCCTCTCTGGCTGGGATTGAGCTGAGCTGCCTGAAATTTGTGCTCTTTTAGAGTATGTGAGGCAGAACAGATCTGAGGAAATTTGCCTGGGTGCCAGGAGCAGTATAGCCATGTTATCACGCATCTATAATTGAGCCAGTTGAGAAGCTGTGGGCAGCGTAGCTGCATTTTATCCTCCTGAGCAGACTGAATTAGTCGGCAGGGAACTATCTGGCTGCCTTTGGTTCATGGAATAACGCAGGCTGATGCTGCATCATAGTAGTTATTTCACTGGTGTATCTCTGACTATGTCAGTGAGTGAGCATGAAATCATTAACTTTTCTAGGCAAAACTGCTGTGTTGATCCGTTCGTAAAGCTTTCCTCTTCCTGGGTCTGGGGGTGTACACATCACCTCTGATATCTGCTTGTTTTCTTTCTCTCAGATGCTACAAAGCAGCAAGGGTTTATTGATATTAGTGTTCTAAATATTGTGACTCTATAAACTCTATTTATTTATAAACTTGTCATGCTTTGTGGTTAATGTTAGTGCTATTTTTAAACAGCTATATAACTTTCAAGCTGAATGAACCTTTCTTCAAAAAAACAAAAACAAAAAAACAACAAAAAACCCCAGTGGGTGTTTTAGTTTCCGCTACATATTTGGGTGAGAAAAAATAATTGCTGTGTCCCTGATCAATTACTGAATTGCCTGAAGATATTGCTACTACTTTATTTCTACTCTTACCAACTGAAGTTCATTCTTTCATACATGTTGTGCGTAGAGCACCGGATTTAGGGGGAATAGAATTCTTCTGCTACATGTTTTATTTTCATGATACCATGTGGCATACTGATATTGATAAAACCTTGTTTTATTCTTTTACAATGCTCTTGACTCAAGGTAACCTTGACATTAACTTCTGGAACTTAACTCATTTTCTGAAGTTAAATGGCGATGTTAATTAACCAACAATTTAGACTTCTTTACAAATTCAGTAAAATCAGCCTTTTTGCTGTTTGAAGGTCTAAAATGAGAGTGACCCAATTGCTGTTTCCCTGAACTAATTTAGAAAGGGAACTTGAAGTGCAGTGGGGCGAACTTTGGTTTATTGCAGTATTTTATGTATTTTACTAACTTCTTTGGTTGTCTTGGCAATACAGAGGCAAAACAATGGCTAGCCTTGGATTAATGTTCGAGTTTTAAACAAGATAAATAAACCATTTTTAAAGAGAAGTGTGGTTGATACTCAGCACAAGCCTAACTTATATGTGCTTCAGGGATTCCTTTGAATTTCTGTTCCTGAAAATTAAAGAATCACTCTGTGTGACAAATTCGGAGGGAATTTCCTGCATGGAAGGGAAAAAAGCAACCCACCTTAATTAAGCTTCCTGCTGAAAAGAAATCTGCAGGGAATCAGAGGAGCTTCTCTGCAATTGCCAGCTGTGCAATTTGAATTTTAGGCACTTGTTCATAGAAATCATTGGGGTTTTGTGGAGTTTTTGTGCGTTCTCTTTACCCCCTACCCCCCCTTAATGAGTGCCATAAATATGATCCTCAGTGATTTTAAACTGGTGTAATTCTGCCCTGGATCAAGAGCCACAATGGCTTCTTTCCTGCATGTGCTGTTCAAGGCATGCCATAAGGGACTGGGACAGAAAATGAGTAGTTGGAGGTTTAGGGTCAGTCAGTAAAATAATAAGTCTAGGGTATCTTGTTACTCATTTTCTAAAGACAGATTTAGCTTGCCTTTTTATTATTTTTATTTTATTTTTATTCCTCTGGTACAAAGAGGAGGTATCAAAAAAAATCAGGTGAGGGAGGTCTGTGAGATAGTATCATTAACATTTTTGCCTTTTATTGTAGGAATTGGTGAAAGTTAATCACCTGCTCTGTGTAGCAGCTATTGACACAGGCTGGCATTTAATGACAAACAGTGAAATTAAACTGTTTTCCCACATCGAAGGATTTCCTTGAAAAGAAAAAAGATTTGGGGGCTAGGGGGTGAATCGGCTGTAGACCTCTTGCTTTCTTTCCTCCCTCTTTCCAGTTCTCTCTCTCCCCTTCGCCTCCAGCCACATGTACTGCAGCTACTTGTTTTGTGTCCACTCCACAGGCATTACATTCAGACAAGCTCTGTCAAACTACTTCACCTCCTTTCACTAAAAGCCCTTTGCAAATAAGTAACATATGGGCAACATTTTGGGTACAGTTCAGATTCAGAGTTTAGATACAACTGTGATCTCTGTGGCTCAGATGTTTATGCTTGGTTTTGTGTGTAGCTGTCTAACTTCATTAATGCAGTGTTCCCAAACTTTCATCTGCAGTTCAGGTAGTGGTATTTATGAATTCATCGGTCTGTATAAGGTACATGTGGACATGACAAACCTATTCTTTTCACCCCTGATAAAATGCTAAGTGTTGTCAATGTTTATTCATAAGCAGCATTACATCCGCTTAGTTACTGGTGTATGGATTGGTGCTGTGAAGGTGGCCATCTGTATAACAAAATGGTCCAGCCATTGATGACATGCAGTGAATTCCTCCTGTTAGTTACTTCCTTGTTTCTTTGGTCCCTTTCTGTTTTTATTTCATTGCCACAAATCATTTTTTCAAATTATATAGGCAGCTTTCTGTGTTTCCCATAGTTTTCAATTTAGTAATTCACAAAGTCTGAAACCTCATGCTGAAATTTGTCCTTTCAGCCTGAAGCCCCTAATAGTCTGCAACTATTTGGTTGAACTCAGTTATTACAGAAAATAACCTCTGTAATTTTACAGTATCTTCCTCTCCCAGTGATTTCCCAATGTACTTGTCATATATGTAGTTTTACGATGAAGTTGCTATGTAAATAAACCTAAATGGACATCTGTCCAATTTATAGTTACTATTGCCTGGTGCTAGCAAAAAGAGGAGTAATTAGCTTGTGTAGGGCAGATGGGGATTGTTTCAAAATTGCTAAGGTGGTGGAGATATAGAGTGGAATTCTGGTTACCCAAAGTCAACAGTAAATCTTTTATTCATCTTAAAGTGGTGTTTGACCCAAATTTTTCAAATAATTTTTTGAAACCTATGGAAGTAAATGAGATTTTGGCATCTGCCTGTACTGGTGATTATTTGATTTAATTGGAAATAAAATTCCTGAGACTTAGCAAATGTTTGGATTTTTTGTCTTCTAGTGAAAGAATGAATGTTAAGTCAAGAAATGTGAATTGTTTGTAATTCCCTGCTGAAAAGTTTCAGACATTTAACCACAAGATAGAAGGAAATGCATCTTTTGTTAATCAGGCAGAACAAGGAATAGCAAAATCAGAGACTCGGTGCAAACACTTTACTAATCTCAGCTATGTGGTAAGTGCTTGTGAATATTGCATACAATTGTAGCCAATTAGCTTGCTTCCTGAATTACCATGAATTTTATTATTGTAGCCACAGTAAGACCAGGACTAGAGTTTCAAGGTGCTGCCAAGGAACACAAAAGAAGGTTTCTTGGAGAGAAGGCTGGCAAATTAAACAAGAGCAAAAACCCCAAGGCTTTTCTGTAATCCTGACTGAAAAGGCAGGAGTGACAAACAGGTGAGGAGACAAGGACAGTGCTGGACAACATCCAGTGTTTATGCCAACAGAGTAACTGCTGGACAGTGGCTTTTGCGCTCCAGCAGCATCAAATGTGTTAATTTTTGAAGGTATTTCATAAGTGCTAAGGTAGTATTTGAAGGGAAACTCAATACAGTATTTATATAAGACTATGACCCCTTCCCTCGCTCCAGGAAAAAAAAAAAAATCACTGTTAATATAAGGAGAAGGCGGAACAATCCTGGAAGTCTTTGTGGATCAATATTATATTGAGGTAAAGGAAAGAAGAGGTTTGTTGATGTTCGCAGGGGTACAAGTTGTAGAAATTGATGTACAAAGAATTTACTCTTCAAGGAACACTTCAAGCACTACCGTGCATCCACAGCTGCATTTGCAGTGAAGTTACAGATCAGGTAAATCATCTTCTAAGTAGAAGGTAATGCTTGGTAAAATGTCAGTGCTTTACCTAAACTAGCCCATCCCTGGTTGTGCTTGCTGGTAGGCTGCCTTGTTACAAGTGCCTGATGTCAAAGGTAAAGCAAAGAGTGCACCAACCCTGCAAGTTGGTCTGTACCTCTTCTGGGACAAAGCTTGGATACCTCTATTCACCCCGATACATGGTAGGGGATGGTGGATGAGGATACTCACCGCATAAGGGAAAGCTTGATTGGAAGTGACGCTGGTTTCATAGCATGCTGTAAAAAAGAATAAGGAAATCTAAGTTTAAACTCCCCCAAACACAAGTGAAGATGACTAAGAAAATATCTCTGGATAAGTAAAGTGTTAATTTTAAAATATAACCTAGTAGCAGAAGTCTACAGTTAAAATGTCTTAAAATTGCACTGCTGTAGTAAAGTTCCAAGTGTCAGATTAACATTTCTGTTTTATTTCCAATTTAAATTCCTGTACTTTACATTATAACTTCATGAAAGTGCTATTAAGAAGAGCAGAGCCCAGATGTTGCTGCTGATTTTTATTGATTATTGTTGTGCAGAAGGAAAATAATGTCTGATTTCTGTTAGAAAACACTGTGGAGATAAATGCAAGCATCAGAATTGGTTTTAAATGATGTTGCTACAAGTATGATGCATTTTCCTTTTCCCTAACCCCCCCTATTCCCTAACCCCCCCTATAATGCTTGTAGTACAATATTCTGCAGTCTCTGTACAATACAACTTTCCTAAAGTCTGAGAGATACTTGTAATTATGTACTGTTATCACTCAGAACAACTTTGAAACAATCTACCAGCAAGAAAACAAGATTGCTCAGCTTCAAAGAAAAGCAAATAGAGTCTGAGCACAGTTTCAGGTAGATTTTCAGATACTGCAGCTTCCCAGATATGCCTCTCTGTTTTGGACCACGTTGGCTCTTAGAATCACAGAATACTTTACATTTGAAAGATCTCTGGAGAGCCTCTAGTCCAACTTTTTGCTTAAATGGGGGCCAGCTTTAAGTTCAGTCAGATTGCTCAGGGCCTTGTCCGGCAGAACTTAAGGAGATCCTGTGGCTTATCTGGGCCCGTGTCCGTGTTTGCCTAGCCTCATGGCGAAAAAGCTTTCTGTCTCCAATCAGAATTTCCTGTGCCCTAATCATCCTTTTAACTTGTTAATAAATAATATCTTGCCTGTACAGGCAAGAAACAAATTATTCTTCCCCCTCTTTGGTGACTCACTGACATAGTTAGGCATGAGATATTGTACACTCATCTTTATACACTAACTGACATGTATGATGCAAATGCCTCTGGGATAAATGTAGGTGATTACTGGCTCTTGATGGAGACCAGATATGATGGTAATTGTTTTGGAGTGACTGATTTCCATATTATTTGTCCTAGGCATATTCTAACAGTCAGTTATGCCAAATCTGTTAACAAGCTTTTAATCATAATGCATTTTCAAATAATTTAAAAAGTGACCTTACTGTAAGAGTTATTATTTGCTGATGATAGAAAACATCTCTAAAGACAACTTGCTGTTATTGTGTGGTTATCACGGGTAGCCTCCTGTTTTCTGACAGGTAGAACCTCTAGCACAATTGAACTTTCCCATGTCTGCTTTATATTGCTGATGGTGACACTGTTAATTACAGTGATTAATTCTGCTTGGCTAAGTGTGTGCACCTGTAGGCTGTAAAGTGCATTGTACATCCACTTCTCTGACACCTTCTTAGAAAAAAAAATCATCCTGAAAAGCCTTAAAATCCTTTTTTCTCTTTTTCACCGATTGAAATTGGCATTGCAAACATGCAAACTTGTGTGCAGTGTTTAAAGGTTGTTCATGTGCATGCGAAGACATGGCCTTCATCTTCACACGCGTGTCTTTCTCTGTGTAGCCAAGAGACAAGAGTCACTTTGGGTTTATGAGTCATTGACTGGCTATAACTAATGTTCACACGCATATTCAGAACATAATGCGTAGAATGTCAGACAAGATAACATTCTTTTGTGGCCCTGACCGCATTCTCTGTGAAATTGTTAGTGGTGACACGGTCTCTGTGAGTTATTTCTCCTACCAGAAAAATGACAAAATGGCCAGTAACAAATCAGTATGCTTTGTCTGTAACTGCCACTTGATAGCATCTTGCTGAGCTCTGCTTGGCAGAGTGCCCAGAATACCTAGGGGTAACGTGGGGGGGTGTGTGTGTGGAATTGAGTAAATCCCAAATTTGTGTACTGATTGCACACTATTGCAATGCATATCACCCCGACAGGGAAACAAGGCCATTTTACTCTGTTAAACACAACCAAGTTTAATACTAAATTACAATTTCTGCTTACCTCACCGGTTCATATAAAATGTTGGTCAGTTCCTTCTTTTCTCCTGTTATTTTGGTAAACTGAGGATGGTTTATCATTTTATACAGTGCAGGCTTCCTTTGGATGATTGGGAGCATGGGCTGTTGTGGGAAATACAGGAGTATGATGGCACTTTGGGATATATTGGAGCTTGCAGCTTATGCAAATGGACTTGGCTTAAAAAAATATATATATATATTTTTTTTTTTTTAATTTTTTTTTAAGAGAAGGTTTTTCTAATTCCATGAAGACTTCAGACTTATATTTGTTCCTGTTTTGCTTTGGGTCAAAAATTATATTGCCTTTGGTTCTTTTTCCTAGAAAAACAAACAAACAAACAAACAAAGAGCCTGCACTAAGCAATACTGTTGTGGTGAGAAAGGAAAGATTTAGCTTCAAGTCTCTAGTGTAATAACTTGAATGTGCATCTTGAGGTGATCTTGGCTTTAATGCTTAATTGTCACTTGGCTACTTTGGGGTTCAAATCTTCTAGCTTTCATCTCAAAATTCCATTAGATACCTAAATGTGTAATTTAAAAAAGTAGCAGTATGCTGCTAGGAAAAGCTCTGGGTATGAGTAACTGCTGCTTTCTTTTTTTCTTTTTTTTTTTTCTTTTGCTAAAAATAGCAGAGGAATTGGTGGGGGAAAAACACTAACGGCTACAATATCTCACTGGGAAAAATATGGGCTGTAATTCCCCACACTAACTTCCAGGAGAAGGTATATCCCAGAAAGGAAAAACAGCATCTGAATGACTTTAAAAAGTCAGTTCTTTTTATGGCAAAGTTGTTGAGCGCCTTTTGTTCTACAGAATCTATGAATATTTCAGTTTTTTATCTTGATTTGGGATGACAATAGATATTGAATTATCAAAATTTGCCACTGGACAGCAGATCTGAATTTCAATTAATTCTATGGAGTACCCTGTCGTGGAGGATGAACCGGACTCGACACGACGATCAATGTGATCAGGTACAAGCCGTTTATTAGCCCCAGACAGCTCACATTTATATTCCCCATTACATACCCAGCGATCTCCCATTGGCAATAATCAAATTAAATCATATAGCAACCCGATTATGATTGGTGTACATTACTTGTTCACGCGCTGTGCTCATGGCTTTCTTGTAGGTGACAGGTTCCGCTTCAGTATTCTGGACTCATTTTTCTTTGCATTCATTTCTTTGTTTATACCACCGTTTGTCTTCTAGATGCCCTTGCGGCCTTATGCTAAGGCTCTGCAGCCTTATGCTAAGGCTTTATGGCCTCACAGAGAAAATGCTGGATTGCTCACAAGTCCCCAGTTCTTTAATGCTTCATCCTCCACAGTACCCAGCAATGAAAAGTTTCTTTACAGGCTTTATTCAATATTTTTTTTATTGTGCATGTGCAAGAAAACGTGATCTTGAGGCTTAGAGATCGTGAAGTAATGAGTTTGTTTTTTTCCCAGTCACAACTTCTGAAGAAAATATAATGAGAAGCCCAAAATGTTGTGGAAAATAGATTTTTATTGGGAAAAACATTAAATAGAAATCTAAACACAGAAAAATTCTTTTTAGGTTTTCCATGAGGATCCTGACTATTCTTGATTAAAATCAATCTTGTGTTTGTTGCAAAGAGTTCCATTTAAAGCTACAGAAAATCTCATTGAATATCAGCTTTGAAAATTATTCTGTTTGAGTGGTGCAAGTGGTGGTGTACTTAGTGGCACTCCTCCTGAGTTACAGCTGTGAAAATTTAAGTCATGATGATTTTTCTCTAATAACTTCCTTATAATAATAGCCAGATTACCTGAGTTGACTTCATTCTTTTGAAATGGATTTGCTTTGTAATCAAGCCCTTCAGCTACTCCATGTTTCAGATTATCTGGCTGTGAAAATGGACTGTATTTACCTGCGTCATGGTTCAACTGCATGCAAACTGAAATCTAAAGCTGCTATCACAAATCTTCACCAGCTGAGAAATATTTTGACATTTAAAGATAAATCTTTTGTTCCTCCACAGGCTCTATTTCCCTTCAAACCATGGAAAGAAGCTGGTTTTGTCAGATCTCTTCTCTTTCAGTGAAACTGTGAACAGGTAACCCCATTTGGATATTAAGCATATGAAATCCTGGAGTCGAAACTTGTTTACGAAATTTGTGTGTGAGGATCAGCTTGATTTGAAATATATATATTCTTTATGCAACGTAAACCTGCTTTTTTTCTTAGTTCCTTTCACTTCTGTATGCCAGGTACTGTAGAGATCAATGTAACTGCACATTCCCATTCCATCAAATGACTTTCCAGTGGTCTTCCCGTCCTCACCACCCCAGGAAAGTTTCCATTAGCAGACCTGTGATGGTGTATCTGTCCTTGACAGTTCCTCTCGCCCCACCATCTTTAAGGGAGACTTTGGACAGGCTGTTGATGTTTTGATGATGTAGAAAATATCAATATAACCAAACTTACATCCATTAGTCAGGAGATGTGTCGAGCTGGCAGAGCTCAGTGCTCGAGTCTCTGAAGCATCACAGTTGTTATCTCTGCTTACTGCTTGAATTTTATATGAATAAATCTTGATTCTGTGTTTTCAAAAATTAGTGGTTTATTTCTATGTTTTATTTGTGGAGAATTGTGACATTTTGGGTAGAAAAGAAATTGAGAACAGAGAAGGAGTTTGGCTGTCTTCAGTTAACAAGCCCAACAACACACCATGGTTTTCCTCCCTTGTGAGGTGCCACGATGCCGTTCTGGAGAAAAGTCCACGGAGAGAGTGCCAGGTGTGTGGTGAAGTGGGACAATGAACAGCTTCCACAAAGAAATGCTGCGAGTTCTACAGAAACGAATCCTCCCTCTTTCTCCAATGAAAAGGTATTCTCTTACATGGAAGTCAGACACGTTTCCTAGAGAAATGTTAAACGGAAACTTGCAAGGACCGAAAAAACACTAGCAGAAAGTTTTAAAGCTAAATACGTGCATTGGAAGTGATTGTGAAAATGTTGTTCTTCCCACTCAGTCCTATATATAATTATTGTCTAGCACTGAAGTCCAAAATGTGAGTGTATTAGAAATACCCAAAATAAGAAGAGGTGAAAAGAGATGACACAACAGCTACTTGGATAAAGTACATTTACTTGTACTCACTGAAATTTCACTATTTCAAATGTCTTAACATCTCAGCCAGATTTATAGTGTGGTTTCCTATACCTGTCTCCTGGTGTTCTGCCAAGAGATTATCTTGAGTTCTGACACATCAAATCCCATTATTACTGCTCTTATCATTAGAAAAGAACAACATGTTAAACTCTGTTGCTAAAATGGCTGTTTCCCAAGACACTGATACTAGTATAGGGTATATTTGTTTTAAATAAAAGATTTTTAGAAAAATGCATGAACTACTTCACGTATTGAATGAAAGATAAAGCCATATATGTAGCTCTCCCTCTGTCTAGATGGGTAGATATAAAGCAAGAAGGATGTAAATGGAAATGAATTTGTACACACACATATTCTGTTTTATCTTTCAGAAGGTAAAATGTGTGTACTTTTAGAACTGTATTCCCACATGCACATCTTTGTATCTGTCCATGTTAACAGGTTCTTGGCTCATTCAAATCAGAACATGATGCATGCTAAAAATGAGATGAAGAAACATTTTTATCTTGTTTGGGACATCCAAAGTCATAGTGGTCAGTGAGATAATCCCAGTGATGGGCTGCCTCCTCCATCAGAGGAGAATTTTTTAACTGAGCCAGCCTTTTCAGCACACATAGCAAGCCCTTTCCTTGCATGTGTCTGACTTGCCAGGAAAATGCAAGCGCTTGACAGCTCTTTGCATTATGGTTTGCTTCAGAAATCAGTTGGGGGTGTTGCCAAGGACGCCGACTGAAAACTCGACACTTGGAATTGCAGGGCGGGCACACACCGTGTTCCAGACCTTCCTGTCTCTGCTCTGCTCCAGGAAGGAGAAAATGCTTGTGCTGCCTGCTATCGTTGTGTATTTGGGTTATTGATAACATTTGCTAGGAACTCAGAACAGATTCTCTCCCCTGTGTTTGTGTTCCCTGTACCAAAGACTGCACAGTTTCATACCTGGGTCAGCCTTGTGTTCTGTAAGATTTAACCCAAATGATGGAGACGTCTCAGTGGTTGTAAGTGAAGCAGCTGTTGTGCAGGTATCCTAACCATAAAATCTAAGCACGCTTTTGCTGGTACTGGGGGAAGCAGCAAAGGAAAGAATTTCTGAAAGAGAAACCATACAGGGCAGAGCAAACACTTTTGAAAAGAACAGCATAGTGTGGTGGATGTTTTCTGGACACTTCTTTCATGATTATTGTAGAGTGCTGCTGACAACATAGCTATCTTTTTGCACGTTTGCCACTTTATCTTAGGTTTTGAGCCAAAGAGCATCACCTGTAAATATACTTCGAATGCAACTTTCTGGGTTAGAATTTTCCCAGGTAGCAATTTGAGATCTTATCATAGTGTAAGATGCTAATGTTGTAGTGGTCTTTTATCCAGTCAAAATCTGTCTGAAAGCAGAGGGATTGCACGAGCAGACAGGGCTGACTTTCAGCTCTTTGCATTCTACAAGAACAGCCTCAGACATTATCAGGAGTTGTGTCTTTTGGGGTAGCATCCATTGGAGTAAGCATTGTAGTCACTAAGGAACTTGCAGTGTTAGCAGATAGGAACGTTTTCATAGCAGAGGGGATGTGTATGGCAATAAAAGCTAAACTGTTACTGTCATCAGCCCAGCTATTAGTGTTGCTACTGGTGGATACAGAATTGGAAAAGAAAAATGAGTGAGGGATGAATTACAGCTTTTTTCCTTTCAGATGGAAAAACAGATAAGGAAGCATACACAATAAGACTTTGTTTTCTTCATTTTGTTTGAACAATGTCATTTTAGTAGAAATTCCTCATTGTTTCTTAAAATTTATTTAGCATAGTCATACATTGTGTGCAATAATGACTTTCATAGATCCACATAGTCCTTTCTCAGCCAGTGAAGGATTAAAAGCAAAAGTCGTTACTGGAGGTGAAATGAGAGTATTTGTGCCATTGTTACCCTTTCATGTTTTGCTCTGTTTCAACCATTATGATTTCTCTATCTTTAATCCCTTCTCCTTAATTTACTCTTTGAGGGAGTGAGAATGGCTTATAAAAGGATGATCAAGGCACGGAGGGAATAATTGTCTCCTTTTGCTTCAAAGTCTCACCTCAGTATTGCAAATGGGCTATTAACCATTTCTGGTTAAGACCTGGGTGTCTCTGTATAATTTCTTGGTTTGGCAGGGTTGTGTGAGATTGTACAAGTCAGTCCACCTGCACTCCTGTAAACTCTATTATGCTATGTTATGCTTCCCTGACATCCACTTCACAGACATTAAATTGAGTTTAAATAGATATAACTTACTGGAACAATATATTGCACTCCAGATTTACACCTTCCCCTTACTAATTTCCTTAGAATTCCCATCAAAGACTGAGATGAGTACAGTAAGAAATCTTCCCAAAACCTGCAGCCTCTGTTACTCATGAGCTGTTTAACTTTTCCTTTCCTACACCACCATATTTAGCTTAGTGATGAAAAGACGAAAAGAAAATATGACAAACATTTTCTCAAAAAAATCATCCAATAAAACTAACATTCACTGTATCCAGCTGTCCCAGGACAAGGGGAATGCAGGGATTGTTTGCTACGACTACGGGGCAAGGAAGGAATAAGCAGAAGTTGTGTTTGTATCTGTCAAGGGAACAGTGAAGTACTAGTAAATTCTGTGTGTTTGCAGCAGGGGAAGGGATACCATAACCTGTCTGTTTCCAGAACTTGTTACCAGCATCTGAAGCTTGAGAAAGTGTCATCTGCAGGGGCTATCTGACAATGAAGTGGCTGAAAGCAGCACAGGAGAAGATGGGGATTCCGGAGGTTTTCTTTCATAGCATCAATCAAAGGCTTTTAAGGGATAAACATCATAAAGAGATGTGAAGTGAGATATGAAAGAATACTATTTATAAAAAACCTACTAAACAACACTTATTAACTATATTTGGATTAGCCTCCATTTGGATTAGTCTGAGACCATCAAGGATTATTTTTCTAAGGCTGAAACTCAGAGGAAAGAACTCTTGCAATTATATTGAAAGATTTGGGTCTTTACCTCCGTGTTTAGAAGCTATTTTTGTCATCATCTCAGGGACTGGGAGAAATTGTCCACTTGACTCTGCTGGTGACAAGATGTTGATGGGTGTAGCTCCTTTAATTCATGATTCCATGTTGGTATGAAGAACAGATTAAGGCCAATTTAGTAATTTATTTTATTAATATAAAATCTTTGTCACTACAGTGCTAGGTAACAGCAACTGTCGCTAAGCATTTTGCAGCAGTGCTGCAGTTTGGGTGTGGTATAAAATGATTTTGCTTGTGATACAAACTGAATAAACCCATCCAACACACTTCTGCTGTCTCCGAGGTAATTTTGTGCCCCACATTTGCTGGGGACACCAAGGAAGTGGAACCTCACATATTCCTGGGTGCGTGTTTGTCTAGATTTAACACAAGATGAATGCTTTCTGTTGTGTATTTTCCAAGGGCATAGCTTGTCCTCTTGTGCTGTAGAAAACTTTGCTGAGAGCCAGAGCCAGGCCTCAGCGCTTTGTGCAGGTGTTGGAAGTTATGCTGCTCTCAGTTATATTTGTGCCTTCAGTCAGTGCTTTATGGTGCTGTTTAATTTTCAAGTACTTGTGACTAGTTTGCAGTCTCACTTCAGATCATCCTGCATCCCAGACAAGAACAGGTGCTCAATTCACAGCAGGATCTTGTCTCCCCCTTAGAGTCCTAGAGGATTTGCTTTGTTGCTGAGCTATCAAACATCCTCAGTAGTTTTTGTCTCTCAGCTGTTACCCCAGTGATTTGCTGCTATGTTTAGTGAAGGAAACCACCATCCCATGAGAGGGAATGGTTCAATCTCTGGGATTCTCATTTCTGGGTTCATGTCACTGGTACAAAACCCCTAATGTCCAAACTGATGTCTCACCTCTGCAAGCAGCAGCTGCACGCAGCACTGCACGCAGCACTGATCTGGGAATATGATTAGTTCCTCTTCCTTCTACTTCTAGAAAAAACTGTTAGCTTTTGAGTGCTTACATTTAAAATGTTACTGTTCTCAGACTGAAGTTTGAATCTTGTAAGTAAAAATGAGTAACTGGCTGTCACCATGCTTTTCATCAGATCTCTGACCATTTTAAGAAAGATTATTAGAATATTATCCCACTTTGCAGTTGTGAAAATAGAGGCAAAGCAAGATGATAAGGCTTGTCTTGCAAACCTAGCCAATGGAAAAATGTTTCTGTGAGCTTGGTTAAACACTGAACAGGGGCCCAGAGCATTCTTGGATGTATTCAAAACTCAGCTGGACCCAGCCCTCAGCAACCTGCTCTGATGTTGAAAGTTAGCCCTGCTTTTGGCCTGTAGTTAGAACAGGTAAAATGAAACCAGTATCATGCTATGGTTTTAATTTCAGAGAGAGGAATAAGACTTAGGTTTCCAGAATCCCAGTACTTTGGTGTCTACTGTGTCATGCAAGGCAAGTATATGTTTTCCATTAGAGAGGGAAAAATTAATCTTTCTTTGGTACACTTTTTATTTTGCCTAGAACAATACAGGAGTGGACTTGAGAACAAAGTCACAATTGCAGCGAGCTCAGTGTCAGTCCATTTCCTGATAGTCAGTGCAAAGCTGGTGTAACAGGTGAAGACAGTATGAAAGCAGTGTGATTGCTGAGCAGAGCAGAAGAGTATTTATTGAAGAGTCTGTGTGCAGACAAAGCAAACACGAACCACATCCTGCATCTGTGAAATCCAATTGCATCACTTTTTACAGACACACAGCTAACATAATTGAGTACTTCTGTTTATACAGAAATAATTCTTGCAGCTAGTTTGCTCAGTCAGGGAACTAATGTCACTGGTAACCATGGCACCATGCTCTTTGCACCTCGTACTTTATTTTGTGCTGGTCTGTAAAAATAAAATCAGATACTTATCTTCATCTTTCTGCAGGTTGTGGGGTCCATGTAGCAATTTGGACTTTTGTTTTTGCATCAAGACGTATTTGTGATAGAAATAGAGGCCGTTTCATGATCAGTTCCAGTGCCATCCAACACAGAAGTACCTGTTGTGCTTGCGTGCTCTTTTCCAGTGTTTTGGGTGTCCTTGGAGCACTGAACGGCTGCTGAAAGCTGGGGGAAAGCAGGCCCTGTGTGTGTGCTGTACCATCTGGCAGAAAACACTGACTTTCCAGTGCTGCCTCCAAGGACTAGTTTATTTTAATCTGGCGATGGCTTTCTGTAAAAGACACATAAATTCTTCTCCTAGGAGAATGTCCTAATCACTGTGTTAGTGAGTTTTACACATGAATGCTTTGTTCTTCATACCTTTTGAGGATGGTTTGTTTTTTACAGGCTGGAGTCGATTTCTCACCTCTGAGTGTCCTTTTGCCCCCTTCCTCATGCAGATGCCACTCAGGCATCTCCCTTAGAGATGAAAAAATAAGAGTTGAAACCTCTTAAATTGGGTAGGGAGTTGCAAAATCATTCATTTCTTCAGATTAGCTTCATGGTAGCTTTATCACAGAGCTGATCACATAAAAGAGAAGTGCTGGTGTCTATGAATTGAAAGTAATGCTTGGTTTCAAAAGAGGGGGAAAAAGGGGGGGGGGGGGTAGGGAGGAAGGTATTGACAGACCTAGCCGTAATAGTGTGGAAGAGAAGATGTCTCTTCCCAGTTCCAAGCGAGATGCTAACTGCTAAATAGTGACAGCATTTCAGACACTTCCTTGGTTTTTTCTATGCAGGTTAGTTCACAGGGCCCCTGCTCTGCTTGGCCTTGGGTGACAACCTGTGCATCACATGGATCACCTCAGAGACACCCTGGCACAGTGCAAAATTCTCCTTTTACTTTTTTGGGGGATGCTGGTGCCTTGGTGAGAGCTATGGCTTTGGCTATGCTGTCCACACACCTGAAAATAGAGTGTGGCGTGAAAACAAGGGCAATTTTACTATTAATGAAAGAAGTAAAATTTGAGGGGAGGGAAAAATGTGGCAGTAACCAATTACAGGTTCAGATGCATGCTTCTGTATTGCTCAGTGAAGAGTTTTCATGAAGATTAGTTGTAAATTTTGGTCTTCCTGTAGAGACATTCTTTTCCCTAGGTAAAATTAAACCGAAATTAGGTTATTTGTCAGGAATAAACGTTGCCCACCTTTTTCATAGGTGACTGAAGAAGACCTTGTTTAAGGCTGAGGCTCAACAGTTTTTACCTGAACGCTTTAGCAGCTTTCAAGTGAGTAGAGGCTGGTGGGTTTAGCAAAGCCAAAGAAAATGCCTAGGACATAGAAGTCCTTTGAGGAACTGTATTAAGACAAGAAGGTATTCATCCTACTCTATATTTTTTAACCGAGTTTATTTCATGCCTCAATTCATTGCCTGGATACATCTCTACTTGTATTTTTGACAAAGCTTAGATTGCTGTAGCAAAATAAAGTATAAAGCTACAGTCTAATGCTTGCAAAATGCTTTAATTTTTGTTAAAGAGCAGCTGTTTTCTTCGAGCTTGTGAGCCTGCCATTGGCTGACAGAAATCAGATCTTCCCTGAGAATTTCCTTAAATAAGTTGAACATTTCATTTAACAAGAGAGAAATTACTATGTTGGTGAATAGTATTATATTGAAAAAATAGAGCTTTTACTCATTTAATATTAAAAATAATATATCCTTAGGGTTTGTCTTACACTCAAACCAGATATATTTAGATTAGTTAGAAAGCTCTAGAAGCCAGACATTCATCTGTAACGGGACAAATTTTTGAAGCCTTTAGCCATGTTATCCTGAATACTGAAGTGGAGTGCATTTCTGATGGAATTACACACTTTGCTCCTGAATAAATACCAAGTGTCTTTATGGTGATTACTGTCTTTCAGTGAATAAGTGTATTAATACTGATTAAGCTGCATTACAGAAATAGAACATTTTCATAGGATTGGAAACTGCTTTGCCAACAACACTGTGCTGGCTTCTGGGAACTGTTTCAAGCTGCTTAGCTGCTTAGCTTCTTGAAGAAGAATTATTAAGTATAAACATTTTATTTTTTTAAAAGAGGATGATTCTACCAGTCTTGTTGATGTTGAGCTATAACAAGATATGTATTAGTAATTCTGATGTTAATTATATAACATCACATTTGTCACTGGTTCTTTGTGTCGTGTCCCTCCTGTCGTGTGTGTCCCCCCCCATATTTTTTAACATTTTTCCCACCTTTAAGCTAACGAGCTGTGGAATTCCACAGTGATTGATGTTTGTTTAGGCTCGTAATTCAGCATATCTACCATATGAGATCACTTGGTATGGGGCAAAGGAGAATTGTGCTTGTTCTTAGATGGTACGAAGAATGCAGAAAGGTTTTTGTAACATTTTACAGTGACAGTAATAAATAATTTCCATATCTTTGTTTATATTCAACACTTCCTTGGCTTGCACTGTAAAGCCTGGCTATCAGAAGCATTTACTCATGGACTTTACCTGAAAGCTGACATAACAAAGGTAACAATTTTTTTTGAACACAACTGAGTTCTACAATGAGTTACCACTAAAACATTTATTGCTATTATATTAGAAAAGTATTCTGCATTTTACTCATTGCACATGGTCATGAAAGAGTAGCAATAAGAGATTTTCTGGAAAAGCCCTGAAATAAAAGAATATAGACATCCAGACTTCTCTTTGAAATAGCCTGCATTTTAAGGACATCTATGTAGCACTGAGAAAACTAGAAAGAACAATATACTGTCAGGACTAACATGTAATACTAACAATTATATGAATTGAAAATAGTCCCAGAGAAGCCAGAGAACCTGCAAATAATCAGGAGGGAATTCTGAACATGTAGATTGAGTGAGATAGACGTGCTGGCAAAGGGGACATCATTGTGCCCAGTAATGCTTAAGTCGTAGATGAAATTTTGCAGAAATTAGAAAGCCAGCATGAATCAGACGGTGCAGCTGGGCAGTTCCCCACTTGTGTTAGCCTTGGGCATGTTGGCCACATTCTCTGGGAGCAGAAGCATCGGGGTGGAGCCATTACCTCTGAAATAGCCTGCAGGCCTGAGAAAGGGCTGTGGAAAGCTCACGCTGTTCCACAACTGAGGCATGGATCAATACTATGATGTATCAGCAGATGGTTCCTTAGCAGAGGTGGAAGATTTAAATCAGATTAAAACACTAATATCATTAATATCTGATTTTCCACTGGCAAACTATTCTAGTATCCCAAACATGCAGGTAGCTTCAGAACTTTGTTTTCCCCAAACTGTCAGAAGTGAATGGAGTCACACTTACTATGGGACTTTGCAATTTGCTGGAGGCTGACACCCACACACGTTATTCAAACTTGTTTCTTCACAGTCTTGTTCCCACATTACAGAGCTTTCATGGGACAAGGGCTGGAGTCTGTCAATTTCAGTGCCTGCTGTAACCATCTTCATATTTTCTATCAGTCAGTTTTGAGGAAGAAAGATGAAAGTTCACACACAACTTCACAGTTCATTCAGTTGACCTGGAGTCATTCAGTCGCTTGAAAACCAGCTTTAGGTTAAAAAAACCTTATTTTCTGCTGACAGCCTGGATTGGCAGCAAGAGCATTAAACTGCTAGGAGAAAACTGGCAGGATGTAAAATTTCCCAAACTCTGATGGTTCCCAGGACATTTTCAGACCAACTTCACAAAACAAAAATTTCCAGGTGATGTGGTTTGACGTGTTTGCTTGAGGGTCTGTGGGCAGCCTGAACTTGATCTCTTGTGTTGCCTGCAAGGGTTGCCTTTGGTAATGTCCTCATTCTTGCAGGCACTCCAATGTTTTCACTTTCCTTTCTGTACCGCAGTACCCTTCCCTGAGAGTACACCAGCATTGACTAGCAAATTTCCATATTCATTTGCATGCAGTATTTCTGGTCTTTATTGCCTAAAGGAAATCAGGTTTTCCTTTAACACTCTCAGGTAGTGAACAGAGGTAAACAGAGGTGGGTTTCTCCCTCCTTTTGCTCTGTCCATTCTTGTCTGTGATTACCATGTACCACCTCTTGCTATTCTGTAGCAATGTATAGAATGAAATCTTCACCTTTTGATTAAACACCACCAAATCCACAGGATGGCAAAGCACAAAAAATAGAGGCTGGCAGTCCTTTTATATTCCTATGCACGCACACAAAGAGGCATGAATCTTCAAGAGAATGGTTTTAAGATTTTCACGAGATAAATCATTTGAGGACAGAATCAAACCCATGCTACTGAGCCATAATTAATTATATTTAAAACAATCATTTAATTATCAACTAAAATTAATGAACAACCTACTGCTACCTGCTGTGTGAAATACTTTTCGGGAAACCTTAGACATTTTTTAAAAAGGTGATAAGGAGTTTGAGCATGGTATTTTCCAAGTGTTATGAGCTCCCGGTGTTGCATTGCTGACCTATAGCTTAACTCAAGGAAAGGACTGAAAGCTGCATAGTTTGCAGTTTGGTACTGGACACTGTTGGCTGCACAACAAGCCACCATACTGTTCTGGTTTCGGCTGCCGCCGGCAACAAAAGCGCCACGCGGCCGCCCCTCCCCCCACCGGCGTGCGGAGGAGAATGGAAAGAAACAGGCAGAAACCGGTGGGTCGGGATAAGGGCAGTTTAACAGAGCAGCAAACAGAGGGAAACAGGAACAACAACGATACAGATAAGGAGAAAACACGACAAAAACAGACCCACTCTCTCGGACCGCACCGGAGTGGCACGCTCCCCAGCCGCGAGGGAGTCCCCGCCGCGCCGCCCCCCCCACCAGAACCCAGAGTGACGTCACATGGTATGGAATACCCCACTCTGTTTGGCCAGGTGGGGTCAGCCCCCACCCCCTGGCTGTGCCCCTTCCTGGAGTCCGGTGAAAATTAACCCTGTCCTGGCCAAACCCAGGACACATACTTTGTGAGTGAAAATGCTCAGTTGCTGCTGAGCTCTCGTTTCTGCAATGGTGAGGCTCTGTATTCTGCTGGTGCTCTGAGTCCATTTTCTCATTACTCTCAGTTTTCTTTGGTGTTGAGGTTAGCAAAAACAGTAGTGGAAAGGATGTTAGGCTTTTGTTGTATGCAGTCACAGCTAGAGAGGAGTGATTGCTTCATGTGCTACATTTCTAGTTTGTTCCTCCTCTTATCAACTACTCTGCACTGGTGAAAATCAAAATGCAGATGTTTTGTTAAAATTGGCATCAGATTTGAAAGTTGAATTATTCCAATTTGGCTATAAAGACAGTTTCTAAATACCCTGATGTGTTCAAATTATTCCACTGATTCCCTAAACCCGCTGTCATATTTAGGGAAAGTTACAGTTTGAATTTCTGTGTGGATGTTGTGAAATGAAAAAGAACTCACACAGGAGGTAAAGAAGAGGCAACTAAGAAAGAAATTAAATTACAAAGGTGCCAGAAGAAAATGAAAGGTTGCATAATGAGTAAATGCCTGTATTTGGGATGGTATTTAGTATAAGGGGAACAGCCCTGCTGGGTCCTTTTCTAATGGACTGCTTGTGTCCCATGGAGAAGATCTAGCACGGTCACCACTAGAGGGTACGCTCGCATATAACGTATAGACCCTTGCTTTACATAACTTTCATCCCAGCGGGTTAGAAACAAGAGTTATCAACTAGGGAGGCCAGAGAGAGACATTTTCAATAGAGGCTGCAGACACTCAAGGTGTATTTTTAAAAGGGGATTAATACTTAAAGGTGAAGCTAGTTGTTAAGGACAATTTCAAAATGTCTTGGTGCCTCAAATAAATGAAATCTCCCCCACGCTAATCTAGGTAGCTGGGTTTTTTTTTCTGTTTCCCCTCTGCCCCAGCTTTACCCCTACCCCCCTACCCCCTTAGTAGTGGCCGCTATGTGAAACTTTTCTTGTTTTAGAATCATAGAATGCTTTGGGTTTGAAGGGACCTTTAGAGGTCATCTAGCCCAACCCCCCTGCACTGAGCAGGGACATCTTCAACTAGATAAGGTTGCTCAGAGCCCCGTTCAACCTGGCCTTGAATGTTTCCAGGGATGGGGCCTCCACTACCTCTCTGGGCAATTTGTTCCAGTGTTTCACCATCCTTATCGTAAAAAATTTCTTCCTTATATCTAGTCTAAATCTACCCTCTCTTAGTTTACAGCCATTGCTCCTAGTCCTATAGCAACAAGCCCTGCTGAAAATGTTTTCCCCATCTTTCCTATAGGCCTCCTTCAGGCACTGAAAGGCTACTATAAGGTCTCCCCACAGCCTTCTCTTCCTCTTGCTGAACAGCCCCAACCCTCTTAGCCTTTCCTCACAGGAGAGGTGCTCCAGTCCTCAGATTATCTTTGTGGCCCTCCTCTGGACCTGCTCCAACAGGTCCATGTCCTTCTTGTGCTGAGGGCTCCAGAGCTGGGTGCAGGACTCCAGGTGAGGTCTCACCAGAGCAGAGTAGAGGGGCAGAATCACATCTCTCAGCCTGCTGGCCGTGCTTGTCTTGATGCAGCCCAGGATATGGTTGGCCTTCTGGGCTGTGAGCGCACATTGGTGGCTCATGTCCAGCTTTTCATCCACCAGCACTCCCAAGTCCTTCTCGGCAGGGCTGCTCTCCATCCCTTCATCCCCCAGCCTGTATTGATTGCGGGGGTTGCCCTGACCCGGATGCAGGACCTTGCACTTGGCCTTGTTGAACCTCATGAGGTTCACATAGGTCCACTTCCCAAGCTTGTCCAGGTCCCTCTAGATGGCATCCTGTCCCTCAGGCATGTCAACTGCACCACTCAGCTTGGTGTCATCTGCAAACTTGCTGAGGGAGCACTTAATGTCGCTAAGTCATTGATGAACATGTTAAACATCACTGGTGCCAGTACGGACCCCTGAGAGACACCGCTTGTCTCCGGCATCCTTTTGGACATCGAGCTGTTGACCACTACCCTCTGGCTGTGACCTTCCAGCCAATTCCTTATCCACCAAACAGTCCACACGTCAAATCCATATTTCTCCAATTTAGACAGAAGGATGTTGTGGGGGACCGTGTCAAAGGCTTTACAGAAGTCCAGATAGATCACATCCATAGCTCTTCCCTTGTCCACTGATGCAGTCACTCTGTCATAGAAAGCCACTAGGCTGGTCAGGCAGGACTCGCCCTTGGTAAAGCCATGTTGGCTGTCTCGAATCACCTCCCTGTTCTCCATGTGCCTTAGCATAGCTGCTACGAGGATCTGTTCCATGACCTTCCCAGGCACAGAGGTGAGGCTGACAGGTCGGTAGTTCCCAGGGTCCTCCTTTCTACCCTTTTTAAAAAATGGGCACAATGTTTACCTGTTTCCAGTCACCAGCGACTTTGCCTGACTGCCCTAACCTTTCAAATACCATGGAGAGTGGCTTGGCAATGACATCAGGCAATTCCCACAGGACTCTGGAATGCATCTCGTCAGGTCCTATAGACTTATGTACATTGAGGTACCTCAGGTGGTCCCAAATCTGGTCTTCCCTGACAGTGGGAGGGGTTTTGCCCCTCTGGTCTGCATCTTGCAATCCATCAGCTAGGCAGGGGTGAGGAGAGAGGTTGCCAGTGAAGACTGAGGCAAAGAAGTTGTTGAGTACGTCAGCCTTCTCCTTGTTTGTTGATACCGTGTTACCATTCTTGTTCATTGGGGAGGTTATGCTTTCTTTAACCTTTCTTTTCTGGCTGACATACCTGTAGAAGCCCTTCTTGTTATTCTTAGCATTTATTGCCAAGCTCAGCTCCAGCTGCACCTCGGCCCTCCTGACCCCATCTCTACACAACTGGGCAGTGTCCCTGTACTTTTCCCAGGACACCTGTCCCTGCTTCCACCGCATGAGCAGTTCTCGCCTGTGCAGTTCTCTCTTGCCTTTTAATTTGACCAACAGGTCACAATTTAGCCATCCTGGTCTCTTGCCTTCCTTGCCTGACTTCTTACACATGGGGACTGAGAGCTCCCACGCTCGCTCTATGGAAAGCGTCCTTAAAGATCTGCCAGCTCTGGTCTGCCCTCCTGTCCCTGAGGACTGTTTCCCAGGGGGTGCTACTAACTCCTTGAAGAGCTGGAAGTTGGCTTTCCTAAAATTTAGGGTCCTGACTATGCTCCTTGCCTTTCCTGTATCCCTCAGGACTGTGAACTTCACCAGTGCATGATCACTGCAGCCCAGGCTGCCTGCAGCATTAACATCACCAGTGAGCTCACTTGCGTTGGTGACCACCAGATCCAGTACTGCATTGCCTTGGGTAGGGGTGTCAATTACCTGGCTTAAAAAGTTATCCTGAATGCATCCTACAAATCTCCTGGACTGCCTACAGCTCGTCATGCTACTTTTCCAGCAGATATCTGGGTGGTTGAAGTTCCCCGGCAGGACGAGAGACTGCAAGCATGAAACCTCCTGGCACTAGAGGAAGAAGGCTTCATCAGTAGGCTCCCCTTGATCAGGTGGCCTGTAGTAGACACCCATGACGAGGTTCCCTTTGTTGCTTCTGTCTCTGATTCTTAACCAGGCTTTCAACTTGCTCACGACTATTCTTCAGGGACAGCTCTTCGCACTGTATTGATTTCTTAATGTAGAGGGAAACACCTCCACCCCTTTTTTCCTGCCTCTCCCTTCTGAACAGCCTGTAGCCATTGATAACCATACTCCAGTCATGGGATTCATCCCACCAAGTTTCAATGAGGGCAATCAGATTGCAGCTTTCTAGCAGCACGATAGCTTCCAGCTCTTCCTGTTTGTTTCCCATGTTTTTTCAGGGTTTACACAATTAAAGATGTTTGGAAATCATTCTGGATCTAGTTGCAGTTGCTTTAAGGATACTGAAATAAATTCAGGGAGGTTTTAAATATATTCAGCATTAGCCTAATTCTGCAGCAGCTGAAGTAATCTTCTGGAGGAGCATAGTTGGGCATCACTAATTGCAAAATCATCCTCTTTTTCCCTCCTCCCCTGGTGCTGAAGCAAGAGCAATTCCAAGTCCGTGCTAGCATTTATGCAAAATAAAAATAGATGGAATGTTAATGCACAGTTACAGGGTATAGATTACTATATCCTATAATTTGTAGGAACGAATATGTAAAGATTTACAGAGTGCACCAGGCAGCAATGACTCAATCAGATCTTGCCTGCGTGACAAAATATTAGTCAAAGAGAGGAATAAAAATGCTTGAGTTAGGAAACATGGGGGTGTAGAAGAAGCCAGGTGAGGAAAACACAAGTGCACAGCTGGGGAGGAAGGCCTTAGTGCCACAGTAAAAAGACTTGTGGGAGTTGTCGGTGGGTCTGCAGGTCCTAAAGGCCAGCGCTATTAACACATCAGAGAGAGAGAGAGTCTTAACAGAAAGGTTAGCTGGAATACAGCAGGAATTGCCAAAGTGGGAAATTAAATGTTCTGTGAAGGAGTTCAGGGGATAATTGGATGCTGTCGAGTGAACAAAGGGACTGGCAAATTATATCTGTGTAAATATACAGCTTGGTGAAATAACAGTTTACAAAAAAAATAACTCTCCAAGAGACTTATTCCTGAGAAATAAATATTTACAGGATAAATTTGTGTAAGAGGTATCATATCAAGGATGATATGGCTTATGGTCAGTACGCAGGTCCCCTTATGATATTGAATAATAGAAATATCATTGTCTTGGTGGCGTGTATGGCAGATGACCAATGGACTTCACTGGGATAGTGATCTTGCTGTGTACTTTTAAGGAAAAGAACAATGTAATGCATGTTTGTGGTTAATGAGATGATGTGTCTGAAGAAAGCATCAAATCTTGAATCAGAGGTTGCCTCTGGACAAGAAATCCCCTCTTCCATTTGATAGGTAATCACTGTCCACAGACAAAAATGGGTGTTGAATACCTTCTGTTTTGGGGTCTTGGAATTAACTACCAAAATCTAAAGACTAGTTCTTAGAACAACTAGATTTTTTTTTTTGGAGGGGAACAAAGAATTTAACGCAGCATATGTCACCGTTTAAACAGATCAGACTGTAGCATAAAATGTTAATAAATAAAATTATAGTAAATTGCTTGCTCTTTTTCCCAACCTATAGGAGCATGGGTGAGAAGATACCAACACATTGTGGGTTTTTAGCTCATGATGGCTTACCTGGAGGATCTGCTCATGTTACTGGTGCATAAAGTATCCATGCAGACCTTTGGTTATGTTCATCACATGTAGGATGGATCTTTTAACACATCATTTGTTTTTAGACATATGTAAAACATACATTGTGTTAGTTCTTTGCTGGTTACTTGCACATATTATAATTTGGGTACTGGCTGTTTAGAATGGTTGATAACTTATCCTCTAATAAGTGAAGAGTTCTGCTTATTTCTTACAATATTTTGACTGTTTTGTCTTAATTGCTTTCCCTGAACAAAAGCCAGTTTTAATTTAGACAAGGCTTGAGAAAATGTGATACGGCCTGTACAGGCTGCTTTTTTCACAGCTAAGTGGATATCCATCTGCAGGCACCTTTAGAAGTAAAGTTGATAAGCTGTAACTCTCACTCACTAAGGGTGTCAAAGTTCAGTACAGAGCCACAATTTCCCTTCTGCCTGTCTTTAGCTTCTGGCTGTTTGTAACTTAACCTGCTAGTTCGAAATCCTCATTCCTTTCCAGGAAGCATGGTGATGCACATGTGTTCAGGATCCTGCCCCTGTGTGTTCATATTAACTGCAAAATAGGATGTATCATCTTTAATGTCAGGTGCTAACTTCTCTTACGCATACCTTTTTGGGGATGAGAACACCCTTAAAATCATGATTTCTTTGGAAATTGTTGTTCTTCGTGTCCCTCTTGAAGTCTGAGAAGCTGGTTTTGATCCCTACAGCTCCAGATTAAACCATATTATTGATTCTAAAGTATTGATCAGCACCAATCAAGATTTTTGTCACCCAAATGTGTATTCTGGTCCAATTTTCTGATGATATTTGATATTTTTACCCCAGGAAAACAGCATGGTGTTCCTTGATGAATTCTGACTGCTCTTGGTTTGAAGTTGCTGATGAGGACTGTTTGGCCCTCAAAATGGTTGAAAATTCTGTCTCTATACTATCTTGTACTAGGTAGAGGTTCATTGCTTATTGTAGTACATACATGTCTCCACTTCCCCCCAGCCTGTAACTTCTGCAGGCATGTTACTTGGTAGTTGACTTACAGAGAGCCTGGCAGTAACTGGTCAGTTCTGGCTGGCTTTCTTGCTTTTTGGCTCTCTCTTCATTTTGGTTACAAAGGTTATGTCCCTGAAGTACCATTCAGTTCCATGTCAAGCTATACGAGCCGCTTTAAAGTAGACCTGCTGGCATTCCCATTATAGAAATACAAGACCAGTTGTCCAGGTAGAGGCTAACTAAAAAAACCTCAACATTTTCCCTGGGATCTGAGCATCTTTAGGTATTTTTACATAACAGTGCATTTCATCGTGTCAGCATACCAAGTGCAGCACAGTGTTGTGTTTCTTGTATGGATTGTCACATTCTAAGATCCCTGAGTGACTGAGCTTTCTTTGGGTAAAAAAATTGTGAAATGCACATTTTTGCAGACCAACTATCTGTCACTGAGAAAACCAATGAATAATTCTGAGTGAGAAACAGACTTGAGGACTTTGCAGTATGCTCACAAGTAGAAGTTTTTTCTCTGAATAAATAATTGGTTGGGAATCAGCCAGCCCACTCAACTCGTTACCAAGTCCTTCTCAAAAGAAAAGTTTGGCCTTGTGGGAAACTACTTACAGGTACAAGTTTTTGGAGCACACCGCAGAAAGATTAGTAATATTTAAAGTCAATGAAAACAAAAAATCATGTATTGAGCAGTGAACAAGAGAAAGAAGAAAATGCAGACATTTAGTGACAGACTGTTAAAACGTACTGTTGTGCTATCAAAGCAGGGGTGTTAACAGAGGAGGGCTGAATGCAAATATACTTCTGGTGGCACTATTATTTCTTTGCATCATTTCAGAGGTATAAAGAAACTACTACTGGCAGGAGTAGCTGGCATTGCTCTATTGGCTGCTGTCCCACCACTGTGTACAGGCTACAGCATGCCCAGAAAGGAAAATAGTGGGCTTGAAGTACCTTTGTACTGCAGAAATTTATGGCTGATGGATGAGTCTCAGCTTTCTTCCAGCTTATAAAAAGAGTGAAGCCATGCCCCGGGGCTGCCCAAACAGAAGAGAGAAGCAGAAAAGTGGCAAGGTGCAATTTCTGACTTGCATCCTGAGTTTCACGAATTCTTTTCATGTTGGGCAAACAAGAATACCACAAGGTACAGAAGGGTCCAAGTGTGGTTTGCCCCTGATGTAGAGGGGTCGGTCCTTTGCTGCTGCTCAGAGCCCTTGCAAACAGCTTGGAGATTTTGTCCTGGCTCCAACCGGAGTGTTCTCAAAGAGAAAAAACATGACGTGAGCACAGAGAAATGGGGCCATGTTGTGCTTCTGCACCACAAGACATCTCAGGAGCAAAATTGAACAGGGATTCTTTAGAATATGATGAGGTGAGGGAAGCAATGGTGCAGAAGTTAAACTCATCACTGAGTCCTGAACATGAGTAAGACAGCAGCAGTTTTGCCAGGAATGCCCATGAGGAAGCTGCCTGCTGCCTGTGGGACAGGGCACAAATAGAGCACAGGGGATAATACCAAAACACAAACAAATGAACAGAGAGGGTAAAATACACATTTTGCAGCTTCTGCTTAGGTGCGCACTCTCTTTTCCCCTGAAAAAGGCAGAGTCTCGGGCAAAGAGTGTGGCCTCTGGGGGTTGCTCAGGCCCCAACATTTAAACAATTCACCAGGAATATGTTTCCCAAGTGGAAGCTTGTCATACAGAGACTAAGATGTGAGACTGCCCCTCTGCAGTTGGTGTGAGAGGGCTGCTTTGCCAGCAGCAGACTCAGAGCTAGGATCAACACAGAACCTGAATTCCTTCTTGGAAAAGCCCTTGTCCCTCTGTAGGTGGCCAGGCACTCTCTTCTGGTGGAGGATGTCCAAGGACACCAGTCTCCCGAGCCTAAGTTCAACTTTGTGGCTGTCCAGCATAGTCTAAGGTGCTGCAGTTTTGTTGCTATCAATGGTATGTCACCCAGAAATACCACAGCGTTGTTTTCAGGTGTCAGACTGATTTTGCAGAGCCGACTGTTAGGGAAGTCACCTTTTCTTTCCAAGGCACAGACAGAAAAATACTTTTGTCATTTGTGTTACTTTTCAGAGAAGAACTTGTACTACAAAATTGTATACCCGCTGTCAGTGGTGAAAACTGGGGCAAGTTCTCTGTCTCTTGTGAAATCTCGCAACCTGACACCGGTTTGGGGTGTGGCACAGTGGCACTGTCAAGCACCGTTACCCAGTGAGATTGTGCCATTTACAAGTTTGGGCACTTCCTCTTTCCCTGGCAGATGGAGGAACTGAGGATGAATAGGGAAAGTGACACCAGGTCCCAATACAAGGTTTTTTTGCTTTGTGGCTACCTTGTTTCAAATGTTACTGATTGAGTTTTGGTAGACATATGCAAATGTGTTGGACTTCCACATGGTGCTTTGAGTTGCAGTGCTTTGGCAGAGATGTGGTGCCACAAATTTTTTGAGTTTTAACTTTGTCCCAGTTTCTTTTTGCAAGCATTCCTGGGCAGAAAGAAAAGTAACATGCTGAGTGCACCCTGTAGTAGCTTTGTGCATGTGGATGAACCCTGTGCACCTTTGTTCACCACAACACTGGCTCAGCTGAGCAGTCAGAGCACTGACAAGCAGCCTGCAGTGCTCCCAGCCAGGTGTGTTTAGATCATTCTTTTCATTTTAAATCCATGTGCATGAGCAGGTCTGACCACAGGCTAATGGCTCTAGCTTTGCCTACCAAATGAAGTTCTCTTAATCTTCATTTCTAAAAGTAAAGTTGCTGTCTGCAGCCCAGGAAGACTTGGGAATCATCCACAAGTCCTGCAGAAATCATAACCAGTGCTTCATGCGAGATTAGTGAAACTGAAGTTTCTCTACTGATCTAAACAACAGCCCTAAAAAAAAAAAAAATACTAAGAAAGCAGATAGTGAAGTGATTTATGCTTCCTGTTAGCTGCTCGATGGTATGATCAGTTAAATAGGTTTCAGTATTTAATTATTACAGAGAGCTCATTCATTTGGATCATATGTCTTGGAAGACACCGGAAAGGGAGAGGAGAGGAGAGGAGAGGAGAGGAGAGGAGAGGAGAGGAGAGGAGAGGAGAGGAGAGGAGAGGAGAGGAGAGGAGAGGAGAGGAGAGGAGAGGAGAGGAGAGGAGAGGAGAGGAGAGGAGAGGAGAACACAGCAAGCTGAAAGCGAGCTCCTTTCTGCTGTTACATTTTACATGTGAGGAGAACTTGTCAAGCAACACCTGCTGGAACAATATGCAGTAACTGTATCTCCTGTGTCAGAGTGATGAATACGGACTGCCAAAGATTTCCAAAACATAAATAATTCAGCTCAACCCTTTCTAGGTGCAGCGAAACGAATTGCTGAAGGCCCAGGTCTTGAAAGAAGTTCAGGACATTAACCCAGCTGCACTTGGTCTCTCCCTGTGAAATTATGGCAGAAGTTGCTCCTTAGATGGCTTTATATTTGCATTTTTATTAAATATTTATTGTTCCTCCTCCTGCAAGGAATCATTATGTGGTAGACATCCTATATATTTTTGTATTCCCATTTTCTCCTAGTTTACATGTACTACTGCCCGAAATAAATATACTCAATCATAAAAAAAATCATGATTTCCAAGGTTATTTGAGCATTTTCTTTCCTGAGGTTTCACCCAATTAGCATTTGTTTTTCTAAAATACGATAATTTCCCTGAAAATTGGGGAAAAGTAAAGACAGAGAAGAAGAAGGGCAGATATTTATGAGCCAGTGCAAAAATATGCTATTAATAGTAATGCTGTACACTTAGGGTGCCTTTCCTCTGAGTGCCTTAAAATGCAGGGCATAAATTAATTATAAATGCACCTTCCCTAGTCTCTCTGAAATAGGTACTGCTAAATGAACTTCATAGACAAAGCAATCGAATGGCAAAGGTATATATTTCAAAACCTTAATAAGTCCTTTAATGTATTTATTAGCTGTATCAGCAAGCACAATTTAATACAAGAACTTTCAAGTGCAGTCTGAAGAGGGGGCCCATTGGTGCCCTGCTTGAAGGGACCTGAAAGAAGACAACTTGTTCACAGAAATGTTTGTGGTCAATTCTGGATATGATTATTCAAACTATTGCGCAGAGAAAACAAGCCCTGAGCCACCACTCATCTCCTCCATAGCCCTGAAGCATGAGCATGCTGCTGGGTGACTGCAATGGCAGTGCATTGCTACGCTTCATGGAAGGAGCCACAAGATAAATGTCTTTCAGATCAGGTGAAACCAGGACTGCGAAATCAGACCTGTGCCCAGTGAGGACTCTCACTTTAAACAGTGCGATCTCAAATGCTCTCTCCGACGAAGCCAAGCAATCACGGATCTTTCTTGCGAGAGTCGCCAAGGAATCTTCCAGCACAAGAGGCCACTAGGTGCTTAAAGCCCAACTATTGCTCACACTGAGTTGCAGTCAGTAGAGCTATGTACAGAACAGGATCCGATCCATGTAGAAGTGGCAGCAGCTGGCTCTACATGGCTAATAACAGCAGCCAGCCCCGAGACCCAGTGTGTGCACTGTTGTCGTTGATGAACTATGAAGACATTTGTCTGATGCTGCTACATCATTTATTCGCGCTGCTCCATGTATTCTCTTTCCTCAAGTGAATGATGCTGTGGGCCATTTAGACAGAAGTACTTTTTTTTTTTATCTGCACAGAAAAGGAAGAGTTTTGTCACTGCCCTTGTTTGCTCGATTCTGTTGCAAAGAAGAGGGCAGGCATTGCTGTAGCCCTGTATGCAGAGCAGCTGCAGGATTAGGCCCAGAAGTAGCCTCCAGGATCACAAAATGAGGATATAAGAGAGCTCAAAGTAAGAACACAAGCCAGTAATTGACACAGAGTGATGAATAGTGTGGATGGGTTAAAAAGGAAGAATGTTGAGAAAAAAAAAACAAAAAAACAGAAACAAACCAGGGAGGTGTAGAGATACTGGTAGATTTTGCATGGTTGAGTTAATGATTAAAGCACATCCTCAATGGGGCAACTACCATAAATGAATTGGGTGAGCAAGAGGCAGTATCCTGGCTGTTACAAGTGCATGAGCTTCTAGGGGCTTATTTTCAGGAAATGTCCACAATGAGTACAAGTTGATGAAGCACTGGTGGGATTTCTGCTTTTGGATTTGCTAATGCACATTCAAAAACAGGGTTCTCAGGTTCAGTTGGGTTGCAACTTTTATTACAAATTTAATCACAAGTGTAAACTAAGCAAGTGGATCTCCTGGAATAATGAACTATAAACTAGGCACTGTGTTTCTTGCTGGAATATTTCTTTCCCAGATTTATCCCATGTACTCATTAAAGTGCTGTAAATGTTCTTTTAGAACCCATAGATTTTTTTACTGCTCTATTAAATCTAAATTAAATGCTTTTTGAAGCATTTATAGAGCTACCATTTGCTCCAGCAGGGAATATGCAAAAGAACTGTTGTAAAAGAAATCAGAGCTTATTCTCAGGAACACTTTAACAAAGGCAGGGAAAAGCCAGTACTGTGCTGGGCATCACTGCAGGTGTTCCTGGGCTTTGCTGTTTGATTCTGGTTTTGCTGATTAAAAAGCCTTGCTAAATTTGGTTGGGAGCCGTGAGCAGTTCTGTTTTTACAGCGGAGCTGACAAAGAGGGTTCAGACTGTGGCTGTTTAGCCTTGCTAGATTTGGTTGGGAGCCGTGAGCAGTTCTGTTTTTACAGCGGAGCTGACAAAGAGGGTTCAGACTGTGGCTGTTTGGGGTATACCAGGCGTGGGTCATCTCCCAGACCTGCTCTTCTTGGGTTGCTGGGGAAGCTGCAAAATTACACTGCACCTGCGCCTCTGCCTCTCGTCAGCTTGAGGTGCCTTCCGCAGTAGGACCTCTTGGATGCTGGTGTTAGCTGTCGCTGTCAATTCGGATCTTTCTGCAAGTAAAAAAGCACCCAAGTTATAAGACTGTTGTGGGAAATTGGGTGACTAAGAGAAGATTAATCACGTGCCTGGGGCCTCTCTTCTGTATCTTCTCTGTAGGACATTGTCATGTTGGAGGAGGGTAGAGGATGTCATGTCTAATAAATGCCTAATGCTGCTGTCACTGTAAAATTGGGGTTATAGTGCTGATAAGACTGCAGTGATGAAGTGAGAAAATGCAGTTAGCTGATGTGCTGAATGCACAGATATTACTATTAATAGGGATTGAATGGAGGGAGAGGAATTTTGCTGTTCATCTTCACCCGTGCTGTTATTACCAGGTCGTTTTCAAAGGTTCCTAAATGGATCTGCTACAATGAATTTAGGATGTTCTCACCTTTGGGATTATAACTGTGGCATGAATGCCTCTCCTACATCCAGGATACATTCAGTATGGAGGTACAGGAAGTTTGCACTGGTGTAGATGTTTTTTTCAGTGTAGTTCTGACTTTATCCTGCTCAGAAACTCTTCACAAATGTAAAATGTGGACCAAATCCTGTCCTTTCCGAAATGACTGTGAGATGGACCATTGACCTAAGTGGGGATAAGATGCACAGGTGACATCCCTTGCCTTTTGGTCTCTTTGACCTAACTGCCTGAATGTAATGTCACAACCTGCCCATTTTATTGGCAACTGATGCTGAACTGGTCTTTGGATGTATTTGCATTTACAACACAGTAGCATATACCTTGCCCCTGCCCTTGCTATTGCAGTGCTGACGTTTCAATTTAAAACCTCTTTTTTGTTTGAGTGGATGCAAGTAGTTGTCCCTAATAAAAGCATCAGGGTTACTACGGCTACAGCCTTGCATTGTTAGGGTCTAGAATGTGAAAAAGAGAAAAACTAGTCCCAAGCTCACTGTTATGTGTTATTAATAAAACCAGACAGCGATGGGTATATACATTAGCTCCGTTACGTATCTCAAACCACTGTCTGAAATAAATCTGTCTTCCTTTAGTCACATGCCTTTTGTTCCTTTATCAATATCTAAACTATTTCACGCAGTCAGGAATCAGAAACATGTGGTGTGTATGAGATTTCTCTTGACTTCGAGCAGAACTCATGGTGTTGCTGCCATTATGATTAATGTGTTAAATTCTTCAACACCTTTTCGCCTTTTCCCTGTCTCTCTTCTGGACTACATGGAAGATAAAGGTACAGGGACTGTTTAGTATCTTTGAGTTGCCTGTTTTCTCCTAAGCTGCTAAATTCAGAGTAGTGGGAATTCTTGAAACCAGAGTATGGGGATTAGGGTTTGGGGTTTTTTTCAGGTATTTAATATTTTTCTGGAAGTGAAGGCATTTTTGCAAGGTGTCTCTTACTATCTTATTTAAAAAAAAAAAAAGGCACAAAACCTTTAAATGAACAGCTATATCTCACTGATTTCGAATCATACAATGATTCTTCTTGTGCCTTCGAGATATTTGACAAAATAGTTACAATTCCTTCTGATATTTCAGAGCATGTGAATGTTCATAGATTTCAGCACGTGTCATTTATTCTGATTTTGCTGGAGAAGTGTGGAGGCAGGTTCTTGTGCAAATATCAGTGATTTCAGATTTGAAAAGAATGTGCCACCCAGTAAAACTGGGATAGTGAACACAACTACAACAAAGTGGCTGAAAGTTCAAACAGTGTATTGTTCACAGCTGATTTTGTGCAGTGTTAGCCAAGGTCTCATAGTACCTATGAATTATTCATTCACTCCATAATAAATTACACAGTCTGAAGAAGAGAAATAGGATAATTTGGAAAGAGAGGGTGTTACTTCTACTGTCCTAATTATTGATGTTTGTAATTTTATACTTTGGAAGGGTCTTTCAATATTTTCAATATATAATAGGGGAACTTTTCAAGTTATTTAAGACCTTAAATTTCTTGTGAATTCCTGGCCTTTAGCACTTGGATACTAACAAGTTGATTTTTTAAAAAAAATATAGTGATCTCAGAAACAAATTATATTAAAATTATTTAATACTCAGAAAATGTTTTAGCATTTGAAGATGTTTCTTGAATTTTAATGTGATACCCTTAGGAGAAAAATAATGTGATGAGATTATCTGTTCAGGCAACACACTGAACCCATGAGCCCAGGAGATTCTTTTCAACTCTGTGTTATGGTGTTTGATTCCAGACGAAGTTCTTAATTCAGGCACGTTATTTACTCAGAAAGAAAGTTCTTGTGCATGGATTCTATGCAATGCCTGGTAGGCAGTACTTGATGTTGAATGGGATGCAGTATCCTTGTTTGGTTATTCAGAGGCCCATGTGCCCCCTAAAACATAGGGGCTGAAACCCCCTGACCCAACTGTATGGACAGCAAATTAATTAGAGGTCTATACGTATTCAAGTACTAGACATAAATAGGATTATTCTTGAACAGCACTTGAGAATAGCCCTAGCTGGCTTTTAACTTTACCTTCAGTGAACTTTCAGAAGGAATAATAGTTATTTTGTCAAATATCTTGAAAAGCACAAGAGGAAAACAAGGACTGTCACCTGGTTAATGTTTGATTGTTTTAACCAGTGTACTGGTTCTTTCCCGCCGGGCTCATGATTGTGCTTGGTAAATTTAATGTTGCTTCAGTTTTAGTGACTTTTCTTGGAAAATGCTTTTTCTTAGAGCTCTGAGTAAACTTGTCATTCTAGAAGATGCTCTAACTGTTTGAGCAAAGCCTGCTCTATTCATACATGTACAAGTGGTTAAGTTTTAAGGCAGAGACTAAGAGAGACAGGGCAGTTTTGGAGGAAAAAAGGTGTTCTTTTTAGAGGAATAGAATCTGGAAGACAGGCTCTCTGGGGCCACACAGATGGGAAAAGAATGAGTGTGTTTGCTTTCAGAGCTGTGTTTCTGCATCAGCCTGGTCCTTCTGAAAGTTCTGTTCATCCTAAACTGATGTAGAAAGATTACTTTTTAACAACAGTGTCTGAGACATTGGTGATCTTCTGTACTTTTTAAAACTACGTAACTCACCTGGATGTGCAACTTTGAATATTGGTATAAGCCAAAGAAGAGACAGTTGCTCCATAAATACGTCACAGAGGGGCAAAGGTGCCTTCAACAGTGTTGGAAAAACATTAAATCTCTTCAAAAAATGAGCATCTGGCAGAGTTTAAATTGCTGCACTGCTTTGCACAGCAGCTGTGTTGAAATAGCATGATGTATCTCAACACATCTGCCTCTTGAGCACGTGCAAAAGTAGCTCTGCCTGCTTGTGTTGTGGAGGTAATTAATGGTCTTATTTCTTTTGGTACTGCAGGTGTTACACAATGAATCTGTGCTAATACCATGCTACTGATGATCTGGCACAAGAGGCAGGTTCAGTAAATTTGTTTCATACATTCTAATCATCTTCACTTGTACAATGTGTTGTAAATGGGATTTCAATGATCATTATGTACATCTGGCAGCTTTACAAAAGCTGGTTTCCCCCCTCCCCCCAATTTAAAATAAGTAAGAAAAGATAAAAAATTTAGTTTTGGTCTTAAAATTCAGATTTAATTTTGCAGAGACAGTTTAGGAGACATCTGGTGTAGAAGTGATAGGAATTTCCACTGAAGAGCGTATGGGTAGAATTGTACAATACTGCAGTTAAGAGCTGTATGTGGTACTGGAGCACTTGTACTTAGATTCCTGAGATGCCTTTAAAACCTGGTCTTTGAATATACCTTATTTTATGGAATAAAGTGGAGTATTTCTCCATTAGGAAAACTTTTGGTTTGTAGCCTTGATAACAGCTTTGAATGTTTTGGAATTCTTCAGTCAGTTAAGCAGAGGATGTTACTGACCACTTCTTGTATCTATATCGTGTTGAGTTTGGAGTACTTACTGTATCATGCGGGTAATGTTTACCAGAGTGATAAGAGTATATCTGTGATATAAGAAATTCAGGTGTACACAGCTCTGTAGATATAAAAATGTATGAATTTGATACATCTATCAAACCAAGATTACTCATAGGTGAGAAACTTACCATGTGTATACTTCATAGCATCATAGAATGTTTTGGGTTTGAAGGGACCTTAAAGATCATTTAGTTCTAAGCCCGCTGCTGTGGGCAGGGACACCTAACACTAGACCGGGTTGCTCAAAGCCCCGTCCAACCTGGCCTGGAACACTTCCAGGGAGGGGGCATCCACAGCTTCTCTGGGCAACCTGTGCCAGTGCCTCACAACCCTCATAGTAAAGAATGTCTTTCTTACATCTGATCTAAAACTACCATCTTTTAGTTTAAAGCCATTACCCCTTGTCCTATCACCACATGCCCTTGTAAAAAGTCCCTCTCCAGCTTTCTTGTAGGCCCCCTTCAGGTACTAGAAGGCTGCTATAAGGTCCTCTCAGAGTCTTCTCTTCTCCAGGCTTAAAAACCCCAGCTCTCTCAGTCTTCCCTCAGAGCAGAGATGTTCCATCCCTCTGATGATTTTTGTGGCCCTCCTCTGGGCCTGCTCCAACAGGTCCATGTTCTTATGCTGGGGGCCCCAAAGCTGGACGTAGGACTCCATGTGGGGTCTCATGAAAATAGAGAAGGGAGAATAACCTCCACTGACCTGCTGGCCATGCTTCTTTTGATGCAGCCCAGGATATGGCTGGCCTACTGGACTGCAAGCGCACGTTGCTGGGTCATGTTGAGCTTCTCATCAACCAGCACCCCCAGGTCCTTCTCCTCAGGCCTGCTCTCAATCCATTCTTCGCCAGCCTGTACTTGTGCTTGGAATTGCCCAGACCCATGTGCAGAACCTTGCACTTGGCCCTACTGAACTTCATGAAGTTCACACAGACCCATCTCTCAAGCCTGTCAAGGTCCCTCTGGATGGCATCCCTTCCCTCCAGCATGACAGCCACACCACACAGCTTGGTGTCATCAGCAAACTTGCTGAGGGTGCAATCACACTGACCATGTCGGTGACCAAAGATGGTAAACAGTGCCAGTCCCAATACCAGTCCCTGAGGAACACCACTTGTCACTGTTCTCCACTTGGACATCGAGCCATTGACTGCAACAATTTGGGTGCGACCATCCAGCCAATTCCTTATCCACTGACTGGTCCATCTGTCAAATCCATGTCTCTTCAATTTAGGGACAAGGACGTCATTCAGGACAGTGTCAGATGCTTTGCTTAGGTCCAGGTAGATGACATCAGTTGCTTTTCCCCTACCCACCAATGCAGTAACCCCATCATAGAAGGCCACCACATTTGTCAGGCATGATTTGCCCTTAGTGAAGCCATGTTGGCTGTCACCAGTTGCCCCCTTATATTGCATGTGCTTTGGTATAGTTTCCAGGAGGATCTGGTCTGTGATCTTTCTGGACACAGAGATGAGACTGGTTGACCTGTACTTCCCTGGGTCTTTCTTTTTTTCCCCTATTTAAAAATGGGGGTTATGTTTCCCTTTTTCCAGTAAGTGGGAGTTTCACCGAACTGCCACAACTTCTTACAGTGGCTAGCGGCTTAGCAACCTCATCCACCAGTTCCCTCAGGACCCACAGATGCACCTCATCAGGTCCCATGGCCTTGTCTACCTTCAGGTTCCTTGGATGGTCTTGAACCTGATCTTCTCCTACTATGGGTGGTTCTTAATTCTCCCACTCCTTGCCTTTGTTTTCTGTGAATTGGGTGGAGTGGCTGGAGCATTTGCCAGTGAAGACTGAGGCACAAAATTTGTTGAGTACCTCAGCCTTCTTCATATCCTGGGTAACCAGGTCTCCCATTTCCTTCTGGAGAGGACCCACATTTTCCCTAGCCTTCCTTTATCACTGACATATCTATAGAAGCTTTTCTAGTTGCCCTTGACATCCCTAGCCAGAGTTAGTTCTATCATGGCTTTAGCTTTCCTAACCTGATCCCTGGCTGCTTGGACAATTTATCTGTATTCCTTCCAGGCTACCTGTCCTTGTTTCCACCCTCTGTAGACTTCCTTTTTGTGCCTGAGTTTGTCCAGGAGCTCCCTGTTCATCCATGCAGACCTCCTGGCATTTTTGCCTGACTTCCTTTTTGCTGGGATGCATTGCTCCTGGTCTTGGAGGAGGTGATCCTTGAACAGTAACTAGCTTTCTTGGGCCTCTCTTCCCTCCAAGGCTTTATCCCATGGTGCTCTACTGAGCAGATCCCTGAAGAGGCCAAAGTATGCTTCTCTGAAGTCCAGGGCAGTGAGCTTGCTGTGCGACTTCCTTGCTGCCCTAAGGATCTTGAACTCCACCACTTCATGGCCACTGCAGCCAAGGCTGCTCTTGAGCTTCACATTCCCCACCAGCCCCTCCTTGTTGGTAAGAACAAGGTCCAGCATAGCACCTCTCCTCATGGGCTCCTCTATCACTCAGAGAAGGAAGTTATGATTGACACATTCCAGGAACCTCCTGGATTGCTTATGTCCTGCTGTGTTGCCCCTCCAACAGATATTGGGGTGGTTGAAGTCTCCCATGAGGACCAGGGCTTGTGAACATGAGGCTGCTCCTGTCTGCCTACAGAGGGCCTCATCTGCTCAGTCTTCCTGGTCAAGTGGCCTGTAGCAGTCCTCCACTATAATGTCACCTGTCCCTGCCCTGCCTTTAATCCCGACCTTAAACTCTGGGATAGGCTCCTCATCCATCCCCAGGTGGAGCTCCATGCACTCCAGCTGGCCATGGACATAGAGGGAGACACCCCCTCCTCGTCTGCCCTGCCTGTCCTTCCTAAAGAGGCTGTATCCTTCCATTCCAACACTCCAGTCATAGGAGCCATCCTACCACATCTCCATGATGCCAATAAGATCAGAGTCCTGCGGGCATGCGCACGTCGCTACTTACATACACTTACATATCTTTATTACTATAAAACTTAATTTGTAACTTTCCTGGGGAAATAACATAAGCAAGTGGCTAATGTATTGTTAAATATAAGGAAAAATGCAAAACATTAAAGATACAGTGCTAGGTGATCAGCAGCTGCAAACATTAAATTTTAATGACTTTGAGAAAGGCAATCACCTCATATTTGATTAATAAAGCACTGCATTCAAAATTACCATCTATCTGGCATTTGTAATAATATAAGAAAAGAAAAACACAATTATTTTGTTTCCAGTAGGTTTATCATGTTTGTGCATTAATTGAGTCATGCAAGAGTGTGTTTGCTTTATAATAGAAGAGTGAGGACACCTGTTCAGACAGGAACACTTTGACATGTACTCAGGAGACACTTTTTCCACTTAGTTTACATTCCTCGAGTTTCTGGCAAAGGCAGTACTTTGAGCAGCGTGTTATAAGAAAAACTATGGCTACTAGGATCTGTTTGTCCTTTTGAGTATTTTCAGATCTGGTCTTAAGGGCTGGAATTTTTCACCTTCTGTTAGGATTAATTGCATACTTTTGGTTTTTATTTTTTATTTATGGATTTGTTTGATTTGGGGATGGGGAAGTTTATTAATTTTTTGTCTTAGACGTGGGCATTTCTATTGGCCTGTGGTGGCTGGTCGCCCTTTAGAAAGCAGCGAGAGATTTACTCACCTGGGGACAGAAAATAGATGAATAAACAGGATCTAACCAAGGATTTAGAGCAAAGTCCTAGAGCCTTTGCTCTCAGAACAATTTTTATCCAATGATTTTAGAAGCGGCTACATGAACATACTAGGGAGCAAAGATCAGAACTACTGCATGCCTCTGCTCTCTGTTGATTACTTGTGCCCTTATACGGTCTCTATAGGCTATAAAGCTGTGTTATATTCTGTGCACACTCTTTGTGGAGACATAAATCTCATATTCCTTCTTGCACTTTGGCCAAACTTCATCATGAGAGATGGGAGGTACCTTAACCTATGGGGCAGATCCTGCCAGTCTCCTGAGCAGCAGAGATACGAAGTCTAAATCTCCATAGGATCAGAGAGCATAAAAGTATATCATTTTCCAAAACCTTGCTCTGACATTTTCATTTAAAAAGGAAAATGCTGCTGCCTTCCTGGGGGTCCTGACGTGTGTAAGGAGCATGTCTCTAACATCAGTCTTGGTGGGAGGGCAAGGTGACAGAACACCCAATTCCTGAAGCCCAACATGATCTCCCTGAAAGAAAGTGTGACTGCTCAGGCAATTCTGTGAGCACCAGCAAATACAGAAGAGTTAAGTGCTTGTCAAGAAGCTGTACTGTTTCGGAAACAGACACTGGTACATGACTTTTGACTGTTTCATTTACTTAAGCAGTACTGCCTGTGGTGGCGTATTCTCACTTCGAGTAGCTGTTGAACACCTGCCTGTCTGCACTTGACTGACTGCACAGAAGAGAATTGCATTGCATTTTATGATGTTGTTGTAATAAATGCTGCAACCATTTCAATATTATGATGTATTATTTACATACCTAGACTGGACTGATACAACAATCAACAAAGAAATCTATTTGTTAAATCTGCTATTGCTCAAGTGTCAAGTGTTATATCAGAAATGTATACAGCAGACTGAGAGCAGAAAGAAACAACATCATTTAATCTATTATATTTACTTCTATAAGAAACCTCTCATTTTCATTCAGGTTTTGTTTGTTTGCTTTGCAGATGTTGTTCATTGTGGCTGATGCTAGGACCTTTTTAGTTCCCAGATCTCCCACCTTCCTGCTCCTCCACAAATTCAGTTCTCCAGCAGAAGAGTCAGTGGGATCTGGTGAGATCATTGCTGCTGTGCAGCCTAGTGAAGCACATGCAGACTGAAAGGGTCAGATCCCCCTCAAAAAGGAGAGATCTCCAGCTTTGTTTCCACATATTACTTGCTTTCATTGCCAAAAATCAGCTATGGCTAAATTCTCTGAAGTCTTCTGTCTTGAGAGGGCTTTGCTGACGTGGGCACTTGTCTTCTTTCTTCTGTTCTTCTCTCCTGACATCTCCACTTGCCACTTTCTGCTTTGAAATCTGTGCTTCTCAGCTGTTTGGCCTTGTCAGGCTTTCCCAAACACCACCCTGTCACTCAAGAACTCTGAAACAGCATACAGAAAACTGTGTAATCCAGTCTTACTGGAGACAGCAAGTTCAAGCTTGGTGTCTTAGGGAATGAAGTTCTACACAACTGATTTTTCTGTGTGTTGGTGCTTTCACCCTCACCTTTTCTGCAGATGTTTTGGGCTGATCCACTCTTTCAACCAGATGTGACAGTGCAGTAAAATACTCTGGATAAGAAGTCCCCAATTTTGGGGTTACCTGTTCCTCAGAACCAAAGTCTCAGCCTAAATTTGAAAGATTTATGATTCTTAACGAGATCAGGCACTAAGTGTCTTTCAGTCTATTTTTTTTCCTTGTAGCACTCCTGGACTCTCACATCTCTTCATCTTCTATTCACTTTACTGCACTTCATGCTCCTTAACTGCTCAATTAACCACTCCAACATTACAGTGCACTGATAATGGGATTAGAAAGCAGCAGAGGTATGAATGGACACCATGGGTATTTTCTCTGTGTATGTAAAATTTTTAGAAGAAGAAGCAGTTAACATGGTGTATTTCACTATGGCTGACACATAACTGTATGGGTCAAAGATTCACTTGTAAGGCTGTGGGGACATATCCTCAGGTAGTATAGGTGTCACAACTCCATTGATGTTGATTGAATTCCTTTATGGCAGAGAAAGTCCAAAGAGCAATGGATTCTGGTCTCTGTAGTTACCTGGAAAAGGGTTCCTCTGTACTTAGATTTTGTGCCTTATAAACTTAATTAAGTAGTATAATTTTGTATTACTTTCTATTTTTAAAAAAGGGGTTGAAAGCTTTGAGTTTTTTTGCTTAAAACCTCTCAGCTGTTGATAGAAAATTCATATGCACACAACTTTTATAAGGTATGCAAGGAAATCCCAAACATTTTTGCTGTGATATGATTATGCTAGTAGACTGTACTCTCTTTTAGATGTTTCACAATAGGATATACATATAGCTAATGGGCATTATATAGTAAAGAATAGGACTGCAAACTAAAAAGGTAAAGAAAAGCAGAAGGAAGCCACTGAACAATTCCATTGTATCTTAGAAATAGCACTTGGGATTTAAAAATGTCGAAATAATTTCAGAATTCCAATAGAGCAGAAAGAATTTAGAGTATTCTTTGTGATGATAAAACAACCATCATAATTCCTGTAATTTAACCCTAGGATATATTAATATTAAAGTGCTGAAATGTATGAAGTTGTTAGCAAAAGTCATATAACTATAAATGTGCCTCAAATGTCACTTTGTCATTTATACTTGAAAGACACCAGGGAATTTGGCAGCTGGAACCAAAATCAAGCACAGGACAAAGTAAAGGTGACAACTGATAAAAAGTACATAAATAATATATGTTAACTCAAAAGTCAGCTCAACACAGCACCTGACAGGGAGGCAAAACCTCCTCTAGCAGAACTCTCCTGGGCACTATGCACTGCGTACAAGACGCTTCAGTAATCAGCTCCCCGCAGTGCCATTTCTACACCCCAGGGAGACCGTGGCCACTTAAACAATTTTTATTCTATCACATCAGTTGAATTAGGTGCTTTTCATAATGGGATATGGCAAGTGTGTTTTATGTCTTGCTTCCAAAAGGGAAGAGTGTCAAACACGCATTTCCTGAAGCTTCAAACCTCGCCCATAATCTCCAAGGTACAGTGAGGGAGAGCACAAACACCTTACGGTTATTGTCCCTAATTTAATTCTCTGCATCTATATCCTTTACCTCATCTTGTTTTTCATTTTTCTTAATGAAAAAAAGGGCATTATCTGCAGCACTGGTACAGTTCTTCTGACTGCAGGAAGAGTAGAAAGAAGACTCCCGTAGATAAGGTGTGATGGAGTGGTATTAGACTAGCCTGTAAGCAGATGAGAGATATGATTTAGATTAGTGGGTGATGTCAAGGATAATGAATGGTTGCATCTTCTGAGTTCTAAAATTCCAGATTTCCAACAGTAAACTTAATACAGTGCCTAAGTTAAGCAAATTGCTAAAATGAGAAGCTGTGTACAGATGAGAGATGGTATAGTTTAGGCCGAAGGGATAAGAGATGAATAAATGAATGGATGACAAAAACTCTGTTTACCTTGCCTTATTTAAAGAAACTTCTTACTCAGCTCACAGAGTTGGGGTCATACCATGCAGATAGATTTTTGCATTTGGAAATAGCAAATGCAAATCTGAAATTTAGAGTTTTTCAAATTTTCAACAAAGGAGAGGAGATAAGGTTTTGCTATAAGCTAGTGCCCTCTCATTTCTTTTTACAATACAGAAGTGAGGTAGAAGGAAAACTATATCTTTTTTATTTATGTTTAGCTTTTCCATCTTTGGGCTGTAGTCACAAATTGCACTTTTACCTGCATATATTTGTAAAGTTCAGTTTGCAAAGACATGAGTAATTTCAATGAGGAGTAGGTCTTTGGGTGATAGTTTTGCTAACAGCCATGTCTATTACTTTTTCCTGTGCTGTAAAATGTGTCACTGCTTTTACAGCATCACCTCACTCTACCAGTGTGGCTTCACTTTGAACTCTTGCAGCCTAGGAAATTCAAAATTTAATTTTGAATCAGTGGAAGCTGCCCAGATTTGAAGAGTAGTAAGTCCAAAATGGCCTGTTGGACAGCTTGCACAACCTCACTGGTTATATGGACTTTGGTTATAGGTCCTGTACTCCTGAATTATGTAGTAGTAACTTACACCAAGGAGACGTCATGCTAAATATACTTCCGCTGCCAATTTAGACTATCAGCGGTAGATTAGAAAAGGTGCATCAAAGTAGCGATTTTTACCTAATCGTAATGAATTTTAGTCTTAGTTTGTCATTTGGCTTCTAAAAACCTGGACTTTCTCACTAAGACAAGGTTTTCTACTTGTAAAGCATCCCGGCAAGCTTTGGATGGAACATTGAGGAACAGCACATATGTTAGTACTTGCTTAGACACTGCTCTGGGCTTCTCAGTGAACCCAGCAGTGAAGAAGCAGGGGATCTCTTTCTCATCTTTCCTGGCTTCGCAGGACTTCAGAGGGGCACTGGATTCAAGAGGACACCTTCTTCCTTTCTTAAAAACAACACGTCTTTGAGTACAGAAAGTTAATCTCTTTCATGTAATTCCTGTGATACTTCTGCTCAGACAACAACAGAAAAAAGAGTGTATGGCTGCAAAGCACCAGTAGTCTGGGAGCTTCTGCATCATTGCACTCATCATCATTGCTCTTGTCCATGTTTTATGACTTAAAGTCACAGTATCTACTGACAGCACACAGCCCAATAGGCATTAATACCAGAATTCCATTTAGGCAAGTGACGTATTTAAATGTGCTTAAACTTGAATAGAGATGCCTTCCCTAATTGAAGCTTTAAGAAAAGCACCAAACACCACTCACCTCCCCTCTCACTGCTTACATTTTAGGATATCTTGCCTGGGGAAATAAATAGTGAAAGTGCTTCTGGTTTGTTCCGGAGAGGACTTCCTCAGCAACAGACCCAAGTTTATTGACATTTGATGGAGAAGATTGTCCCCCACACCGTCTCCTGGTGGATTTATCCGAGTCTGTATTTGCCTCATCCATGCTACAAGATCTGGGGGAAACTGGACAGGGTGTTTCATCTCTGATCTTTGTGTGATACAATCAGGTGTTTATCAGAGTTAACAAGAACCTAGCCAAAGCCAATCCTAATTGCTTTTTCAGGTTTTCAGGACCTTTATGATAATGTTTCAGCCATTAATAGTTGAAACAAGGGGGAAAGATTTATTTTACACAAGGGAATTATTAGATGCAACTGAAGCAGCTTTAGAGATGAAGATCTATCAGCATTACCATTTAAGCAGAACGTGCTCTTAAGGTACTGGTTAATTTGTTTTTGTTGGTTTTAATTTGGCAGCCACACTGACTGTATTCACACTAACTCTTCTGCACCTGCTGCTGCTCTTCTCTGATTCATTATTCAGAAGATCATTAGAGCTGTTGGTGGGAAATGACCTCAGAATGCCTCACCCGTCTCATACCCATTTTGTTTTGGGTATGTCTTTCAAATGGCATCTTAATTATCCTTTGGCCTTAAATACCCATGTGGAGGCTTTAATGGGAGTGCAGGGTGCTGTTGCTTGCCCAGTTAACAGACGGCTATAAAATTGTGTGGATAAAGATACTTGTCACCTGGGGGAAAGAGCAGGAGGCAGGACATGGTCTGACACATGGATTAGTGCCATGCTGACAGGTGCTGCATTGACAGCAAGGGCTGATATGCCAAGTCCAGAATTCCTCCTTTTCGTGATCCTTGCTTTTCCTGCTCCTTCAGTCACTGAAAGCCAAAGAACCCCTGCAAGAAAGCCAGAAGTCTTTCCTTAGTAAGACTGAGACAGAAAAGGGTGAGTTTTCAATGAGGACCATTAAAAAAAAAAGATTGTTTGGAAAATTTAGCTTCTTAATGGATCCCAAGCTTATGTTGATTCCTTTAAAAGTATTAGTTCATTTGTTCATACTTGAAGAAGCAATCCTCTGCTGTATTATGACTCTTGGTGGTGTTTAAACATCTACTACACTCCTTTTCATGCTTTTCGCTGAAGAGAAGCAGAGTCACACAAAATTATTGTTTAGCAGTTGGTTCCTTTTCTCACCTATTTGGCAAACGGATTACTTTAACTTTTACAGTAGCAGTTGAAGGTGATGGTAGATTGGGATTAGCCAGTCCCCCAGTGCTGCTGGCACTGGGAGGGTGGTTCAGGGAGAACCATGCTCTCTTCGCACAAGAAATAGTTCTTGTTCTTCCGGGTCTGTCTGGCCTGAACCTTCCATCAGCCATCAAATATGCTCTGAGCCTTCATCTTTTTATTTCTCTGGAGACAGTCAGCTTTGTGATGTCATTCAAATTTGTAGTCAAGGTGACAACATAACACAGAGTAGATGATTGGCAGAAGTTTTGAAAAATGTTTAGGGCTGTGATTTTTGGTGTTTTTTGCTTTTTCCTCTCTAGTATTGCCCGTTGAGCAAATCACAAACATGAAATTACTGTGAAGGAAACAGCAACTACGTACAATTTTTTTTCCCAAGTATGTGAATACCTGGAAAAGTATGTGAATACCTCCGGTTTCTTCTTAACGGGCTATTGTTTCTCAAGGCATTATAGATACAGTCTAAAAAACAATAATAAATTTCGACTATATGTATGTAAGCACACTTCATATGCAAGTCTGTATATGTTTTTATGTGTAAGATTTTTCTAACAGCTATCTAATGCCTGTGGTGGTTTTTTTCCTAGTTGAATCCTCTTGTTGGTATTCAGATATATCTGTGATGCTGTGCTCTAAATCAGGCTGCAGGCACACATGCTAAAATGGGGAGGCAAAAGCAACTCCTACAATAGTCTTTGGCATAAAATTCACCCCAGAAGCCTCAGGCCTTGTTTTCTTTCTCCATCAGGTACTTTATTTTCTGCCTTGCAGAAACTCAGAGGCCCAGTGTGAGGAACTCATGCCTCACAAGAGTAAAGAAATTGGAAGCAGAATCTCCCCTCATGCTTCCCCTGGGTGCAACAGAGCTTGTACTTTTAAAAGAAAAATCTTACCGTGGAAGTCTTCCAAGGATAATTCTCTGTGCTTGCCTATTTTTCTCATTTTACATATAATTGTATAGATGACATCTTTTATGCTACGTTAAATCATTTCAGGTGTTGGAAGGCCAATTCTGGCAATGTGCTCTCTGTAACATGAGATGTGAAAAGGTAGGATCAAGGGAGGGAAACACAAATGGAGAGGCAGTGTTAGGGTTTGGTGAATTCCTCCAGCAAGAAGAACTGTCCCAGGAGCTGCTGTTAACAAGCAGTCAGGCAAGAAAATAGATGTGGGAATCAAAGATCAAAAATCTGAACCAAAGTGCAAGATCAAAAGACTGCAAGCACAGCTGAGCTGCGCACAGCCATCATCTTGCTTCTATTTCCATTTAACCAAGGGACAAAAACAGAATTTCAAAATATTTATTGCACCAGTGACTATCAAACTTTGACAGCAGTGTGTTTCTAAATGCAAAAACAACTAGAAGCAAAAATATCTTTCAAATAGCATTGCCAGGATTTCTATTAAATATCAATTACATCTATCTCTTATTAATAGGAAGTGACGTGTAAGGTAAATTGTTTTGATAAGCAGGGTTCACATTTGATTCTGCTCTGATGAAAGGTGTTTTTTAAAATAAATTATTCAAGTTAAATTATTTTTTCCTGTCAATGAATATTAATACTTTGCGCTTGTGTAATAGCATGTGTCAAAAGGCAGGGAAAGGCCTCCCCCGGCCCCGCAATGTCCCGCAACGCCCCGCTGAGCCTGGAGGCAGCGGCAGCCGCGCTGGGTGAGTGTGGCAGTCTATGGGATGGATGAAGAGGAGCAGGACCAGTATGAAGCTCGCCTCAAGGAACTCTTCGACAGCTTCAACAGCACGGGCACGGGGTCCCTGGGGCAGGAGGAGCTCACCGACCTCTGCTACATGCTGCACCTGGAAGAGGTGGCCCCGGCGCTGCAGCAGACCCTGCTCCAAGGCAACCTCCTAGGCAGGGTCCACTTCAATCAATTTAAAGAAGCACTTATCCTCATCCTATCCAGAACCCTGTCAAATGAAGAACACTTCCAAGAACCAGATTCTTCCCCAGAAGCCCAGCCCAAGTACATCAAAGGCGGCAAACACTACGGCCGGCGGTCCCTGCCGGAGTTCCAGGAGTCGGTGGAGGACTTCGCCGAGGTGACCGTCATCGAGCCGCTGGGTGAGGAAGCCCATCCCCGGCATGTCCCCTCCGGCAGCTGCGAGGAGCGCTGGAAGACACAAGACAACGAGGAGTACGAGGCCGAGGGGCAGCTGTGCTTCTGGAACCCGGATGACCTGAATGCCTCCCCCGGGACATCGCTGCCCACCCCGGACTGGATAGAGGAGAAGCTGCAGGAGGTCTGCGAGCACCTCGGCATCACCAGGGACGGCCACCTGAACCACAAAAAGCTCGTCTCCATTTGCGAGCAGTACGGGCTCCGACCAGTGGCCAGAGAGGTTCTGGAAGAGGTGCTCCATAACCTGGAGCAAGACGGCACCATGAGCGTAGAGGACTTGTTCTACAGCTTGTTTAAAAACAGAAAGTCACTGACACCCTCGGCGTCTACTCCGTACAGACAGCTGAAACGACACCTCTCCATGCAGTCGTTCGACGAGAGCGAGCGCCGCACGACCACACCCTCGGCCATGCCCAGCGCCGTCGGCTGCTGCCTCTTCTCCAGCCTGGACGACGGGATGGGCTACGGCTGCGTGGAGAGCGTCCTCTACTGCTGGCACCAGGAGGGCATAGAGAACAGCCAGGAGATCCTGAAGGCTTTGGATTTCAGCTTGGATGGGAAGGTGAACCTGACGGAGCTCACGCTGGCGCTGGAAAACGAGCATTTAATCACCAAGAACGGAGTCCACCAGGCAGCCCTGGCGAGCTTCAAAATGGAGATCAGACACTTGCTGGAGAGGGCTGACCAGGTGGCCAGAGAGAAAGAGAAGCTGCGGTCGGACTTGGAAAAAGCCGAAAAGCTGAAATCCCTGATGGCCTCCGAAGTGGATGACCACCACGCCGCGATTGAGGGCCGGAATTAGTATAACCTCAGGAAGCTGGACGAGGAGTACAAGGAACGAACCACAGCTCTGAAGAACGAGCTCCGGAGAGAGCGGGAGCAAATCCTGCAGCAGGCTAACAAACAGCGGCTGGAGCTGGAGCAGGAGATCGAAAAGCTGAAAACCGATGAGAACTACATCCGGGACCGCCTGGCCCTTTCCCTGAAGGAGAACAGCCGCCTGGAAAGCGAGCTATTGGAAATGGGAGAAAAACTGGTCGAGTATGAAAGTTTGGCAAGCAGACTGCAGAGGAACTTGGAGAATGTCCTGGCTGAGAAGTTTGGTGACCTGGATCCCGGCAGTGCGGAGTTTTTCCTGCAGGAGGAGAGGCTGGCGCAGGTGAGGAGCGAGTACGAGCGGCAGTGCAGGGAGCTGCAAGACCAGATCGATGAGCTCCACTCGGAGCTGGAGGAGTACCGTGCCCAGGGCAAAGTGCTCAGGCCTGGGCTGAAAAATTCGCTGTCGGAAGAGTTCAACATCGATATGAAAAGTTATGGCAATAGCGGCATTGAGCCTGACCAAGGACTTGGTTCAGAAGACTGCAACCCACTAAATATGAGCATAGAGGCAGAAATGGCTATCGAACAAATGAAGGAGCAACATCACAGGGATCTACATCACCTCAAGCAGAAGCTTGAAGACACAGTGAGCCATCACGAGAAGCAGTTAGATGAGACAAAAACCCACTGTGAAAAGGAGCAGGAGGATACGAGGAAGAAGTGCGCCGAGGAGATGCGTGTCATGGAAAAGCAAATAACTGGCCTTAAAAATCAAATTGTGGAGCTGCAAGGAGAGGCAGCGCTGCTCAGAGAGCAGCAAGAAGAGCTTGACTGTAAACACAACGACGAGAAAAACAAATTAAAAATGAGTTTCGACGAGGAAAAATCCTATTTGCAAGAACTATTGAAGCAGGAGCACGAAGAAGACGTCAGAGCCAGACTGGAGCAGGTAAACGAGAAGTTTAGCCAAGAACGGGAAGAACTGATTCAAAAAGGTGTCTGGGTGGAAGAAAAGATGAGAGTTTTAGCACAGACGCTGCGGGAGGAGAATGGGGAGATGGAACGTGGCTTCCAGGAGCAGCTGCGAAGGACGGCGGAGGCCCATGCCCTGGAGAAGGAGGAGCTCCAGCGAGAGCTGCGGAGGAAGCACGAGCGGGAGCTGGAGGAGGAAAGATGCGAAGCCAAGAAGCTCCGAGAAGAAAATGCGATGCTGAAAAACGAAGTGACTTTATTAAATGAGGAAGGGAGTGCTTCCAGCCTGAAGCTGAGGGAGCAGAGTGGATCCCGAGAAGAAATGCGGCAAAAGATAGAGGCTGTGAGAAAGGAGAAAGTGGCTGTCCAGAAGATGGTTGACAACCTGAAAAATCAGGTAGCAGATCTGAAGACCAGGAACCAGCAGCTGGATTCTGAAAATACAGAACTTAGCCAGAGGAACTCCAAAAGTCAAGCAGATGTGCAGGATCTTAATCAGCAGCTGGCAAGGGTGCTCGAGCAGAAGGAAAGGGAAGCAGGAAAGTGTACCCTGGAAGAATGGGAAAAGGAGAGGCTGGTGTTGAAAGAGGAACTGGAAAACTTCAAAGTCAAGTCATCGAATATGGTGTCTTACTTGGAGGTGGAGCTGTCAAAAATGAAGGTTCAAGCTCATATACTGGAGCAGGAGAACCACATCCTCAAGCAGGAGCTCGAGAAGACAAAGCAGCTGCCCAGATGTCCTGATCTCTCTGACCTTCAAAATGAAGTTTCAAGCTTAATTGCTAACAATGAAAAGCTGCAGAAAGAGAAGGAAGCCCTGAATGAGGAATTAAACAGATGTGTTGAGAAGGTAGCTGAAGTAAGCTGCTTAGAGAGCACCATCGGCAGCTTGAAGCAGGAGCAAAAGTCCTGGGAACAGCAGAGTCAGACGCTGAAAACACAGCTCGCCGTTTCACAAGAGAAGGTTCAGAGTCTGGACGAAAAGCTGCAAAACGCCAGCCTGCAAATGTCCCGCCTAAAAGCAGACCTGCGGGTGACGCAACAGGAGAAGGAAACTCTGCAACAAGAAGTGGTGGCTTTACGCAAGCAGCTTCAGAATGGCAGTGAAAGGAATCGGGTTCTAGTGCCTTCCTCAGGGCTGCAGGACCAACACAGGCAACTGCACTGGGATGAACTGGGCCAGCTGACGCAACAGGAGCACCAGCTGCTCGGGCAGGAGAATGAGAGGCTGCAGAGAGAAGTCCAGGGCACTAAGACAGGCCTGGCTCAAGCCCGGGAGAAGATCCGACAGCTGGAATCTACTATCCTTTCCCTGAAGCACCAAAAGCATCAAAGCCACTCAGGTATCGTCAAAGCCATAGAGCAAGAGAAATTAACTTGAAGAGAGAGTGTGAACAGCTTCAGAAGGAGTTGTCATCTGCAAACAGGAAGATCAGTCAGATGAATTCTCTTGAGCATGAACTGGAAAACAGCTCAGAAAGTGAAGGGCTACGAAAAAAGCAAGTCAAACTGGATGATCAGTTAATGGAGATGCTCCAGTCCAGCGCCAGTGTGATGCTTAGCCAGTCGCCGCACTCCCGGGAGCTCCAGCAGCAAGGCTGTGCTGTGGTGCCCAAGGAGCAGTTCGTGCAGCTCCAACACCAGCTACTACAAGCAGAGAGGAGAAGTCAAGGACTTCAGGAAGAACTTGAAAGCAGACCCTCTGAAACAAACATGCAACAGGCCTTGCTACCGGAGCAGCAAGCAGTGCATGCAGATTCCTACCGGAGGATCGGGCACCTCTGACAGCTTGGCTGCTTGTGATCTCATTCCTTACCATGATAAACACACACATACACATGAACTGGCATAAGCTGCGAAACTTGAGGATCAAATTATTTTGTGCTTTTTCTGGGGAAAAAAAAAAAAAAAAAAAAAGTCTCCACAGTGCTATTTCCTATTTATTTGTCTGGAAACTATTTTGTGAAAGTTCATAAGCTGTTTTGTTTTTTTTTAATTTGTTACAAATACTTTTTATTTATGCTATTTAAAATGTGGCGTTGTTCAATGTGGAAAGAGACTATTTTTTTCAAATGGTACTAATTTTATATGAGACCTGAAGAAAATCTGGGGTATTTATACTGCATTTTTGTATGGTGTCCCTCAGGGGTCAGTACTGGGCCCAACCTTGTTTAACTTCTTCATCAACGACCTGGATGAAGAGTTAGAATGTACCCTCAGCAAGTTTGCTGATGACACCAAACTGGGAGGAGGGGTAGATACACCAGAAGGCTCTGCTGCCATTCAGCGTGACCTGGATAGGCTGGAAAGTTGGGCAGAGAGGAACCTGATGAGGTTCAACAAAGGCAAATGCAGGGTCCTGCACCTGGGGAGGAACAACCCCATGCACCAGTACAGGCTTGGGGTGGACCTGCTGGAGAGCAGCTCTGTGGAGAGGGACCTGGGTGTCCTGGTGAATGACAGGTTAACCATGAGCCAGCAGTGTGCCCTGGCTGCCAAGAAGGCCAATGGGATCCTGGGGTGCATTAGCAGGAGTGTGGCCAGTAGCTCGAGGGAGGTTCTCCTTCCCCTCTACACTGCCCTAGTGAGGCCTCATCTGGAGTAGTCTGTCCAGTTCTGGGCTCCCCAGTTCAAGAAAGATGAAGAGCTACTGGAGAGAGTCCAGCAGAGGGCTACAAGGATAATGAGGGGACTGGAACATCTCCCCTACGAGGAGAGGCTGAGGGAGCTGGGCTTGTTCAGCCTGAAGAAGAGAAGGCTGCGAGGGGACCTAATAAATGCTTATAAATATCTGAAGGGTAGGTGTCAGGAGGATGGGGCCAAGCTCTTTTCAGTGGTGCCCAGCGACAGGACAAGGGGCAATGGGCACAAACTGAAGCACAGGAAGTTCCGTCTGAACATGAGGAAGAACTTCTTCCCTCTGAGGGTGACGGAGCACTGGAACAGGCTGCCCAGGGAGGTTGTGGAGTCTCCTTCTCTGGAGATATTCAAGACCCGCCTGGACAAGGTACTGTGCAGCCTGCTGTAGGTGACCCTGCTTCGGCAGGAGGGTTGGACTAGATGACCCACAGAGGTCCCTTCCAACCCCTACCATTCTGTGATTCTGTGATTCTGTGATCTGCATTTGGGTTTAGGCTTCAAATATTTAGAGATGCCTGGGGAAGTCTGTCTGTTTTCTTGGCACCAACCTCACTCCAGCCAGGGTCAAGGCCATACCTGAATGATAAATGAAGCAGCAAGGCAAAGGCATGTGTTGTGTATGAATCCATGGATTAATATGGGTTGTGAGAACCTGTACACACGCCTTGCTAGAGGAGAGAGTAACTGTTAGGTGGTGGTTTCTGTGGGCAAGGCTGTTTTACTCTGCAGGGCTATTGTGGTGTAGTCAAGTAAAGTAACTGGTTTTATATGGTGTTACTCACATTTCCAAGACATAATGAATAAAGAATAGCATAGTTTGCGGAACAAAATTCTGTCCTCTAGTCTTTGCAGATGTATATAACTTACAGTGGTAGGTATCAGAGGACATTTCTTAGATGCATTTGTTGCTACCACTACCAAAGCTTATTAAGCAGTAAGGCATAAACAGGGCTTGAAGGTCAGTTTTTCTGGGAATGTCTATATTTACCTAGTTTTCCGAAGATGTACTTGCCTGTCTGGAATAATTCTGACAGTCAGCTGTCAAAGGTGGTAGCTACCACTCAAGTGCACAATGTGACCATTTAGCATTCAGCCCACTACTTCTTGTTAGTGCCATAAGGATTGTACCTTGAATATAGCATATTAGAGCCTATTTGCATGTAAAGGGACACCACTGAATTTTTATCAGTGCCTCATTAATACAAATGTTCTATAAAACTCACTTTTATTGATTGAGTTTAAGGTATTTTGGTTGGGAATTCTGCTGAGGCAGGTGAGGCTTTCACATCGCAATAGGGGGAGGATTATCAGCAAAGAATGGAAAAATTAAGAAAGTGAAGCAATGAAGTTACACTAGAAATGAGAAAATCTGTTAAAGAAACATATAAAGATGTATGTAAGACCAAAATCATAGGTTTCTCTCTTCTGTGTTTTCTGACTGATCGTAAGAGGCAATCGTCAGGTGACATGTCTTGCGCTTCTGTCATGAAAAATGTAATTTCTCTGTGTGTGTGTTCTTTACAGGGTTAAATGCAAATTACTTCTTGAGTTGTGTAAAATCAGAATTGAGCATATTTTCATGTGAAACTGAGGGACTTCAGTACAACTCAGGTGCCACAGAGGAGAGATGGGAGATCCAGAAGCCCCAGCTGAGATGCCTGTACGATACTTTATGTACAGGGTCTTTGCTGCTTCTACTTGTGCTTATAGATAGGATTTGAGCCCACCCTGGTTTTCAAAGATAGTATTATAAGGTTTCGTGTTTGACAGATTTACAATTTCCATATCAAGTAAATTTAGTTTGCAGATTTCCATATCAAGTAAATTTAGTTTGCAGATTTGACAAATCCACCTTAGCTGGACAGCAGCAAACTACGCAAGAACTTTGAACCTTCTTTGTCCCCATGTAACCATGCAGCATTCAGGTCTGCCTGACATCAAATTGCTCAGAATTACAGATTTTGTCTAGAAGCTTACCTCCCATTTTTTCTACCTTTCCCAGTCATGTTAGCACGTGTAACCCTGTTCCTTTTAGAGCTGGGGTTGCACTGGAGCTTGTATGAGCTTCTAAGTAAATTTTTTTCATATTCAAGGGGAGCCAGGACAGCATTTTAATGGCAATGAAGTTTAACCTGACTGTGTTAGTGGAGGATGGATGGGAATGTCTAGTGGCCTTCAACATGCCCATTTTGGGAATCTTGAGTTAGGAAAAGAAAAACTGGATGGGTTTCTCTGTCACAGAACTCATAACAGGACAATCCAGGGACATAAGAGTGACATCAAAGCAAGGGATGGGATTCCATCAGCATCTGAATAACTTTGCAGGACTGATTTATGTAGATATTGTATGAGATTATGTATGAGATTGACAGCCCAGCTCAAGTGTGTCTACACCAATGCACATAGCATGGGCAATAAACAGGAGGAGCTGGAAGCCATTATACAGCAGGACGGCTACGACTTGGTCGCCATCACAGAAACGTGGTGGGACAACTCGCATGACTGGCATGCTGTCATGGATGGCTACAGACTCTTTAGGAAAGACAGGCCAACAAGGAGACGTGGTGGAGTTGCTCTATATGTGAGGGAGCAACTGGAATGCATTGAGCTTGGCCTGGGGGGCAAATTAGGAACGAGTTGAGAGCTTGTGGATTAGAATTAAGGGACAGGCTCATACTGGTGACATTACATAGGGTGTGTACTACAGGCCACCTGACCAGGAGGAGGAAATTGATGAGGCCTTCTACAGGCAGCAGCAAGCAGCCTCACAGTCACAGGCCCTGGTTCTCATGGGGGACTTCAACCACCCTGACATCAGCTGGGAAGACCACACAGCTAGGCATGCAAAATACAGGAGGTTCCTACAGAGCATCGATGATAACTTTCTGATGCAAGTGGTGGAGGAACCAACAAGGAAAGGGGCGCTGCTGGACCTTGTGTTAACAAACAAGGAGGGACTGGTGGAGGATGTGAAGGTTGGAGGTAGACTCAGCTGCAGTGACCATGAAATGGTCGAGTTCAGGATCCTGCATGGAGGAAGCAGGGCCATAAGCAGGATCAAAACCTTGGACCTCAGGAGGGCTAACTTTGGCCTCTTCAAGGAGCTACTAGGAGGAATCCCATGGGCCAGGGCTCTCGAAGGCAGGGGCGTCCAAGAGTGCTGGTCGCTCTTTAAATGTCACTTCTTCCACGCTGAGGAGCGGTGCATCCCCCTGAGAAAGAAATTGAGCAAAGGAGGCAGGAGACCTGCATGGATAAACAAGGAGCTTCTAGGGGAGATCACGTAGAAGAGAAAGGTCCATGGAATGTGGAAAGAGGGACAGGCCACTTGGGAAGAGTACAGGAATGTGGTCAGAGCGTGCAGAGATGCAACGAGGAAGGCCAAAGCCCACCTGGAATTGAAGCTGGCAAGGGATGTCAAAAACAACAAGAAGGACTTCTTCAACTACATCAGCGGCAAAAGGAAGGCTAGAGACAATGTGGGGCCGCTGCTGGATGAGGCAGGTGTCCTGGTGACGGAGGATGCAGAGAAGGCAGAGCTACTGAATGCCTTCTTTGCTTCAGTCTTCAGTGCCAAGGCAGGCCCTCAGGAATCCCAGGCCCTGGAGGTAAGAGAGGAAGCCTACAGAGAAGATGACTTTCCCTTGGTCGAGGAGGACTGTGTGAGGGATCGCTTAAGCTATCTGGATGCCCACAAATCCATGGGCCCCGATGGAATGCACCCACGAGTACTGAGGGAGCTGGTAGATGTCATTGCTGAGCCACTCTCCATCATCTTTGAGAGGTCCTGGAGGACAGGAGAGGTGTCCGAGGACTGGAGAAGGGCCAACGTCACTCCAATCTTCAAAAAGGGCAAGAAGGAGGACCCAGGGAACTACAGGCCAGTCAGCCTCACCTCCATCCCGGGAAAGGTGAAGGAGCAGCTTATCCTGGAGGTCATCATCAAGCAAGTGGAGGAAAAGAAGGTTATCAGGAGTAGTCAGCATGGATTCAGCAAGGGGAAATCATGCCTGACCAATCTGATAGCTTTCTACGATGGCATGAGTGGCTGGGTAGATGAAGGGAGAGCCGTGGATGTTGTCTACCTAGACTTCAGCAAGGCTTTCGACACAGTCTCCCATAACATCCTCCTAGGGAAGCTCAGAAAGTGTGGGCTGGATGAGAGGTCGGTGAAGTGGATTGAGAACTGGCTGAATGGCAGAACTCAGAGGGTTGTCATCAGCGGCACTGAGTCTAGTTGGAGGCTGGTAACTAGTGGTGTCCCCCAGGGGTCAGTACTGGGCCCAATCTTGTTAAACTTCTTCATCAGCGACCTGGATGAAGAGTTAGAATGTACCCTCAGCAAGTTTGCTGATGACACCAAACTGGGAGGAGGGGTAGATACACCAGAAGGCTCTGCTGCCATTCAGCGTGACCTGGATAGGCTGGAAATTTGGGCAGAGAGGAACCTGATGAGGTTCAACAAAGGCAAATGCAGGGTCGTGCCTCTGGGAGGAGCAACTCCATGCATCAATACAGGCTTGGGGTGGACCTGCTGGAGAGCAGCTCTGTGGAGAGGGACCTGGGTGTCCTGGTGAATGACAGGTTAACCATGAGCCAGCAGTGTGCCCTGGCTGCCAAGAAGGCCAATGGGATCCTGGGGTGCATTAGCAGGAGTGTGGCCAGTAGCTCGAGGGAGGTTCTCCTTCCCCTCTACACTGCCCTAGTGAGGCCTCATCTGGAGTAGTCTGTCCAGTTCTGGGCTCCCCAGTTCAAGAAGGATGAAGAGCTACTGGAGAGAGTCCAGCGGAGGGCTGCGAGAATGGTGAGGGGACTGGAGCATCTCTCCTACGAGGAGAGGCTGAGGGAGCTGGGCTTGTTTAGCCTGAAGAAGAGAAGGCTGCGAGGGGACCTAATATATGCTTATAAATATCTGAACGGTGGGTGTCAGGAGGATGGGGCCAAGCTCTTTTCAGTGGTGCCCAGCGACAGGACAAGGGGCAATGGGCACAAAATGAAGCACAGGAAGTTCCGTCTGAACATGAGGAAGAGCTTCTTCCCTCTGAGGGTGGCGGAGCACTGGAACAGGCTGCCCAGGGAGGTTGTGGAGTCTCCTTCTCTGGAGATATTCAAGACCCGCCTGGACAAGGTACTGTGCAGCCTGCTGTAGGTGACCCTGCTTCGGCAGGAGGGTTGGACTAGATGACCCACAGAGGTCCCTTCCAACCCCTACTATTCTGTGATTCTGTGATTCTGTGATATTGAAAAATTGCATGTCATCCTAACCCCCTTTCTCTGTAGGACTTCTAGTTAAGTGTGCTTTTTCTAAACAATATTGGAATTGTCTTTGTTCCCTTGGTTGAAAGTTAGGCTTAGGCAGTACAATACTAAGTTTTTGTAATTTCAAGCACAGTTCAGTGGAAAGATAAATAATAAAATATAGCTAATTGGTGTAATAATGTCTCATCAAATAATTAGGGTAAATGTGCAATTCATTTTTCTTATGTGCCACAGCATGCTTATCATGTACAGTGATGTATTTATAATGTGTAATGAGGTTATTAGGTTGTTGTGCACACCGAGTTAAAAATGAATCGGTGTTCACATCCTAAATGGATCTACATTTATAAGTTTAATATACTGACTGCTTTTAGTTAAAATGCCTAAACTTAAGTAATTTAAAAACTGTATATTAGTAAACTCCACAGTAAGTGACAACACTTATTTTACACACTGCCTTCATAGTGATCCATTATCATCACTTGGGTACGATCATCTTGACCTCTATCAATCAGGAATAAAATACCACCATTCTGGTGTGATGGAGGTTTAAGTTAACCAGTGTATTTTAGCTTATATATCCAGGGCTACATTTCTTCATGTTACAAATAATGCCAGTGTCTATCTGCCCACTTGGGCAGCCAGGGAAGATGAGGGTGAAACAATTGTCAGGGGGTCTGACTGGTACTGGATTATCTGGAAATAAAAGAGAAATGGGAGGTGACTCAAAATATTTAATATATTTTGGATCTGTAAAACAGCCAAAATTTTAGAAATCCAGCCTTTTTTCTGAAATCATATTGCTTTACCTATTTTTATAAAGCATGCACTTCTGTATCAATGGAGACCTTTAAATTACGCAGTTGTTTTTCTCTCATTGCTTCTTTTTTTCAGTGTCATACACATTATTTCATGAATCTAATTTTTTAAGTTAGTGGCAAATACTTCTCCACAAAAACATATGAAGAAACCATTAGTCTGAAGACCTAAAGAGCCATTAGTTAAAGTACATAGAACCACACTAATAAATAGATAAGAGATCAATCTTTAATGTAAACTGCAAGAACATTCATAACGTAGGCTTGGTTTCAAAATTAATGGGTCTTGCATTGCTTTGTAAAAAAACAATTAATGACCTGTCTTTGATCAACTTATCATAGACATAAAATGTACTGGCACTGAAAAGATGGAGAGTAGTAAAATCAGAACTTTTGCTGGTAAGCTCTAAATTTTTTAAGGATGAAAAATGACCCAAATGTGAAATCATGGTCCCACTGAAATTAATGGTAAAACTCGCTTTGCATTCAGGGGAGCAGAGTTTAACAGTATTGTGGTGTTGGTAAACATGTCATTCCTTAAAGTCGTATTATGAAGATTGTATAACAATTTTTTTCAATTAAATCAAACACAGAAAAACTAGATTTGTATGTATTCAGAGAGAAATTATTGTTTTGTAGTGTCCATCCTATGAAGTCTACTCGGACAGAGCTATGCAGTTTTTAGCCTTTAGTTCTGTGCAGAGTAAAATGCTGGTGCTTTTGCTAACCTTATCTAAACCTCTTGTGCCTACAAATCTGGACTAGAAATTATCAGCAGCTAACCTGTTCATGTGGCATTCCCATACTTTGTGCTTCTGTGCAGGTCATACATAGCATGGAAACACATGGGGTGGTGGCTCATTATTTGCAAAGTCTCTGAGATAGGAACTGGAAAGTCCTGAGCACAGCAGCTCTGCTTGTCCCTCTTGAAACATAAGAGCAAATGTAAGAGCAAGCAGAAGGGAGCAGGGAATGAAATTCACAGTGTTTGTTTTTATTTGGGAAGGCTTAGTTTTTCCAAAGTTTATGCGAGGCATGCTGTAATTAATCTTTTCTCTCCTGACCCTATAAAACCAGTAGTTGCACGCAGGCAATAAAAGATACTTATTGGAGCCCAACAAGTAGACAGTTATTTCTTGGAAAAAGACACATGTAAACAGATTTAGTCGTTCATTAAACACTTTCAGGGAGCGAGCCAGATGAGCCCTTGGTTGACAGTGGTCTGTTTTATCTCGTCCTGATGAGTCTGGGTCAGTGGGTAGTCTGACCACCAGGTCAAATATGTATTAAGGGTGAAAACTGACAAAGAATCTGCTACAAAAAGTGATTTACCAGCTGTGCACAGTCATTTTAATCACCCTGGGTTGATTGTTATTTGCGTGTAATGGAACAGTTGTGGACAGCAGGGCTGGAAAAACTGACGGTCAGATTCTCTGTGGTGGTAAAACACTGAAGCTATATGGAACAGGAGGAGTTGCCTCTTGGTTATTTTAGTGCTGTGTTTTGTTTGGTTTCATTTGATTTTATTTTTGGCCAGACAGATATCTAGTGCTGTCTAACAACTTCTGAGTTATCTTCCTTCTCCCTGATATTTCTTGAAACCTACATGAAGATTACATCTACAACCTTAACACAGCATCTGCTTAATAGAAGAGGCTATGAACCAGTGTCTTAAAATCCCTTTACAGTAACACGGTTTCTTTTCATTCACTACCATTTGCTATTTCTTCTTGGTACAACAGGAAGACATGATAAATGAATAACTTTAACGTACTTCAGGATATGTTTCTTGGGCTATTGCAACCGATCTTGTGAGGCACAGCTAAGGCGTTCTAACTTCATGTCTAATAAAATATCCAACATATGTCTTTATATTTAAACATATGGCCCCATTCTCATATCCCTTGTGAATCCTAATGCTTGTGAAGCATAAAGCTGTCTTCTGCAGAAATAGTTTGTTAAGTCTAAGTTTACCTTTTCCTTGCCAGCTTCATAGAGGAGAGCCTAGCCTGATATCAGAGTTTGTTTTGAAACTGAACATTGATGTTGGAAGGTTTTAAAGTACATGCATAACAGTGCAGCCTCACTTTCTCTCAGTCTTGTTTTTCTGTCAGAGGCTTTGCAACAGACCAGTACCAGTAGCACTCTGCATAAACCACCATTCCTTTAATGGCATGCATAGAATCAGACAAAGATGGAGGGGATTACAGATTTCTGAGGACAAAATGCACCACTACTTAGACAAACAGTGTGATTTTAAAGAAAACACTACAGTGTTTCATTTTCATTCATCTCAAATAACATTGCTACTTCTTGAAGAATTCCAGAAATCTCTTTCACTATACAATAAACCTTAGAAAGTTTTTAAAGGTGCCACCAGCCAAGTTTAGCTTTTTTTTGACAATTTGCAGATATCTGGGGTTTTTTTATCTTTTTTTTTTTTAACATTCTTAACTCCCTCCCTTTCAAGTATGAAGTGGGACACTTTGTATAGCTGTTATTTAAGAAAAAGTGATGGCAAAATAAAGTGGGTTTAAGGTAAAACAACATATACAATCAGCTAAAGTATATGATGCAAGGTTCTCTTTTTCTGATGTTGTTTGTTCAACAGGAAATACGATGAGATGAGGTAGGGAATATGGGTACCGAATGGGGCTGCTTTCTTTTTCACAGGAAAAAATACATTGAGTAACAAATATGCAACTTGAATTGCATGATAATTTTTTGTGTGCCAATCCAACTACTTTTAAATCACATCAAACAAACAGTGATAGTGCAAGATATATTGTAGGTACACCTTCTCACTCCTGTTTTCAGAATTGCAGAAGTAGTTTAGGAGAGAGGAGAATTTTTCCCAAGTGTGAAATCAGATAATGGACAAGACTATATCTGCATCACAGACCTCTGCAATGGAGGTCAGTCTGCACCAACCTCAGGCAGGTATGGACCGAGACACAAACCCAGAGAGGCATTTCTGGACTGCGGTACTCCAGGGTTGTGCTCTCTGGCTTCAGTGGGAGTTAGGTGCTTGATACCTGTGAAAATTTCCTCTTCCTCTATTGCAGCTTCATGCGATTAGCAGCTTTTAGAAGTCTGGCTCTGTGCCACTTGCTTTATCTGGCAGGGTACTTTGAATGGTTATTTCATGTGTGAGCCATGTCTGCAGTTGAAGTAGGAAGCAGCACCTAGACTGTGCAGGTTGAAAATTTGAAAGGAAAAGAACCCCCATATTTCAGCTTGGCCCAGTTCATCCCTGAGATTGTCAGAGCTGTTATTCACACCACCTCCTGCGTGAGATGAAATGAATGATTGCCTTGTCTTCAGTGACTGGAACGCGCCTCACCAAGAGTCTTTTAAGGGCATTTCTGCAGCTACACAAATATACTCAACACCAGTGGCTGTGCTGTCATACGGCTTAGTGAAAAACTGGATGTGTTCTTTTGCCCTGTACATTATTGTTAAATGCCATCATCCTTCCTCGCTCATGTACGGCAATTAGAATATAGTTGTCCCTTGGAAACTGGGCAATGGTTACAGAACTTGAGGGGGAGATAATTTGATAACTTGTTAGGGTAGAGGCTAAAAGAGAGCTACTTCTTTTATGCTTATACGTTTCCCATCTTTCTTTCTATTTATTTTTTTAAATGAGACAGTATATTCACTGGTGGTATCACTACTAATTTGAATATATGAAACCCTGCCATCAGTCAACATTCCAGGTTCTTTTCTTATTTATTAAGTTGAACACTTTGAAAACACAGAAAATGAGATCAGACAACTCCTTAGGTGACAGCCAGAATCTGTAATGAATGAAAAAAGAGTGCAGTTCATCTCTCATTTAAGTAAATAGGACAATGATTCAAGGACTGCAGTGGGAGTGTGATAAGACCAGATACATGAGGACAAAGGCATTAAGGTGAGGCTGATGTAGGATGTGGTGAGTTTGCATGGATTAAATAGGGCTGTTTTCATATTCTATGCTCCCTTAAGTTCTGATTGTACAGATGTGTACTTAAGCCTGAATTGAGGCATGTGACCAGTCTCATGGATTTCAGCAGACAGATTTCTGTGAAGAAAGTCAAGTACATGCATTTTGGAAGGATCCAGAGCCGTGTTTAGGATTCTGTTTGAAAAACAAACAAACAAGCAAGTAAAGTATCATGAAGTCATCTGGTGTGATATTTCTAGCAAAATTTATTTGGGTACAGATAGAGTAAATACTTTGCTCACAATACCATCCAGCCTCAGATGTGCAAACACAGCCATCTTGTTGAGTTATGCTTTCAGGGGTGTAGGCATAAATAATAACAATTTAGCAAAGGTTTCAAAGCCCTTTACCAACTAAGGAAAGTATTATCTTCATTTTGAGGTGGAAAAAACTTTAGGTGAGGTGCCTGAGGTCACAAAATAACTGTATTAGATTTGAAACCTGAGCTTACTGTCAACCAAAATTGAAATGTAATTGTCTGTGTTCAATTTTAACTTGATTTTCATCTCCAGATTAATGTTTGGATTTAATGGGTAAGAAAGTCAAGTCTTTCTAATGGAAACATTTTTAGTGAAATTCACCCTCTTTATATAAGACTCATTTTTAATCACTTACAATCTATAGCTCCACTAATTGTGACTAATTGTGCCACTGTGTTGTTAAGGTAACTTAATTTCTTTACAGATTTTTGATGTTCCTAGGTTATAGCTTTACTGCTGTTAATTAAAGCACTGCTAATGTTTGGATAGAAGCAACAGTGTGGTAGTGGTCTCAAATACTCCCTTCCACTAGAAAGCTTCTGAGATCTCAGGGGTGGTGTTTCTAGGCTACGATGGCCTAGACCAGAGTAACACATAGTACTTTATAATGCTGTGTAGTACTTTACAATGCTAATTCAAGCATCATTTTCGAATTGTCATCTTTTGTTCTCCCTCCATCTCTTACTTCCTTGGAGCACCAAGTACTCATCTAGAACAACAGCAAACACGACACTGACTCCAAACCAAGTGTGAGGCTGGAAGGGAAATAATTTCATCTGATTACATTAATATTTTATCGGAAGCAGTATGGCAAATTGAAGACTGATTGCAAACAGCAGAAAATCACTGACTATAGAGAATCCTGGCACTCCACTGGCACTTCACATCCTGTAAGGAGCCATTCCAAATCTGCAGGAAAATAGTTCAAACATTTTAATTTTTTAATTTAAATTGCATCACTCACTTAACCAGCTATTTAGCTGATTGTAATTATGAAAACACTGTGATATACTTAGTAAAGTCTTAGAAGACCTATGACAGTGTGTATTATTAATAGACTTGTATGTTTTCCTTATTGTTTTCACTACTAGTAATTTATGTAAAGCTAATGAGAATATAACGATTTCTCTCCAACGGCAAAAATATCTTAGCTTGTCTCATTTGGATTTTTTTCCTAGTATCACATCCAGTAAGAGATTATTAATGACTTTTTCTTTATTATAGATTCCTCTAAAATGGTTACCTTAATTATGGCATCTTGATTTAATATATGTAAATGCATTTTGTAACAGAATCCTTCACTATTTATAGAATGACTTTCACTGTTTTCTGAGATGCTGCAGTCAGTTCTTAGAGAAGTACAGCCTAATCCTCCAAGCATGTACCAGCAGCTGTTCCCTGATGTAGCAACAAAAATGCTGGCAAATCAGGGTCCTGCAAATGCTTACAGAATTTCGAAGGGATTGTTTTGGGTCAGCATTAGACCTTTGAAATTTTCAAGTGAATTTCCACTTTTATTGACATATGAATGATGCAGTCAGAGCTTTGCTTTGGGTTAGCAATGGAGTTTTGAAATTTGGCTTGGATTGGAGGAAGGACTGTGTGTCACTGTTCTGTGGAAGTTCAAGGTGTAAGTAAAAACAATGAATGAACCAAAAACCCCCAATCCAGCAATCCTGCAGAGGTAGAGGGTCACTAATATCAACCAGAGTTTATGAGGTATGCAAGTTTATCAGCTTAGAGGTATATATTTCATCTCTTGTAGACCCCAGGGTGGCCAAATTGCTCTGCCAGCAGTGCAGTGTTATATGACATCCTTAAGCTAGACCAGTGCTTCAGCCCACAGCTTATCAGTGTGACTGTCCTTTCCTGTCTTTTCCTAGAGATCAAAGAATGTCTCAAGATTAAGTCAGAAACTGTGCGCTAAAAGAATGTCTGAGCAGACATTTGCAGTCCTAAAAAGAAATTATTTTGACTTTCATAAGTAAAAATTAAACAAATATGCTGTTCTTGCCTATATCTGTGATAGTTTAAACATTCTTATTATAGTGATATTGCACTTTCTATGGCTCACAGGCTCTATGAGAGGGGAATTTGTATTGTTTCACCATAGTGGGTGGTAAAAGCAAAAGGCTGGTCACAAATAAAATAAGTATTTTCACACATTTATTCTTGCAAAGTAAATAGTAGTAACTTTGTTCTTCTCTTGGTAGGGTTGCTAGTAATTTTTAGTATGTCTTGTTGGTGAAATTCTCCATCAGTGTCTCTGTCTTCTGTTGCCTAAACCAGCAAGTTTTGGGTTTGTTATTTATACCCCCTTAAGGAAGTTTCAAGACTGTAGGAGTATTTGTTATGTTCTCTGTATTAGATCCTTAACGAATTTACTAGAAGGTCAAATTCTCTTCTTGATTTACTTCTTGGACATTTAAAAAAAATCTGGCTACATTTATGTGAAAAATGAAGATAACCATTGAAAATGGGATAAGTAATAGCAAAAGACGAAAAAAAAATATTTTCTTTTTAAAATGCAAAGGTAAGATCATACAGGTTTTCTTTGCAATGCAGGGATAGATAATCAAAACTCTAGCAAGAAATCTGTGGAAAAATTCTGTGCTCATAAAGGACCTAAAAGATACAAAGGGATAAGGAAGAGTAAAATTGCTTTGGATCAGATTTTAAATTTGACTCATTCACTAATGGGTCAAGAACCTAATCAGCTGTGGACTAAGTGCTTTACTGTCATACTACTGTGAATATGTCCTGCTCTACAAATCTGAAATTTGTTACTTAGTATGTGTTTGTGAATTCACTTTATTGTGCCGCATTAGTTCAAAAGCCCTCTACTAACAACAAAAGGAAAATAACAGACACACCAAAGAGCATAAGGACCAACTGAGTAGCTAGGAACGATGTATACTAAATATACTGTCACTCTTATGTCTGTAGAAACCAGTGCTATATGTTGCAAAGTTTAGTAGTACTGAGCCGAAATGTAATTATTACCCACAGGAAATCTACAATTGTCTTAATCATTTGCTTTAATTATGCATATGGGACTATGGTATCTGCTAGCTCAACACAGAATATTGCTTAGGGACTAGTATAGATAGACGTAACTGTACTATTAGGGTGGATAAATTATACCCAGCAGTACAATTATACGCATCCCAGTTTGCCAGGTTGAGTCTTATCTTCAAATGCTAGGCTTAGGGTTTATGGAGACTACGTTGCAGTTACAGTTATTCAAAGTCCCCACATATCCTTGAAGTCTATTTAATAACAGATCTGAACAAGAAGTGTCAGTGTAAAGCCTGGTCATTCATTATTCTTACATGAACTGCCCTGATTTCTTTTCTATGCAAGTATTTATTCTCATGCAGTGAGAGACAGAAGCCTTACATCCTCACACACAGACATACATGGAATACACATGGGGAATGTATTTCACTAAGTATTCCTTCTGACTGCAAGAGCTCTGTGCAACAAAACATGATGAATGATGGTGTAGGAGGCACAACTTTAATTATGAGATTACACCAAACTGATCTCACCCCGCTTTGTATATGCTCAGGTCTTTGCTCTCTTGTCATTAGTCTGTCACCACTTCTTGCAAAGAAATAGCAATGCTAGGTTTATCTGTCTGGTACTGAATATGTCTGGCAGTGTTGTGCTGAAGTCATGTGAGTCTGGCAGTGTTAAAAAAAAAAACAAAACAAAAAGAAAATGAAAAATAATTTCAAGGTGAAATTGGATTCGACTGCCTGCTGTTCTCCCTGGGCTAGCTTTTAGCTGTGAGTTGCTCTCAATGGCCATGGTTAATCAAGCTCTGAGATGAGGAACCTGCACAGGAGACCACAGAGGATTGTTTTCATAGAAACTCAGTTTAGTATCCTGCCAGTTTTGTTTATTATTTTGATGGAGTAGAACTTATTCTGTAGCTACAAGCTTCACATTATTTTTTCAATTTTAATATTATTTAAAAGTGGTGCTCCAAAAGTTTGCCATTTAGGAAGTTAATGGGAGTTGTTCCAGTTGCCCCTTGGCAGAACACAGGAAAACTGCTGTAAAGTGCCAGGGTCTCCCATTTCCAATAAGGTCCTCAGCCTTGCTCTTCTGCCAGTCTAAAATCACCCCCACCATAAAGTAGGGCAAATGTATCTTCAAAACAAGTAGATTCTATAGGTCACGTGGTGCTAACCGGAAAACTGATCAGCAACAAATCCAAATATAAACAGCTAGAGTCAAGCATTTGAAAATTCCTCAGTGTCCCATTTTACTTACCCTGACAGAATGTGAAGTTAATAAGTTGCTCTTGATTTTAATAGAGTTGAAGGTGTCTCATATCTTGGAGTTTGCTCTTATGCCAGAGACTTTGTATTGTTTACAAGGAGCTGTCTGAAAAGCTGTATCATTCTCCAAGTCTGCTGTTGTACAGATGGGAAAGCATGTTTGCACCACAAATGTGTGAATACACAAGCAAAAATGCAGAGAAATAAGGTTTCTCACTGCAGTTGATGGTCAGTGGTTTTGTCAGAAGTGATGTGACACATCTTAAGTTCTTTGAGGTTTTTTTGGTGAGTCTTTGATCAGGAAATACAGTTCATACTATAACATTGTTTCGGTTTGGCCTGGATAAATGCCAGGTACCCACCAAAACCGCTCTATCACTCCCCTTCTCAGCTGGACAGGGGAGAGGAAATACGATGAAAGGCTCGAGGGTTGAGATAAGGACAGGGAGAGATCACTCACCAATTACTGTCATGGACAAAACAGACTGAACTTGGGGAGAAAAGGGAATTTAATTTATCACCATTCAGATCAGAGTAGGATAGAGAGAAACAGAACCAGATCTTAAAACACCACTCCCTTCTTCCTGGGCTCAGCTTCACTCCCGTTTCTCTCCCTTCTCCCCCCGAGTAGCACAGGGGGACGGGCAATGGGGGTTACGGTCAGTTCATCACATGTTGTCTCTGCTGCTCCTTCCTCCTCAGGGGGAGGACTCCTCACACACTTCCCCTGCTCCAGTGTGAGGTCCCTCTCATGGGAGACAGTTCTCCACAAACTTCTCCAATGTGAGTCCTTCCCACAGGCTGCAGTTCTCCATGAACTGCTCCAGCATGGGTAGTTCCCACGGGGTGCAGTCCTTCAGGAACAGGCTGCTCCAGTGTGGGCCCCCTGTGGGGTCACAAGCCCTGCCAGCAAACCTGCTCCGGGTTGGGCTCCTCTCTCTTCACAGGTCCTGACAGGAGCCTGCTCCAGCGCGGGCTCCTCACAGGGTCACAACCTCCTTCAGGCATCCACCTGCTCCAGCGTGGGGTCCCTTCCATGGGCTGCAGATGGATATCTGCTCCACCATGGACCTCCATGGACTGCAGGGGGACAGCCTGCCTCACCATGGTCTTCGTCAAGAGCTGTAAGGGAAGACTCTCTGCTCCGGTGTCTCGAGCACCTCCTCCCCCTCCTTCTTCACTGACCTTGGTGTCTGCAAAGTTGTTTCTCTCACACTGTCTCACTCCTCTGTCCTCACTGCTGTTTCGCCACAGGTTTTTCCCCTTCTTAAATACGTTATCCTGGAGGCGCTACCACTGTCGCTGATGGGCTTTGCCTTGGCCAGCGATGGGTTTGTCTTAGAGCTGGCTGGCATTGGCTTTATCAGACATGGTGGAAGCTTGTAACAGCTTCTCACAGAAGCCACCCCTAGAGCCCCCCCGCTACCAAAACCTTGCCATGCAAACCCATAACAAACAGTTATGTGATTGTTTACACTGTGAGACAGCAGTAGCAGTGTATAATTTGCAAATGGTCTATAGATAGAAATGTCTTTGCATGAATTAGTGCTCAAATAAGTAGAATTTGTTTAAATCGGCTCATGAAGAATTAACAAAGAAAGACAAAGACCAAATGAATCCATTAAATGCCCCATTGCAAGCAGCTCCCCCCGTTCTGGTATTTAGGCTTTCAGCCTTACACTGTTGGTATCCTATCACATGAAAAGCCATACTACTTTTTATGAAATCTGTGGTCTTATTTCTGGGAAACTAATCTCCATTACTAGGCACTTAGATATCTGGAGTTATTTAACTACATTTCTCTTGGCAGAAGAAGGATCTCTGGTTTTTGGGGGGGAGGAGGGAGGAGCAGGCAATTCTGGGAATGCAACTTACTTTGAACACTGCCTCTTTTGCTACAGGGTTCATAAAAATCATTAGTTGTGGCATGTTAATGCAACGTGATTGCATTATAGCATTCTGTACTCCACAAATTTATTTATTAAGCCACACCAAATTAGATAACACGAAAACATTTCAGCCTGGTGGAAATGTTACCTTGTTGCCTGATGCTGTGCAATGTGATGGAACCTTTGCTCTGCTGTCGCCTTGGGTGTTAGGGCATGGAGATGACTGATGTGAGCACTCGGCAGCCACCTCACTCTCTCTTTCCTCCTGCCAGGATGATCTTCTGGCTTTTCAGCTCTGCCTCTGCTCCAGGGGGCTGGCGAATGCCCCGTTATCCAACCCGGGCTCCCAGCTGGCAACGGCTCGCCGGTGCCCAGTGGCCTCACTTGCAGCCATCAGGTCCAGCCCTGTGGGGAGGAGGGAGGTGCGTGGTGAAGGGTGTGCAAGGCTCCATGGGCTTGCTGGGAGCAAGTGCAGGAAAGAGAAGGGGTTCTGCGTTCAGTCATCCTGAATGACTTGTGGAAAGCCACAAGTTACTGCAAAACTCACTGGTGATAAGCAGCAGAGCCCTGGAGAAAGATGTGGAGGAGGCAGTGACGTTGGTGAGTCTCTGATGGGCTTGTGAACTAATCAGCCCATCAGCTGCTCAAAAGGTCACGTTACTAAGCTGCTAAGGACAGCTGACACAAACCTCCACCACAGTTCAAAGTTTTCTTGTAAGAATATTGTAAAACTCCAATCAACCTGGTATTTTTTACTGCATGTAAGAGCAACAGGTATGCCCACAACACATCCCACGAGAGCTTTCTCATCCCTCCTGTACAGGTATGGGTTCTTCCTTGCATGTTTGAGTTCACACCACTCCCTTCCAGTGTCAAGAAGCGATGTTCTGCAGGAGGAAACACCTCAGCTCAGGTGTCCAGAAGAGCTCAGTTCCGCTGGCACCCAGGGGCCCATGGGACCGGCCGGAACCAGCCAGGACTGGATGTGGGTAGCCCCAGGCTCTCCTCAGAGGTTCCTGTGGCCACTGCCCAGGCACTGGCATCCTCCACAGTCCCTGGGCGAGCTACCCAGAGGGACCCTTGACAGGCAGTGCTGCATCTTCTTTCCACCCTGACCCCCCCGAGCTGACACGAGCACCCTCTCCAGCCCGCCCGTGCCCTCCCCCACCCCTGCCCCGTCAGGGGGGCTCTCCGATCTCTGCTTCCCTGCATGCCCACCTGTGGCATGAACCTGCTCAGCAGGGAGCCGAAGAGCTGTAGGCAGTGATTCACACCGGAACGGGTACTTTCTCCTCCTCTTTGCTATCTCCGTGTGTGTACATGTGATGTGATTTGCTAAACCTCTTCTAGCCAGACAGTTCCTATGTGTTTATGTGGTTTTCTGGGGCTAATACCATCCCAGAAATCATAAGAGATGTTAATCATAGAATCATTATGGTTGGAAAAGACCTCTAAGATCATGAAGTCCAACCATCCACCCTGCAACATCATGCCTTCTAAACCATGTCCCAAAGTGTCATATTTCTAAATTCTAAACATTTCTTGAACATATCCAGGGATGGTGACTCCACCACTTTCCTGGGCAGCCTGTTCTAATGTCTGACCACTCTTTCAATAAAGAAATTTTTCCTAATATCCAATGTGAACCTCCCCTGATGCAACTTGAGGCCATTGCCTGTCATCCCTTAGCTAGTTAGTCGGGAGAAGAGACCAACACCTGCCTCACTACAATCTCCTTTCAGGTAGTTGTAGAGAGCAATAAGGTCCTCTCTCAGCCTCACATTTAAAGGTATAGTTTACGAAAAATTGAGAGCGCAGACTCGAAGAGGGGTGGTCGCACCTCGGGGGCGGGTAGCCTTCAGGATGGAGGTGTGTTTTGGTACTAAAATGATATTAAAACGAGCAAAGTTCACGAGAGGGTAGCACTTTGCAAGGTTTCGAAAACCTGTTGGCTCAGGGTGCCAGATGAGCTGCTTATCAGTTCTAGAGAACCATTTCTTCCCGCTTTATCATCACGGAACAGGGCCATGGAGTCTCCACTCCGTTCCATCCTCTATGGTACATTGCAGGGAGTTGCTGTGTTAGTGGATTCCTCACATGCCTGCTGCAGCTGTGTCCCATCCTCAGAGCTCCTTTTGATTTCATGCTTTTCCTCAATGGGTGAACACTGCTATGTTTTTCGTATAAACCTTAATTTTCAGATGTAAAACCTTAATTTTACTAATAATTTCACAACTGTTTCCTCTCTGCTGTCTTGTACTTCCAGTAAGTTAAAGTTCCCTACGAGAACAAGAGTTAGCAATTGTGAGAATTCTGCCAGCTGCTTGCAGAGTGCTTCATCTACCTCTTCATCCTGGTTGGGTGGTCTACAACAGACCTTGGTGGCCTTCCCCCTCATCATTACCCATAAGCACTCGACAATATTGTCACAATCATTGAGCTCTATACAATCAAAACACTCCGTAACATACAGAGCCACCCCACCACCGCTCCTTCCTTGCCTATCCCTCCTGAAGAGTTTATAGCCATCCATTGCAGCACTCCAGTCATGAGAGTCATTTCACCATGTTTCTGTGACAGCGACCTAGTCATAGCTGTCCTGCCGTACAATGGCTTCCAACTCCTCCTGTTTGCTGCTCATGCTGTGTGCATTGGTGTGGATGCACTTGAGCTGGGCTGTTGATCTCACCCCTGACACTGGCGTGCCACACCTGGGCTCATCTCTAGGGAGTTGGGTGATGTCCCCTTCCCCCTTTAAATTTAGTTTAAAGCCCTCTCAATGAGCCCTGCCAACTCATGTGCGAGAATCCTTTTTCCCCTTTGAGACAGCTGGACTCCATCTGTCACCAGGAGGCCCAGTGCCGTGTAAACCTCCCCACAATTGAAAAAAACAAAAAACCGCTGACTGCACCAGCCTCTGAGCCACCTGTTAATCCTGTGAGTTTTCCTGTTCCTTTCAGTATTCTTCCCTGCCACTGATGGGACGGAGGAAAACACTACCTGTGCCCCTGATCCTTCGACCAATAGCCCCAGTGCCCTGAAGTCCCTTTTGATAGCTTTTGGACTTCTCTCTGCGATCTCATCACTGCCAACCTGCATAACCAATAATAATCAGAGGGCTGCACCAGACCTGGGAGTTTCCTAACCATGTCTCTAACCCAGGTCCCAGGGAGGCAGCAGACTTCCCTGTGGGATGGGTCTGGCTGGCATATTGGGCTTTCTGTTCCCCTCAGAAGGGAATTGCCTACGACAATTACCCTCCTTTTCTTCTTTACAGGGGCAGTCATAATGCGTTCTTTGAAAACGATGTTACGTTTGCTCTCCATTTTCAACAGAAAGCAGGTGTGTCCCACTAAACTCAATGAAAACTGTAACCAGGTGTCTTGACAGGACATGTTAGAAATACATCTTATTTTTCCCCTCCAGCCCTCCTCAAATACACATAAGGTTTATAGATAATATTTTCTGTTAGCCTGCAGCATCTTTTTTAGAAACAAGTGGCTCTCTTGTGGCTCTTCATCAGTGTCATGTCAAGCTGAAATGTGTACATAGCAGACCAGGAGTGCTTTCTAACCTACTTCATATAGGTTTAAAAGTATATATTATGCAGGGCAATAGGGGATCAGACTCAGTGGAGTAACTTCAGAAATAATTGAAAGCAGGACCTGTTTCTGGTACTACTTAAATAGTAGCAATAATTCTTCACGTTTCACATGCTTTTTCAGCTTTTCATACTGTGCTGTGCTATTCTGTGGCCAGGACTGGCAAGCAAAATCCTTTTCGATATCTTCTAAATTAGAAGAAAATTTTAAGAGGTAAATCAAAGATAAAGAGTAATAATTAACTTTTTCAGAAGTCATTTCAGCCAGGAGAGTTTAAGTCTTGCTTTTGATCTTTCAGTTTGACCACGAGCCTTGCATTTATTTTATGTTGTATATTATAGCAATAAAAAAAAATCCGTAATGTAGAGCTGAAGCTCAGTCAGCAGAGGGGCAACTTTTACATGGCTGAAAAACAGGATCTGAACGCCTACAGCAATGGTGAGCAGTCTGTCTAGGATTATCTGAACAAAAAGGCCTTGGAGGAAGCTGCTTCGTCATTGCTTCCATATATTTGGAAGAAAATGATTCATAAATGGCACGTTTGCTTGGACCTCTTCAGTGGCTGCAGGCAGGACATGATCTTGTAATGGTGTGCAGAGGGCTTTGCATCTGCAGAGGAAAAAGTCCATTCAAGGGCGGGGAGTGGAAGTAAAACTACTGAAGTGCTGGGAACAGCTCAAAATATCAGTCAGTGAGGATTTTTGTCTGGGCAACTATTTCTAGAGGGTATCTGAATATGAATTACACTGTCCAAAATTAATAGACTCCTCAACCGCTTTAGTTTATTAACATTCTTGGCGGTTCCGAAGCTGAAGTAAGTTTGGTGAATTGCATCGTGCTTATTAACTGGAGAGAATACTTCCTAAGCATTTTTATTGTCCTTTTAATGTCTGAACCTGAGAATATTATGGCTGTAACATGAATTATAATGATATGCTAAACTGAAGTAATCTCTGTCATTTTATTAAGCACTTTGTGAATGAGATAGAGGTTACTGGTGCTGTATTTTCCTTGAATATATTCCCTGTGCCTCTGCAGAGCATGTGTGCCGCTTCTCAAGAAAAGAGAATGCAAACCATATGGTTTAGCCTGGGATGCCAGAGTGGATTTCTAACCTCTTATAGACATGTTACAGCAGTGTCTCCCAAAACACTGAGAAAATATTCTATAGTTTTATTTTATGTTATTTCTCATATTAAAATGATCTGTTAGTAAAATAACAAAACAGGCAATTCCCATCAGTCTGCTGACATTTGTTAGAGTTCTTCTAATAACAAGGCCGTCGGCTGCTGTTCTGGGTGCCATGGAAACAGGCATTGCTGCAAACAGGGGAGGCTGCTTTCAACTCATTCCAATTTAAGAAAAAGAAAAAAAGAAAAGAAAATAGGCTTTTGTGGGATGACTAGTTTAAAGGACTTTGCCCCTGTCTTTTAGCAGTGCATGTGGCCGTCGCCCTGGCAGAGGGACTAAGAGGTGTGACAGGACTGATCGACATCTGCAAGAGGTGGAATGCTGGCAGTATTCTTTTGGGGGGCCTTTGAGCTTCCGGGCTCTTAATTTATGAGACAGTTAAGCGTCAAGTAGTAGAGGGTATTTTAAAATTAAGTGCGAATCTTGTCAGAGGATGGTCTCGTGGTTGAAGCATTGCACTGGAGTTCTGGAAATCTGACTTACATGCCTCATTTGGCAGAGAGCTATACCAAGGCTGCTCAGCCTGGCTTTTCCTGCACCCCAGCTCCCCTGACCTGCTTGTGCCACAGCATGTCTGTGGCACAAAGGACACATTGCACTGGTGGAATGCAACCCATGTCACAGAGATTACTGCTTTCAGCCTGCAGACTTCCTCTTTGGCCAGTCCTCTGGGGTTGCTTACAGCATGTTCAAACAGAGATATTTATAATCTGATCAAAAATGATATTGTAAATACTGAAAGACACCTCTGAAGTACTTTCAGACTCATGAAAGAAAAACGTAATAGTGATACAATGGCACCATTATTGCTAATAACAAATAAATGGGCAAATATGAAACCATACACTCTTAGAGAAAGGTGTAGCACCTATTCATGGTTCTCTGCTAGTGGCAGAGGTTTGTGTGTTCTCTTTCTGTTCACACTGTGTGAACAAACTGAGCAGGTTGATGTATCTTGTGGCATGTTTGGTCCCATTTCGTAGCCTGTTTCACAATGCTGGCACGTACACAACTATACCTATTGGTGGCAGGGAATAATGCAGACATTGTGGTGGTTCATACAGCCTTCACCTTCTCCATTGAAACTTTCAGCTGTGGGAAACATTCTTAAATGATACGGCTGTTTATGAAGCCCAGCTAGTACAGAGTGAAAGGCAAGGGAGATTTCTCTAGTTCTACCTTGGTACTTTCTTCATGATGCAGCCTGAACTGCAGCTTGGGCTTCCTGGATCTGTGTATCTTGGGCCAAAACAGTCAATGCCTGATGATCTTCTATAGCAGATGAAGGGGAGGAAGAAAAGCATTTTGACAGGCACTGATTAGTTGCGCTGCTGCAGAACTGATCATTTTAACAATGGTAAGACGTAACAACCCAGGGCACAGGACAGGTAGTGTGCTGGAAGATCTGAATGGAAGTTTCTTGCACTATTGTTATTATTGTTTCTTAATTAAAAAACAGATAAAATGCACTGAGAAACTTCCAGAGAATTAATTCCTCTGAGTCCCAGTTGTTTGTGCTCTAGCTGTTTTCTTGACTGATGTAGCCAGGCTTATCCAGAAGGCCAGGAAGATGCCTACTGCCCTGAAGGGGGAGGGATAGGAAAACCCTGACGTTGCCATGAACTCTAGCTCTGTACTCAGATATCACAAATTTTAGATATTTGTATGTGTTTCAGTGCTAGCCACCTCTTCCTGTTCTTAATAAAACATCATAACAAGTAATTTCTTACTCTAAAAATAATTGATGGGAATCAGCATAATGGTTTTAACATTTGAAGCATGGTGAATGCATTGTGCAGCAACAGTGTTCAGACGCATTTTTTAGTATTGTTGTGATAGACATCCTGTGATTGCTGCAATACATGTATAAGAATCCATGAAACAATTTCAGTAGTAAGCTTTATCTCTCAAATATAACTGTTGGAGATTTCCATGTTAAGTTTCCTCAGCTTGCTTTGCTGGGTAGGAGGTAGGGGTTTCCCCTCAAAACTCAGAGAATTAAATGAGAGAGATCAGTGTGAGATTTTTGTAAGACCTTACATGACAACAGTCATCTTAAAATATTATGGAGTTGATAATGATCACATATTTGTATAAGACCTCTGAAAAATTCCGGTTTTCTTTCTGAAATGCAGATGTATTATTTGTTCTTCATGTTATGCAGTAATACAGTAATTTGTTTTGCTTAAGCTGATGTTTTTCCAGTATCTTTACATTCGACTTCTATTGTTTCTGTGTTTACGTGAAGATGAACCAAGGAGACATAGTCTGGAGGAACACATCCTTGCTCTCCATGCTTTATCCATTTATTTCTATTTTCTGTGATTTTCAAGGTATATTGGAAAATAATTTAAATAAATCAGCACATAGAGCTGTATTACAAACCTTGAAGTAAACCTGAATTTCTGGCAGATAATAGAAAAAATATTTTTAAAGCTATTACATGACTGTCAAGATGCACACTGTAGAGTCTTCAGCTGATTAGCAGCTTTCTGGCCCAGTGGAAATCAATTGCACAGAAAACTTTGAAAGCAAACCACTGGGGGTAATGTCGAAAACCTTACCTTTTTTAGAACATGGAGAAAGTATCTGGAGCACACTAGTATTTGTTTACTGATAACTGCCAAGGTTGGTTGCTGAATTAAATATTAGCTCTGCCAAGTCTAGGTGATTGTAGGAATAAAGATGTAGGTTAACTGTGTTGTAATGGGAGACTGACTCTGTATTCTTTGGTTTTGTATCAAATGCAATGTTTCCATATCTAAACAAATAAGGTAGGAAGCAACATGCCATACTTTGCTTAAACACATCCTTGGTAGCTAATAAATGGAGCACCAAAATACTTCTTGGGTAGAAGGAAAAGCTGTGATCACTTTTCTCTGGCTGCAAAGGCTAAATAGGAAAAAAAGAAATCCCTGCAGTGAATAAGCTGCTTGCTATAATATCCAGCTGAAGTGGTATTTTTCAGCTGAGGCAGAAGTTAGGCATGCATTATATGCTCCGTCAACTACATACGTAGCACTGATGGACAGACAAATAGAGACAGGTTCTTGTCAGCCTTAACTGGAAGGTAATACAGTCCACTGCAAGATTTCTTTGTCCTGTGATAGGAATCCTAAAACTGATTGTCACAACCAAGTCTGTCCCAGCGCCTCTGTAAATGTGGGCTAGCCCCTTCTTAGATTCAGTACTACAGGTGGGAACTGATGCTAGTGCACAGTGTGCATGGGCCTTTCCTACTTTGTGAACCACTGAGAAAAAAAAAAATCACAAGCTCTTGCAGTAACTTGCAGAGCTTTCTGCTGTCTGACATGAACTGTATCAATTTTAATTTTAGGATTGCAAGTGGCAATTCAGGCAACAAATGAGGGGAGGCTGGTAAAGCAAATGACACTTGTTTCTTGTAAACATACAATTACCAAGCCAAGTGGGCTAAATTGTCCTTATCTGAGGGGAGAAAGAGTATGGATGGTAGACAGGACACCTGTGGAAGCTAGTTTGTTCCTACCTCTTGGGCAGCATCTGTTGGTATGATGTGGGTATCTAGCAGGGACTGAGGTCGTGGTAATGGGATGGCTAGGAGGGAGGAGCACTGAGTCCTCAGCATATTTCCATAGGAAATAAGAATTCGCCTAAAAAGGTTTGGCAGGGAAAACTGCTTTTCTCTCTATTTCTTACCAAGAGGATTGAAAGTAGGTGTGCCAGAATAACGGCAACAGAGGGAAATGATACAGAATTTTCCTTCTGTATATTACAATGCTATCATCCAAGAGATGCAGTCAAGCTCTGCTTTGGGGATTTATGCTGTTACGTGAAGTGTTTGCTAGATCAGTTTCAATTTACTCCTTGTGCCAGGAGCCGTGTTACTTTACAGTGGTCTCTAAGACAAAGCACAAGAAACATTAACTTCAGCATCTATACTCAAGGAAAACTCTTGAAGGAAGAGCAGGAGCAACTGCAGCTCAGCCCTTGCCCAAGTGGTGCAGTTTAATGGGTTCTGGGTTAGTGCAGTTCTCCTGTATTGATATGCTTTCTTAAAAAATGCTGTTTAACTGCAGAATATTTTAGGAGACTGACCAGATGACATGATAAAAGCAGAAACTGGGATATCTGCACACACACCTGGCCAAAAAGTTAATCACATGCGATGAAAGTTGATGATTTTTTAAAATTTATGAATAGTTGCCTTTTTTCTTCTCTTTTTTCCTTCTTTTTGGCATTTCTTACATCAGAAAGTCTCATTTTGGAAGTGATTTGTTTATCGTAGCATGAAGGCTCTCTGGATACTTGATATCTTGGCGCTTTCGTGACATTCTGGAACTCCATTAGATTGTTTCATTTTATTCCTGCAAACACAAGTGTGCTGTTGCACAAAGAAACAAAATACTTGCCTTTCTCATTTGAAATATTTTTCACCAGCTCATATCACAGCATGCTAACCTTCCAATAATCTCATTAGTTTGACATAACTTCTCCAGGTAGCATGTCATTGACTCCTTTGAAAATTTTAGCCACATTAAATGACCTGATGACCCAGCTGAGTCTCTTCATATTTTTCAGCTGAAGTTTACAGTGTCTTTGTTACAAACTGCAGTATAACAAGTCCATTCAGATAAGTGCAAGTTTTCAAAAACGGCATCATTAGCAAGATGCCAAAAAATCCCTGTTATGGGTGTTGTTCTTGTTTCCTTCCTTGGTTTCCTTAGAATTTGGCCAAATCTTGAGAAAATGATTTAAAAGGAAAATTTAGCTCCTTGAAAACTCTTAAGGCTTGGTATATGTGTTAACAAATTCTTAAAAGAGTTCAATTTCATCTGACCGTTGCCTTAACATACATGTCCAAGAAAGGAGACTTCAGATCCAGTCACACGCGTGCAACCTCTTTCTGAGGAGCATACCTGACCAGCAGTCACTGACCAGTGCCATCCTGCCCATCTCTTCCGAAGCTGAGCTCCCACACAGCAAAGATGGCAAAGAGCAGAGGGCTGGCAAATGGGCAAGATGGAGCCTGATCTTACAGCCCACGTTTTTGGACAGCAGCTGCGATGGAAGGGTTTAGATTTTGTTCCCCATTCCCTCAGCTATTTCAGATTTTCTTCTCTGCTGACTGATTAATGCAAAATGCATAACTGGGCTCTGCATCTGCCAATTATTTAAAAATAAAATAGCAATTAAAAAGGGACAAAATAAAAAAAATAAGAAACCTTTGCCATGTTATCATTCTTTACTGGTGGGAGACTGTTAACCAAAGCGAAGGGGAGCTGTGGGAAGCCAGCTAGCCGTCTTTCTAAATGACAGTCATCATTGTCACACATTGCAGATGCCATTCCTTTCTTCAGTTGGGATGTTTCATTTATTTCGATTAATGGACTCAGATGAGCTGAGGAAGTATTTGCTGGTTTCTTTATTTTTACATTTCTACTGTATATTTTAGTTTCTGATACTTGTCTCATTATTAATATTTCTTACCACAATGTGTTTTCTATGACAAAGACAGTCATTCCCTATTAGCTTACACAAACAGCAATGCATCATCTGTCTTTCTAGGACAGTGTGAGGTTTCAGCCATATGTCTGTCTGTCTTACTGCTGTTTGTCTTGCCATCTGTCTGGTTCTCATGTCTAACACCTAATTAACATCTGTGGTAATTAATAATGCTGTGAGGTCTCTTCTACTGTTGGTTTCAGTAGTGATCAATCAGCACATTGAACACGAAGGGAACTGTAACATGTATGATGAAGAACATAAAAAATGCACTTACAGTTCTTAAATATTCATAAAATAGAAAGCAGGAACCATAACTTTTAATAGAAGATTTTGTGTGGTGAACAAAATTTATGTTTTATTGCCTCTTTGTAGAGTACTAACAGGGCACTGTGTAGCTGGAGGCCCGCACACATACAGGAGACAGTTAAGTTACCAGTCCACGGTAACTGTGTTGAAGAAATAGTAGATATTTTTCTTTCAAGTTGAATAGTTTGCAGGTTTTGACAGTGGTGTTTGGCCTTTTGAAATCGTCAGTTTCAAATGTATTGGTCTGGACAAAATTGCAGATTAAAGGTTAAATGCAATTATACTCCATGGATAATCTCCATTAAAGCAAAACATTTGGTCATCTAAGCCATAGAGCATGGTTTCTGCAACAAACTCTTTGGATGATTGTAAACAGAAATATTTCTGCTCTAGAAATCAGATTGGTTTCTGCTTTCTTCAAAAAAATTCGTTTTGATGATTAAACAGACCTTTGCTTTTAAGCCCCAAAAATGAGAGGGAGTGGAGAAAAATAGAAAAGAAAAAAAAGCAGTGCAACACTGGCGCCAAAATCCATGCCTTGTGTATATAGTATTCACGGAAGCTGGGCTATTGATACCAGCTTCTAAGAGATGTGCCCTGGAATTTGTAAAGAAATATTCCAAGCGTTTGAAAAAGGAAATTCTCCTCCACAGGTGTTTCTTAGTGATCAGTAACATTCAAAGGCATGTTGTTTCTTTTTTTATTCCAGACACATTTCAGCTAGAAACGATAAGCATTTTAATTGGTCAAATCCAAGAAATAACATAATACAGGAATAGGTTAGTTGCTTAAATTCTGTTGTTCCATCTAGAATTCTTCAGAAAAACTTCAGGAAAACCTTGCCCTTCACAAATGTGGTTAAGCTTTGCATGAGCATACCACAAAAGGATTCCAAATTTTTAGTCCTCAAAAAGCTGAAAATATTGTACTAATTTAATTCCTGTATTACTTACATTTTCATGAAGGATCAGGTTTCCCATTGTAGAGAGGTATTTCTTTTCAGTTTAGGTCTTTTTTTTTTTTTTCATAAAAAAGAGCTTTCTTGTGCTGGGAGCTGTTTTATAAAAGAAACATTACCTTTTTCCCATCGACTTCTCCAACTCTTTTGTGAAAGATGAATGAAATCTGAATCCATCTCAATTACTTGAGGACTGTATTTCATTTTAACTAGTCGCATTTCATTACAGTTTTGTAGATTAAGCATAGGGACTGGCAGTATGACTTCAGACTTCACTAACTGTTACACCTGCAGCTAAAGGCTCTGAAATAAAGTTGTCTTGAAGGAAAAAGTGGGAGAAGATTCTTAGAATGATAGAATCATAGAATCATAGAAAGTTTTGGGTCGGAAGGGACCCCTAGAGGTCATCTAGTCCAACCCCCCTGCAGCGAGCAGGGACACCGCTATCTAGATCAGGTTGCTCAGAGCCCTGTCCAACCTGGTCTTCAATGTTTCCAGGGATGGGGCCTCCACTGCCTCTCTGGGCAACCCGTTCCAGTGTTTCACAACCCTCATTGTAAAGAACTTCTTCCTTATATCTAGCCTAAACCTACCCTGTTTTAGTTTAAAACCATTACCCCTCATCCTGTCACTCTTGTTTCTGCTAAAAAGATTGTCCCCATCTTTCCTATAGGGTCCCTTTAAGTACTGAAAGGCTGCAATCGGGTCTCCCCGCAGCCTTCTCTTCTCCAGGCTGAACAAGCCCAACTCTCTCAGCCTGTCCTCATAGAAGAGGTGCTCCAGCCCTCGGATCATTTTTGTAGCCCTCCTTTGGACTCGCTCCAACAGTTCCATGTCCTTCTTGTGCTGAGGGCTCCAGAGCTGAACGCAGTACTCGAGGTGAGGTCTCACTAGAGCAGAGTAGAGGGGCAGAATCACCTCTCTCAACCTGCTGGCCACACTTCTCTTGATGTAGCCCAGGACATGGTTGGCCCTCTGGGCTGCCAGCGCACATTGCCGGCTCATGTCCAGCCTTTTGTCTATCAGTACCCCCAAGTCCCTCTCAGCAGGGCTGCTCTCGATCCTTTCATCCCCCAGCCTGTATTGATACCGGGGATTACCCTGACCCAGGTGTAGGACCTTGCCCTTGGCCTTGTTGAACCTCATGAGGTTCACACAGGCCCACCTCTCCAGCTTGTCCAGGTCCCTCTGGATGGCATCCTGTCCTTCTGGTGTATCAACTGCTCAGCTTGGTGTCATCTGCAAACTTGCTGAGGGGTACACTCGATGTCGCTGTCCATGTCATTGATAAATATATTGAACAGCACCGGTCCCAGTACGGACCCCTGAGGGACTCCACTCGTCACTGGTCTCCATCTGGTCATTGAGCCATTGACCACTACCCTTTGGCTGCTACCATCCAGCCAATTCCTTATCCACCGAACGGTCCACCCATCAAATCCATGGCTCTCCAATTTAGAGAGAAGGATGTTGTGGGGGATCGTGTCAAAGGCTTTACAAAAATCCAGATAGATGACGTCCATTGGTTTTCCCTTGTCCACTCTTGTTGTTACACCATCATAGAAAGCCACTAGGTTGGTGAGGCAGGACTGTTACACCATCATAGAAAGCCACTAGGTAGGTGAGGCAGGACTTGCCCTTGGTGAAGCCATGCTGGCTGTCTCGAATCACCTCCCTGGCCTCCATGTGCCTTAGCATATCTTCTAGGAGGATCTGTTCCATGATCTTCCCAGGCACAGAGGTGAGGCTGACAGGTCGGTAGTTCCCAGGGTCTTCCTTTCTACTCTTTTTGAAAAGGGGCACAATGTTTCCCTTTTTCCAGTCACTGGGGACTTCCCCTGACTGCCATGACTTTTCAAATATTGTGGAGAGTGGCTTGGCAATGACATCAGCCAGTTCCCTCAGGAATTTAGGGTCCTGACTATGCTCTTCGTTATTCCCATTTCCCTCAGTAGCGTTAGTTCCACCAGCGCATGGTCACTGCAGCCCAGGTTACCTCCGATCTTGACATCCCCAACGAGCTCACTCGCACTGGTGACCACGAGGTCTAGTATCGCATCCCCTCGGGTAGGGGTGCTTATTACCTGGCTTAAGAAGTTGTCCTCAATGCATTCTAGGAACCTGCTGGATTGCCTACAGCTTGCCGTGTTGCTTTTCCAGCAGATGTCAGGGTAGTTGAAGTCCCCCAGTAGGATGAGAGCCTGCGAGCGCGAAGCCTCTTGGAGGTGGAGGAAGAACGCTTCGTCTACCAGCTCTTCTTGATCTGGCGGCCTGTAGTAGACACCAACCACTAGGTTCCCTTTGTTGCCTCTCTCTCTGATTCTTACCCATAAGCTTTTGACCTGCTTGTGGCTATTCTTCAGGGACAGCTCTTCACTCTGTGGTGTTTTCTTGATGTAAAGGGCAACGCCCCCGCCCCTCCTTCCTCTCCTGTCCCTTCTGAACAGCCTGTAGCCATCAAGAGCCACATTCCAGTCGTGGGATTCATCCCACCAAGTTTCCGTGATGGCAATCAGATCGTAGCTTTCCAACAGCAAGATTGCTTCCAACTCCTCCTGTTTGTTTCCCATGCTGCGTGCATTTGTATAGAGGCATTTCATCTGAGCTGTCGGCCTTGTTACCTTCATAGCAGAGCACTCCTTTTTTCCCTTGAGGTGTTTCATGGGTATATTCTTGTTGGCACCAGATACCTCAGGCGCCGCCAGCTCCCTTCCGCAAGACTTCCACATTGCTGCAGTGTCCCTCACATGCTGCTGGGCAACGGGTTGAGGGCTCCTACTAGCCCCCCATCCCTCTAACCATTGTGTATCCTCCCCTAGCCTGTCGCTGGCAAGCCTGATAGGTTCCCCTTCCCCCTTCACCTCTAGTTTAAAGTCCTGTCAATGAGCCCCGCCAGCTCCTCGGCAAAGATACTCTTCCCCCTTTGAGAAAGCTCATTCCGATTTGATGCCAGCAAGCTTGGTGCTGTGTATGTCATCCCATGGTCAAAGAACCCAAAGTTGTGGCGGTGACACCAGTCACGGAGCCATGTGTTAATAGACTGAGTCTGCCTATGTCGCTCAACGTCTCTGCCCACCACTGGAAGGAGCGATGAAAAGATAACCTGTGCTCCAGGTTCCTTTACTAATCGTCCTAGGGCTTTGAATAGTTTTTTAATTACCCTCGGGCTACTTACTGCAACTTCATCTGCACCCACGTGGAAGAGCAGCAGAGGATAATAGTCTGAGGGTTGGACCAGTCTAGGAAGTTTCCTAGCAATGTCCTTGACCTGTGCTCCCGGGAGGCAACTGACTTCCCTGAGAGGAGGGTCTGCCCGGCATATCGGACCCTCTGTTCCCCTCAGCTGGGAGTCTCCTACAACTATGACTCGTCTCTTCCTCCTTGTGGAGCTGGTAGTAATGCGAGAGGGAGGTCCTTCCGATCTTTGTGCCTCCTTTCACGTGGATGGGTCAATCACTGCACCATCCACCATCTTGTCCTCCACATCTAGAGCCTCATACCTATTATGCAGAGGCACCTGTGGAGATGTGGTGGGCAAGGGAAGGGTTTGCCTCCTGCCCCAATTGAGGACCTGCTTCCACTCACTGTTTTCCTTTGCGTCGCTTCCTTAGGCCTGATGGGGGGAGGTTACTAGAGCCCTTTGGTCCTGGGCCTTCCTTTCCTGCTGTGTGTTGCTCCAAATATAAAATCTCGACAGGGCAAGAGGAAATGGACATAAATTGATGTTCAGAGACCTTCAATTAAGAGATTGTGGGGTTTGGGGTTTTGGGGGTTTTGTTTTGGTTTTGGATTTTGTTTTGGTTCTTTTTTTTTTACTTTGGGAATCATCAAACACTGGAACAGGTTGCCGAGAGATGTTTTGAAGTTTCCATCCTTAGAGATATTCAAAACACAACTGGATGCAGTCCTGAGCAACCTGCTCTAATTGACCGTGCTCTGAGTGGCAGTTAGACTATATGATCGCCAAAGATGCCTTCCTACCTCAAGTTTTCCGTGTGTTTATGAAATGTCATCAGGAAGAAGGTATGGGACTGTTAATGTCCAAACTGTGTTCAGCATATGTATCATCTGCATCGTGGCCTGATTAGCCAAAAATAATGAAAACCAAGGACAGAAGTTGCGAAAATATTCCCAAAATAGCTATATGCTTTCTGCCCTGGTGGAGTTCAGTGTTATTTAAATGTCAACAGAAATAATATGTAGAATACAATAAATACGAGAGCTTACACACCTAAAAACAAATACTCTTGTTCATTAATTTCTTAAATGTGATTTAAAAGAAATGTATTTCTCTTCCTCGGTATTTACAATAAAGTAAGTGCAGAAAAAATAGATAATCCAAAAAGGGGCTGGTTGGGACATAGTATGACATTTATTTCTCAAATTTCACACCCGACGGTTATGTATTTATTCCATCCTCCTTTGTCATCATTAATGTTTGAAATAATTTTAACCCTGGCTGCAGCTTACTCATGTTTCCCCCTAGTTCTTTCTCTTTAATGTGTTACACACATTCCTTCTCCCCACCATTTCCATACCCTGTTGAAACCTCGTACTGCAGTGTGAGAAAGAGAAATAGAGGTTACACAAACTTCCCTCTATCTAAGAAAACCCAGTCGTAGGCGAGAAGTGGAGTGCTACCAGAGGCAAAATGTAGGTCCAGCCTATTGCAATGGGTAGCTAAATGTATTGGTGTGGGTTTTAAGCAGGGCTAAACTGGAGGCTGAAGGTTGTAACACTAGGAGTGAGACCTGGTGCCATGCTCTGCTGACAATTCTGGGTAAAATGTCTGTGAGTGACCCCTTGCAGAAACCGCTCTTTAGAGTCTTCCTCAGTATTTTTACTTGGAGGAAAATTAAGATAGCCTGGCCCAGGTACCTGGCCATGGTACTTTTACTTGAAGGCAGAAGGAGCATGTGGGAGGCATTCAGGTGTTCTTCTGTTATTAATAGCTGTCTCTCCTATTTTGTTGATTACCAGAATGATGAGCCCTGTTAAAGCACAAAGTATAAATCCTTAAAGAAAATGTTCCTCGCACAAAAATAGCTACAGCAGAAAAGATTGTTTAAGATTCAGCAGCAGCAGTCTAAATATGGCACTAGCTCTCCCTTCTCGGTGTGCAGAGGCTGAGCAGAGCTGGAATTGCAGCAGGTGGGAGATGCATTGTCAGCTTTGGAGTTGGCTGAGACGGTAACAGCTCAATGAGTAATTGTGCTGGATATCATCGCTGTCTGATAGGAGTGGGGATACTGAAAATGGCTGATGATTTTCTCTATACAGTGTGTAACTTGTTGGGGTGTGTGCCTGGGCACAAGTGGCAAAGCTGTTAATAATTTTGCTCAGCTGTCCAAACCATTCTTTGCCTCATGTCTTTCCCAACTTTCTTGGCTGGTGTGTTGCTATAAACCCAGAGAAAGGGAAAATCCATGGTTCAGGGATAAATTCAATTGTTATGTGTACTAGTGGGTTACCTGACCTAGAAATACTTCAGTAACCAGCAGTAATTTATTTATTTTTAAAAGAAAAATGTTCTCTTGTTTTAAGTCACATAGGAAAGAAAAAGGAAAGATAAAATGGAAAGAGAAGGCAGCACTTCTTTTTACTGGTGATGCATTTGATGTATGGCTCTGAAGATCCAATTGAACTCAGTGTTATACCCCCCAAATGAAGATAAATCATTGGTGAAGGGTTTTTGGAGTACATGCCCAAAAGCAATTATGCTCACGTAGAGATCTATTAATCTATTTCTTCTTGTTCACTCTACCCAGCCTCTTTTAATGGCTTTTTATCATTCCAAACACAAGTTATATTTTTTAAGTTGTGATACAGTTCCTGGTGCTTTGCATCAAAATCAGAGCTGCCTCTCATATGTGAGGACTCCTTTTGCCCCTTCCCCATGCTTAGCCCAATTACCTTAACTTCGTTTCATACCATTTCTCCCAACAAAATCTCTAAGAGTCTACTGCAGTAAAATGGCAATATGAATATTGACCCCTTTCTGCACTGGTTTGGTGGTTGTTGTCACCTTTTCTTGTTGGTACCAGAGCAGCCTGATGAAGACTTCTGTATGGGTTAAAAAAAAAACAAAATCAAAAAACAAAAATCCTCATGCATGTACAAGGCTGTACAGTTAAAAAAATGCATTGGAGAAGTGACATTCAGAAAACTGTTTCTTTCTGTTGAACATACGTTGGTGGAAATCCAGTGGAGTTCAGAGCCAGACTCTATTAGGTGCTCTCACTGTTCCCAGGGAAAGATAGTCCGTTCATGGTCAATACCTAATCAAAGAAGATGAGTGAGGCAGGGCGAGCATTGAAGGGAGGGTAAATCACAGTTGAGAACTAAGTCCATACCTTCTAAAATTTTGTCAGTTTTTGAATTATAAGGTCACCTTATAGAATCATAGAATCATTAAGATTGGAAAAGACCTCTAAGATCATGAAGTCCAACCATCCACCCTGCAACATCATGCCTTCTAAACCATGTCCCAAAGTGCCATATCTAAACATTTCTTGAACATCTCTAGGGATGGTGACTGTACCACCTCGATGGGCAGCCTGTTCCAATAACTGACCACTCTTTCAGTAAAGATATTTTTCCTAATATCCAATGGGAACCTCCCCTAATGCAACTTGAGGCCATTGCCTGTCATCCTATAGCTAGTTAGTTGGGAGAAGAGACCAACACCTGCCTCACTACAACCTCCTTTCAGGTAGTTGTAGAGAGCAATAAGGTCCTCTCTCAGCCTCCTCTTCTCCAGACTAAACAGTTCCAGCTCCTTCAGCCGCTCCTCGTAAGACTTGTTCACTAGACCCCTCACCAGCCTCATTGCCCTTCTCTGGACAGGCTCCAGCAACTCCATGTCTTTCTTGTAGTGAGGGGCCCAAAACTGAACACAGTACTCCAGGTGAGGCCTTACCAGTGCCGAGTACAGGGGCACGATCACCTCCCTTCTCCTGCTGGCCACAATGTTCCTGATACAAGCCAGGATGCTGTTGGCCTTCTTGGCCACCTGGGCACACTGTTGGCTCATGTTCAGCCGGCTGTTGACCAACACCCCAATCTCATTTTCTGCTGGGCAACTTTCTAGCCACTCCCCCCCAAGCCTGTAGTGTTGCATGGGGTTGTTGTGACCCAAGTGCAGGACCCGGCACTTGGCCTTGTTGAAACTCATACAGTTGGCCTCAGCTCATCGATCCAGTCTGTCCAGATCCCTCTGCAGAGCCTTCCTACTCTCAAGCAGATCGACACTCTTTCCCAGCTTGGTGTCATCGGCAAACTTACTGAGGGAGCACTCAATCCCCTCATCCAGATCATTGATGAAGATATTAAAAAAGACTGGCCCCAAAACTGAGCCCTGGGGAACACCACTTGTGACCAGCCACCAGCTGGATTTAATTCCATTCACCACCACTCTCTGGGCGCAGACATCCAGACAGTTTTTTACCCAGTGGTGAGTAAACCTGTCTAAGCAAAGAGTCATTTATGTTTCGATACCAGAAACATTTTCATGGTGAGCAGCTAACTCCACTTCGCCTTTTTGCATCTATTATTTCATCATGTTAACAACATAAAAGGTTGTCCACTGAATATTAGAAGTCAATGAAGCAGGTAGGCAAAACATTCTGAATGAATAGCAATCCTAGCACAGATAACAGTTAATTTTCATTATCTCGGAGAAAGACTGGCATTAGAAAGACCAACTAGTTCTGTCTCCAGAGTGAAATATTTTCAGTTGATGTATAGAAATCCGGACAGTGGACTCCAACACAGAATGGAAGCATACATTGGTTGTACTCAATGATCCTAAGGGTGTTTTCTAACCTAAATGATTCTATGAAATAGGTGGTATACTGAGATGCTGTATTTGTATTTTATACATAACCATGATTTGGTACAGTGAACAGTAGTGCCAACACTTACTCTGATGACATAAAAAGCAGTCTCAACATGATTTTTGCAGCTGTACTCGTAAGTTCAGGGAGGGGTGTATGAAAGCCTCTGAATCCCACATAAACAGAATTCCTGGGAGAATCCCCTGAAGTACAGGAGGCACCAAGGCGTTATTATCTTTTCAGTCAAATTTCCATGTTTTGCTCCAGGGTTGGATTGCCAGCATGTATCTGGAAGAACAACTCATCAGAGGCTGAACTCTGCAGTCTTCACAGACAGTGGCTGTGTTAAGCAGCCTCTAAGGACGGAGAGAAATCACCTTAATTTTAAAACGTGGTGCTTTACAGCGTTGTAGGTGGCTTGTCACTCAAACATGCTCACAGGCATCTGTCTGACCACAACTTCTCTAGCTGTCCTATGAAGTGCTTGACATGCTAGTTTTTTCTTTCTGTAGCTATATAGAGAATATAAAAAAGAGCTAAGTGGGAGCAGCTGTGATCCTTCTCCCCACAGAGAGTGCATCCAGTCCCATAGCACAGCAGAGCTGCTGGCCCTTAGGAATTCTGCTGATGCCTATCATGTAGTTGCATTTATAAAATGAGGGACCGTCACAGGCCCCTCTGATCTGTTCAAGTGAATTAGCATCCTCATTCATAACCAGTTATTTCAGCCCTGGGCTTGAGCACACAGTTCCTGTCAATAAAGCTTGACAAGAACAGGGCATCAGTTTTGTGGCTGTGAATTTCATTGATTTTCTAAGCAGAATTGAACCTTTGTCGGTAATTCATTAAAAGCAAGTAGCCAGTGTATAAATCCTTAGTTCTCTGGCAATGCCTGTGCATACAAAATTAAACTGGATAAAATCTATAAGCCTGTGGGTGTTTTGGGTGAGTTTCCAGATTTTATACTCAACCTTTCTTCTGATGGTATTAATACATGTTTTGGATTGTTGCAGCTGCATTCAACTTCTGTAACATATTGATTAGTAGTATATTGACAAAAATTGGTCTCTATGTTAATAAGAAGAAACACAGTGATTAATAGGTTACATAAGTTATACTGAGTGTACAGCCAGATATTTAAAGAATAAGTGAAATATCCCACATGATTAATAATTATGTAAATCAGAGCAGGATTTTCCAGCTCAGTCTTGATCGTTTAGCAGAAAGTGATCTAGGGTTTTAGGGAAGCACTAACTTATGTTCATTCTGTTATTATTATTAGGATTATTATTATTACATTGATTTTCTGAATGGCTTTTCTAGCCTGTAAGCATCAGGGCAACAAAAGTGGTTTTCTTGTATTGTACCATCAAGAATTTCTGATTCCAGATAAATCTAGTTCGGCAGAGCAAGCACTGAAACTGCCCTCAGCTCTCTAATATGATTCAAGTCAAATACGTGTTTGACATGACTTCAGCATGACACAAGAGAAGGAACTCTATTTTAAATATAAGACAATTACTTCAGAATATATTTCATAAGGTAAGCTTTATTTAGGATGAGATACGAGAATTCATTTTTTTTACATGAGTTCACATGGAATAGGGATGCTAGTGAGACAGGCTATTTTCATGCCTTTTTCAATCTGTCAGATAATACCACAAAGTTTGTTTTGGTTAGATTTCCAGTTTGTTTTCTCAATTTGCTGATGTCATTCAATTCAGATAAAGAAACTGTTTACAAATGTAGGAGTTGAGCCCGACTATAAAATTCGCCAGGCTCCACTCATCTTTTTTTTTACTTTCCTTAGCATAGGAACAAAGAGACAGAATCAGCAGAAAGGAGTTAGAGCTCATGCCAGAGAAGGAGAAATAAAGGAATACCCATTTTTAGATGAAATCTGGCTTCAGTGAAGCATTTACTTTCTTAGCACTGGTTAGAAAGACACTTAGAAAAGATCTATTCGTAATAAAATTTTGTCCAGGAAAAATATTTCTGAACTGATTTGGCTTTGAAGGCAAATTTTTCATTTTCCTTTTGTTCTGTGACAACATGTGTATTCAAAACTTCACACAGAAATTTCTCCTGTTCACAATCCCATCCATGTTTATGAGTAAGGCACTGAATGTCCTTTTTGCCCCCAAGACAAAGTTAAAAAAGACTTGTCCTAGATTTGGCTGGGATAGGATTAATATACCAAGCAGCCGGTTGGGCTGACCCAAACCAGCAAATCAAAAGGGATATTCAATACCACGTGACATCACGCTTAGTATTTAAGTGGGGAGCTGTCTAGAGTAAGGTGATTTGCTACTCAGGAGCAAGCTGAGCATTGGGTGGTGAGAAAGATGTGTTCTGTACGTTCTTATCAGTATCCTTGTTACTATTTTCTTCTCTTTTGCTCTTCTGTTAAACTGTTTGTATCCCAGCCTGTCAGTTTTGCCTTTTCCTTCTGTTTCTGTTCCCCATCCCACTGAGGCTGGGGAGGAATGAAGGCGTGACTGTGTGGTTCTTTGTTGGTGACTGGGGCTGAACCACATCAGACTACAATACAGAGTTCAGCAATGATGCTTGGCGTTGCATTTCCAAAACCCTGTACCCTTTTTGCTTTTACTGAGTGATATATTCTTGTGGTTTTTCCCCCTAAATCACTGCAAAGGCAGGAGCCGAAATACTACATATGAGTAAGAGCAGAGTTAGCTCAGATGAGATGGCTCAGTGAAGACAGCTTTATTTCTGAGCTGTGCTGAAGGACTAAAAAAACTCCCACTGACTTTAGCAAAGTAGATCAGTGTCTAAGGTTTGTACCGTGCTCAGGAACTGGTCAATGAAGTATTTTCAAACTAAGGACAGGAAATATTAACTGTACGCTGAATGAGACTTCTACATTGAAGGATGAAAGGGAGACAATGACACAGAATGGGTTTCCAACAACAGGAAAGATCAAAGCCTGTAGATTTGTTGTGTGGTTTTCTACTAGATATAACAGAAGATGCAGAGAAGGCATGTGGAGTCCTGGCTGCACGAGAGGGGACATAGTTTGGTGCTTTGAGCAACCCAGGTTCCGATCCAGAAGTGAGCCTTGGGAGCGGCTGACACAGAACCCTGCTGGGAAGGCAGAGCGACGAGCTCGGGACACTGGAGCAGGGGGAATGTCACCGTTTCCTGCCACACTGTCACTTCCTTCCTGCCACGTTGTTGTTTCCTGCCACAGTACTGTTTTCACTGCGAGATGCAGCTCTGCACCAATCACAACGAGTTGCAGTAGTTTTGCCTATATATGGATTGGGGGTTTAACCATTCAGATGCTGTAATAGTTTTGCTATATAAACCTTGTTTTTGCTGACTAATAAAGGTGAACGATCATACTCATATTGGGGTCACATCGTTACAACGGATCCGTAACCCACACCAACAAAGGCATAAATGCCCCTGCCACCAAATTCATGGTTATTTGGCACATGTGGCTCTAGGTTAATTTAATAAACCTACCCTTAGTTGTCTCACTTGGCCACAGTCCTGTCCAGCCTATCTGGGATATATGCATGAAGGACTCCATAAAACACATGCAGTGTTTCATTGATCTTTTTCCCATATCTGTTTAATCACTTCTGATAACTTATATGAAGACAACCCTCAGACATGGACAATTCCTCCCTACCTGCCACTAGTCATTGCAAGAGTATTTGAATGTTTGATCAGCCTTGAGCGTATGGCTAAGAGGACAGAGCAGTATTCAGGGTATTCTCGTCTTTCTAGGCTCACTGCTTTTCACATGTACCTTCGTCAGCCTGTGTTTCAGCTGCAGACAAGGGATTTTGTCCTGTGTTTGCTGAAGTCAGTTGGTAAATCTTTTGTGTAGAGTGATGTGAAAGACAAATAACACTTCAAAAATCTCTGTTGGGTCTAAGAGGATGTAGCATTGGGTGCATTGTTAGAGCTAAATTTAGTCCAGGCCAAACTGAATAGAAATAGGGGGGCAAAAAGCAATCTTTCTTTCCTGCTCACTAATACTATGCAAGTCCTCTGAGATTTGGTACAAGGATCATACTGTAGAAAACAGAATATTATCTCCCTCATGCATAGGAAACATTCAACATAACAGGAATTCCTTGCATAGTCTGGATTAAACCAAATGTATGGAAGACGGTACAAAGACTTTAGAAATCTACAGTGTAAGAAAAGGTGAACAAAACCCAGAGGCTGATGTTTTTTGAGTGCCATCCAGCATTTCCAATCAAATAAACAGCCTCAGCTGTAGCAGAAACCCCTAGGAGTACAGCTGAGGTGTCCCCTGGGGAGCCACCCAGGTGTGTGTCGCCTGGGTGTGCTGGTGAGGTCATCTGGGTATGCTACTGGGTGTGCTGCTGAGGTGGTCATCACCAGAAGCTGGGGGTCCTCCCCACCTCCAGCTTGCCCTTGCCTGGCTCCACTTGTCCTTGAGCAGCTGAAGAGGGCTTTTCTCCTGCTCTGCCTGTGGGATGCTTGTGTTCTCACCCCCTGCAAGCTCTGCTTCCTCCTGGCTACAGGGTGGGAATTGCTTCTCTGTCAGGGCAGGAGCTAGGTAGGACCCTGTGGACTGAGCCAGCCTTCGCATACGTGGCTGGGTCTGGGGAGAGGGCAAGAAAATAGTGCTGCATCCTTGACTCAGACATGAGAAAATTTGTTGACTGCATATATTTATGCTTTATGAGGTTATGAGTTTCAGTTTAACTTGCTGTGCGTTTGAAAGTGCTGGAGGGTTATACCTATGCTATCAGGCTTGTAATTGTTTGATCTGTTAAAATATTCAAATCTTAAGAGCAGCTACAAAAGACTCCTTTCAGCTGAACTGCGGTGGTGGTGTCTTAAACCCAAATCAGTATGCCCCAGTGAACGACTTGTGCGAAAAACTTGCTTTCTCTTGGAGTGCCATTGAGAAGGGTGGCTCTTTAACATGTATTGGGAGTGTGTTTGTTGGGGCTTTTTTCCCCAAAATGTTGGTAACGGACGACTGAGGGAAAGGGGTGTGTTTGTAATGCGAATTAGCTGAGGTTTGGACAGAAAGGTCTCTCTTGTCTAATTGAGTATGGAAGCACTACATCTCAAAACCCAGCTGTCAGTTATTCACAGTATTCTTGGGTTCCATCTGAAGGTCTTTTCCTGCACAGCAATCATAAGCAGAATTTAAAGTGGCTTATATTGTTATCAATACAAAATAGGAACAGTTTGCACGTGTCTATTGCTTGTATACTCTACTTTGCAAAAGTACTAGGCAGTGGCAAGTACAGTCTAATGAGATGAGCTAGGTATGATGGTGGATGGGAGGTTTTTAAATTTTTAGTGGCATTCTTGGCAAAATTTTTTAAATCTTCCTAAAACATTCATCACATGTTGTTTGTAATTAAATAGTGAGTAAATATATGCAACTGCTTGTTAATATTTTCTTCCTCTGTGTGTATTGCTTATGAAATGGACCATTACCGGTTTGTGCTTCCGTTCATTTTTAATACGAAAATCATTTCACTAGTCTGAAAAATAATAATAGCTTTAGTGGAGCTGTTTGAATGAACAGCATATGTGTTTAATGGCTTGTGGTGATCCAAGTCAGCTAAAGCTTTGGTACAGAACCAATGCTAATGTGAATTTGTATTAAAAATTTAACACCACCTGTCATAAAATATGTTATAAAAGGGAATTGGTAGGTGCATTGTTAGGTAACATTTATGTTTTCAACTTCAATATTTAACCTATAAATTGGAGTTTTTAATAATAAACTGAGGTTTCTTTATAACAAAGATATCATAATAAAAGTGTTCCTCAGTAGCACTTTAACCTCCCCTTCGTCTTGTGCTACAGAAATCACAAATCTAAGCTACATCTGTTTTGAAAAATAAACTACAAAAATAAACATCAGACTTGAAATGAAATATGTTCCTAGCACCTTGTCCTAGTTCAAGATCTGTGGTTCTGTTGTTATTCTTCCCTTTCTGTTGAGAATTATTGTAGAGCTTTCTTTTTGTGATTTTTCTTAACATAAATATCTACCACCTTTTTTTCCCTGGAGGAAAAGCCCAATGCCAAGCTGATACATAATTACAAATACACCTCACAGTATTCCATTAAGACTGTATTTCACTAAAAAAAAAATCTCAAAATCCCAAAACTATTACAGCTAATGATGTGTGACACCTGCTGATTGATATTATGACTAACAGAATAATAGCTTTTACATGTATTTATTTAGGTTGTCATCTACTGTAATCAAATACAAGATATGCGTTTCACTTTGACCACAGCAATTCATTTGTATGTTAAAGTCTTCTGGTATTATGGGAAAAACACTTGTAACAACAATCTTTTATGATTCATTGCCCCATATGTAACCATTGATTCCTGATTTTTTTCCCGGCACCCAGACTGAAGAAAAACATAATGGAAACACTAAGGAAAAGAAATTAATTTATATGTATAAGTAAAAATTAGTGTTAGTTTTCATTTTCTTATCATGTAAGATCCAATGTCTAGTTTCTCTGAAGAGGAGTGTCAGACAAGCAGACAAACTCCCAGCTGTCCCTCACATGCTCAGGAACTTCTCTCTGGCCCCACTCAAACTCAACAGTATCCTTCCGATACCTTGTAGTTATTTTACTGTTAAGTCTTACTTAAACCAAAACTAGAGACAGAAAGCTGAGAGCATGGACTGATGGTGACTATTTGAGCAATACCCTGGGGGGAGGCAAAGTGAGCTTGTGCAGGATGCAGCTGTAGATATTTGCAGTGCTTTCAAAAGATGCAGTAAGGTGCAGTGTCAGGAACTGAGATGTCCTCAACACTTAGTGATCCTGGAAATCCCTATGATGCCATTTTAGATGTCAGTGCTCAAATTCTGTTTAAAACTTACTTCAGTGATACAGATAGAAGGGCAAATTAATGCTGTGCTTTTTCCTTGCTTTTACATAATTGCTCACAAGAGTAGTTTCATCTTTGTCCTGATGACCTCTTATGACAGTGAAATAGGGTTAACTCACAAGATCCCACCACTATGTAGGTACCACTTAAAGAAGGATAAAGGAATATTGCAATGGATGGTAGAAATAGCTGAAAGGGGGGGGGGGGGAAGTTGCTGGAGAATAATTTGAAAGGCTGAATTTATTCTGTTTGGCAAGAGATGAGAAACAGTCAAAATGGACAATGCAAAACAATGAAGGTCAGAAGAGAGCATTTTGCTATATCAGCATCCTTTGATGCTTTAATGAGCATTTTTTTATTATTCATCCAATTATAGAATATCTAAAACTGATTTTACTTGCAAATATAATGCCCATTCCTGAGTCAAATGTGCCAGAGGACTCTGCAGTTCTTCACTTCCACAATATTTCATGACTTTTACTAAAGTGATAGTGGCCTTCACTTTTACAATAACTCCCAGGCATCAATTATATACTTAGAAGTGTAAAAGACATCATTTGTGAATATGGAGATGATAATACATACATATTTTTTGCCAAAAAAAGAACTTTATGTGCAGGTATGAGTAGTGACTTTCAGGGACTGAGTTAATGAAGTACTTGAATCTGTACTGGATCTGGTCTGGTGTTGCCTGTTACTTACACAAGATTTAACGCGTACAAGAGGCTTACTTTTCTTGAGTACCCCTGACATTGCTGGTAGTTAAGCCTAGAATTTCACAAAGGAGACCTTAGTTCTCAGCTTGCCTTAATTTCCACTACTACCTGCCCACCCCCAGCTTGAGGACTTTAACTTGTTCCACCCAAAGTAAAATGCTGTTCTGCAGGAGCTTGGCTTAGCCTTGGGTTGAACCTTCACCTCAGCAGTTAAAGACCAATAGGCACTTGAACTCAGGGATATCCCTTTTTGGAGGGAAGATAAAATGTGCTTCTGTCTGGTGCTGATGGTGCTCTGTTTTAACTAGATCTGGCAGCTGATGTTTAGCCATCTCTGGCCTCTTTCTCACAAATTAATTCTGGGCTATTATCTTCACTGGTGTTATTTTTTTCTTTCTTAAAATCCACACTAATTTCCTTGGCTAACATACTATTCCAGGTTAAAAATCTTAACTAGCCTGATTATCTAGTTCTGTTAATTGTGGGCAATCTCCTTTGTGCACAGCCAATAAGAGGGTTGTACCAAAGCTCTTTACCTGCAACCCAAAACAAGTCAGCGATGAAGAGTCAGTATCTTTGAAGTCGGCCTTTCTGCTCCCTGAAGCTGTAGTTTCCATGTCATATGCTAAGATGCAGGAGGCCAGGCCCCTTCAGCATCAATCACGCCAGTGATTTAAGACATGGACTTGCAAGTATAGCTAGTGATCTACACAATCTATCTTTCTGAAATCATTGCTGCTATGTTAGCTTTCTTTGATGGAAGGCAAATATTTCTGCTTTCCCTCAGAAATTATTATCAGATGGAAGGAATAAATCACAAGAGCAATTTTTTCATCAAAGCGGGTGAAGCCAGCCATTATGTGAAATTCAGAGACTTCTGCTGCATGGCAGTGAAAGCTGTTTGATCCAAATGCGATGGCAGTTTGGAAAGACAATTACAGAATCATTAGCTCAGATTTTCAGCTGTTTTATTTAATTTCTAGTAGGCAGTTAGTGGATTAATAAGGTAGCAAGCAGCTTTGTAAATCCCATGCCTTTTAGAACTTTGCTCTGATTCACATAAGCATGACTAACTTAGAGAAACTAAGCTTTGATTAGCAGTTTTCATGCCTGAGTCATCTTTGTCCAGTCTCACAGCTTACTCTGATTTTGTTACCCTGTTTGAATCTGATGGTTTGAGTGGCTAGGTTTAGATTTAAATACTTCCTATTTTGTAAAACTATTTGAGTTTGGTTGCTTTGTTGCCAAATAATTGCATATAGTTAGTATCAACTTTATTGCAATAATAGCAATACTTGCTCTTGGATCCATAATTATACCATGGGACCTTGTAGAGTTTATTTCCTCAAAGCTTTCAGTTAGATCAGAAGAGTTCTGTGCAGAGCATTGCTGTCCAGGTTTTGACACTACATCAAGATTATTCAGTCTCTCCAGAAATGCTAAAGGGCTGTGAAGTCACTTTAAGTGTGCCCTTGAGGATTTCTAAAGAGTAGTTACAATAAAGTCTGTTCCACCCTCCTCTCTGGAAGGGAAGTGTTCTCAGCTGTGGCTGAGCTGAAGAGTTGGTGCTTTCTAGTGCTGGGATTGGGGAGGACTGGGGTTATGGCTGGCTGAACAGGGCCTTGCAGTCCTGGAGGAAGGAGGAGTAGGCCTTCTGACTGGAAGACTTTCTCCTGCAGAATGATGGTGGAGGCAAGTATGAGGTACATGGCATCACCCTTTTGCGCATGAGTCAGAGACAGTGGATTTCTCTAGCCTTTATTTTTCCTTGTATGGTGTTTTGGTTTATCCTGGATAAATGCCAGGTACCCACCAAAACTGCTCTATCACTCCCCCTCCTCATCTGGATAGGGGAGAGGATGTATGATGAAAGGCATGTGGGTTGAGAATAAGGACAGGGGAGAGATCACTGCCGTCATGGACAAAACAGATTGAACTTGGGGAGAAAAAAAAGTTGAATTTATCACCAATCAAATCAGAGTAGGAAAGTGAGAAATAAAACAATGTTAAAACACTTTCCCCTCATCTCTCCCTTCTTCCTGGGCTTAACATCATTCTCATTTTGCTGCGTCCTCTCCCTGAGTGGCACAGGGGGACAGGGAATGGGGCTTGTGGTCAGTTCATCACACACTGTCTCTGCCACTCCTTCCTCCTCAGGGGGAGGAATCCTCACACTCTTCCCCTGCTCCAGCGTGAAGTCTGTCTCATGGGAGACAGTTCTCCACAAACTTCTCCAATGTGAGTCCTTCCCACAGGCTGCAGTTCTCCACGAACTGCTCCAGCATGGGTAGTTCCCACGGGGTGCAGTCCTTCAGGAACAGGCTGCTCCAGTGTGGGCCCCCTGTGGGGTCACAAGCCCTGCCAGCAAACCTGCTCCGGGTTGGGCTCCTCTCTCTTCACAGGTCCTGACAGGAGACTGCTCCAGCGCGGGCTCCTCACAGGGTCACAGCTTCCTTCAGGCATCCACCTGCTCCAGTGTGGGGTCCCTTCCATGGGCTGCAGGTGGATATCTGCTCCACTGTGGACCTCCATGGACTGCAGGGGGAAAACCTGCCTCACCATGGTCTTCGTCATGGGCTGCAGGGGAAGACTCTCTGCTCTGGCATCTCGAGCACCTCCTCCTCCTCTTTCTTCACTGACCTTGGTGTCTGCAGATTTGTTTCTCCCGTGTCATCTCACTCCTCTCTTCACTGCTGTTTCACCACAGGTTTTTTTTTTCCCCTTCTTAAATATGTTATCCCAGAGGCGCTGCCACCGTCACTGATTGGCTTTGCCTTGGCCAGCAGTGGGTCTGTCTTAGAGCTGGCTGGCATTGGCTTTATCGGATATGGGGGAAGCTTCTAGCAGCTTCTCACAAAAGCCACCACTTTGTAGTCCCAAAACCTTGCCACGCAAACCCACAGCATTCCACCCCTCACCGCTATGAATCACATATTTGAGAATTATCATTAAAATCCACATTCATCACACAGTCTTCACAAACTTCAGACACATCAACAAAAAAAGAACTTCCCATACCAAAATCGAAATAACGTCATCACAACACCAAACTGAAGTGGACAATTTACACACAATCCACCCCTCATCCCTTCACCATGATTACAACAACAGGAAAAAATAATTGTCCACAATTATTCTTCTCTCTTCACATAGTTTGGTCCATGTTTTGCCCGTTACCTCTCCATTACTACCCTTATGTTGAATTCTTCGAGCCCCATGTTGGGTACCAGATACTGTTTTGATTTGGACTCAGTTGGCCTCAATGTGTGTGACAATTTTCACCCCCATCTAAGAGGTGTACCCCAGAAAGAATGCTTTTTCACTTACCAGGGGTCTTTGAGTCCTTCAGTCTGGGGATCAGAAGTTCTCCCCAAGAAGTTTCTGGTGCCGGCTGGAGATCCCGTGGATCCACAGGGAGCTAGAAGCAGTGTCCCACCTGTGTTGCCAAAATGATACCATAAGTCAGCAAAAACAAACACTCTTTAAAACTCGTTTTGGAATTTTAGAAAGCAGGCATTCTTTATTACAGTGCCGAATACATGGACGATAATTCCTCCTAGCGTGCATGCCGTGTGTTGCCTCACTCCAAGCTTTACATGTATGTGCAGTAAGTTTCCCAGAATGTTCATACAGATTTATTCTATTTCCTGGAACTAATTATATATGCATAGACATTACGCATGCAGGTGAGGTTTCTTGTGGGAGTCTTTGGTGGTCTGTGGTGGTCCCTGGTAGCTGTAGAAATGGTACTTCTTAGTGTCCTTTCCATGAATTCTGAGTCTTTCCTTCCATGTGTAGTCATGAGTTGGCTCATTGAGCAGTTTGTGGATTTCTCAGGTACCTTATCTTGGTATCTGCTGGTTTATCTGCACTTGTTTAGGATGTGCTAGCTCTATGTCCTTGGGTATATTCTTGCCTGAGGCCTCTGATAGTCAGTCCTTTGTTTCTGATTAACCTATGTGAAATTCCTTATCAATCTTGTGCATTACGTACCCCCCTGTACATCATGCACCCTATTTTACAGCAGTCCCCAAAACAAAGTAGGTATATTGGGCCTTGCACAGAATTGTGCCTTTGTTAGCAACAGTAGTCTTAGGTTCTTGTTACAGTTTGGCTGCAGCCGGCAACAAAAGGGCCACACGGCCGCCCTGCCACCCCTCCCCCCGCTGGGGTGCAGAGAAGAATGGAAAAGAAATAGGCAAAAACTGGTGGGTCGGGATAAGGGCAGTTTAACAGAACAGCAAACAAAAGGAACAGTAACAACAACAATACCGATAAGTAAATACACAAAACAAAACAACAGAACGCAGAGAGCAACTCTCACCACCTGCCGGCCGCAACGCGCTCCCAAGCCACGACTGCCTTCCCACTGCCCAGCTGCCCCCAAACAGAAACCAGCATGATGGCACATGGTATGGAACACCCTGCTCTGTTTGGCCAGGTTGGGTCAGCCCCCACCCCCCGGGCTGTGCCCCTTCCTGGATTCTGGTGAAAATTAACCCTGACCTGGCCAAATCCAGGACATTATCCACCCCTTATTCCATACCATGTACATCATGCCCATGTCCCCCATTTTCCAGTTGATCACCACCACTTCTCCTGTCTCCAGATATCATTCCCTTAGTCTATGGATCATCACTCTACGGTGTCCGCTGAGTTCATTTAATCCATGACTTCGGGCTCCATCTGTCATCACAGTCTTCCATGGCAGGAGAGGTGATGTGTGTTGCTCTCAAAGTGGTTTTTAGCAGCCCATTGTACCGTTCGATTTTTCCAGAGGCTGGTGCATGGTAGGGGATGTGATACACCCACTCAATACCATGTTCTTTGGCCCAGGTGTCTATGAGGCTGTTGCAAAAGTGAGCCCCATTGTCCAACTCAATTCTTTCGGGAGTGCCACGTTGCCACAGGACTTGTTTTTCCAGGCCCAGGATAGTATTCCAGGCGGTGGCATGGGGTACAGGGTAGGTTTCCAGCTATCCGGTGGTGGCCTCCACCATAGTGAGCACATAGCGCTTGCCTTGGCGGGTTTGTGGCAGTGTGATGTAGTCAATCTGCCAAGCCTCCCCGTATTTATATTTTAGCCATCGTACTCCATACCACTGAGGCTTTACCCGCTTAGGTTGCTTGATTGCAGCGCATGTTTCACATTCATGGATAACCTGTGCGATGGTGTTCATGGCCAAGTCCACCCCTCGGTCACGAGCCCATCTGTGGAGATGAAAGGCACAGACTCTGGCGGGGTGCTAGCCAAAGACCTTTATTATTTACAAAGTTGCCCTTATATACTACTTGCTATTGTTCACGCGCTATCAGAAGCATTCCGATAGGGTACTGCCTTAGTTGCATGTGGATTTGTTCATAACTTGATTGGTGAATTCTACTGCTCACGCATCCTGCACGAGCTGGATACCTTCCTTTTTTGGGTCGATGGATGTTCCCTTAGTTGTTACTTTCTCAATCAGGGGCACAGGGCCAGATCATCAAGGTCGAACTCGCTGAGGCCTTGCTCCACACCCATCTGTATGTTGCGTCTCTTCCTTGGTGGCCCGAGGTGTCATGGGCCCACCGAGCTATAAACAGTTCACCCTTATGTTGCCAGTCCAGATCCACCTAAGCCACTTCAGTCTTGACAGCCTGATCCACCTGCTGGTTGTTTTGATGTTCTTCTGTGGCCCGACTCTTAGGGACGTGGGCGTCCACGTGACGCACTTTTACAACCAACTGCTCTAGCCGGGCAGCAATATCTTGCCACAATGGGGCAGCCCAGACAGGTTTGCCTCTGCGCTGCCAGTTCTTCTTCCATTGCTGCAGCCACCCCCACAAGGCATTGGCCGCCATCCAAGAGTCAGTGTAAAGATAGAGCACTGGCCACTTCTCTCAACTGGCAATGTCTAAAGCCAGCTGGATGGCTTTCACCTCTGCAAACTGGCTGGACTCACCTTCTCCCTTGGCAGTTTCCACGACTTGTCGTGTAGGGCTCCATACAGCAGCCTTCCACCTCCGCTGCTTCCCCACAGTGCAACAGGACCCATCCGTGAACAGGGCATACTGTTTCTTCTCTTCTGGCAGCTGGTTATACAGTGGGGCCTCTTCAGCACGTGTCACCTCCTCCTCTGGCGATGCTCCAAAATCATTGCCTTCTGGCCAGTCCATGATTACCTCCAGAACTCCTGGGCGACTGGGGTTTCCCATTCGGGTGCGCTGGGTGATCAGTGCGACCCACTTACTCCACGTAGCATCGGTGGCATGATGCGTAGAGGGGACCCTCTCTTTGAACATCCAGCTCAGGACCGGCAATTGTAGTGCTAGGAGGAGCTGTGCTTCAGTGCCGACCACTTCTGAAGCAGCTCCAACGCCTTCATATGCTGCCAGAATCTCTTTTTCAGTGGGAGTGTAGCGGGCCTCGGATCCTTTGTATCCCCGGCTCCAAAACCCCAGGGGTCGACCTCGAGTCTCCCCTGGTGCTTTCTGCCAGAGACTCCAGGTTGGGCCATTCTCCCCGGCTGCGGTGTAGACCACGTTTTTAACATTTTGCCCTGACTGAACGGGACCAAGGGCTACGGCATGAACTGTCTCCCATTTAATCTGTTCAAATGCCTGTCGTTGCTCAGGGCCCCATTCAAAATCATTCTTCTTCTGGGTCACGTGGTACAGAGGGCTTACAATCTGGCTGTAATTTGGGATGTGCATCCTCCAAAAACCCACAACACCCAGGAAGGCCTGTGCTTCCTTTTTGCTGGTTGGTGGAGACATAGCTGCTATTTTGTTGATGACATCCATTGGGATTTGATGGCACCCATCCTGCCATTTTATCCCCAAAAACTGGATCTCTTGCGCAGGTCCCTTGACTTTACTTCGCTTAATGGTGAAACCGGCTTTCAGAAGGATCTGAACTATTTTCTCCCCTTTCTCAAAAACTTCTTCCGCTGTGTCACCCCATACGATGATGTCATCGATGTACTGCAGATGTTCTGGAGCTTCACCCTTTTCCAGTGCAGTCTGGATTAGTCCATGGCAAATGGTGGGACTGTGTTTCCACCCCTGGGGCAGTCGATTCCAGGTGTACTGGACGCCCCTCCAGGTGAAAGCAAACTGTGGCCTGCACTCTGCTGCCAAAGGGATGGAGAAGAATGCATTAGCGATGTCAATTGTCGCATACCACTTGGCTGCCTTTGACTCCAGCTGATATTGAAGTTCCAGCATGTCTGGCACTGCAGCACTCAGCGGTGGTGTGACTTCATTCAGGCCACGGTAGTCTATTGTCAGTCTCCACTCTCCAGTAGATTTTCTCACTGGCCATATGGGACTATTAAAGGGTGAGCGAGTTTTGCTGATCACTCCTTGACTCTCCAGCTGGCGGATCAGCTGATGAATGGGGATAAGGGAGTCTCCGTTAGTGAGATATTGTCGCCGGTGCACCACTGTGGTTGCGATTGGCACCTGTTGTTCTTTAACCCTCAGCAACCCCACAACAGAAGGATCCTCTGAGAGACCAGGCAAAATGGACAGCTCTTTAATTTCTTCCGTCTCCACAGCAGCTGTGCCAAAAGCCCACCAATACCCCTTTGGGTCCTTGAAATACCCTCTCTTAAGGTAGTCTATCCCAAGGATGCACGGAGCCTCGGGGCCAGTTACAACGGGGTGCTTCTGCCACTGCTTCCCAGTGAGGCTCACTTCAGCCTCCAATACATTCAGCTCTTGGGACCCCCCTGTCACTCCTGAAATGCAAAGGGACTCTGACCCTTTGAAATCTGATGGCATTAAAGTACACTGTGCACCAGTGTCCACTAGCGCTTTATACTGTTGTGGATCTGACGTGCCAGGCCACCGAATCCACACCGTCCAATAAACACGGTTGTCCCTTTCCTCCACCTGGCTGGAGGCAGGGCCCCTCTAATCATGGTCAGAGAATTTGCTGCTCACCTGCTGTAAAAATGACTTGGAGGTCCCCTCTAGAGGATCGGAATCAAGATCAAACAGCCTGTCTGGTCTGGAGAGCTGGCTGCTGGAAACTGGAGCGGCATTTTTCCTAACAGAATCCCCTTTGGTGATTGTTTTACCTCGCAACTCACGCACTCTTGCCTCTAGACTTGAGATAGGTTTTCCATCCCACTTCCTCATGTCCTCTCCATGGTCACACAGGTAAAACCACAGGGTGCCCCGTGGTGTGTAGCCTCTGTATTCTCTCTCCTGAGCAGAGGAATGCTTGCCCCTAATAGCTGAGACACTAGCCTGTACAGGTGGGGAGTAGGACATACTCTCTTTGATTTGCTGGAACTCCCGGGACAGTTTCTCCACAGCTGAGACAAGGGAGGAAGAGAGACTTTCCTCATATTGCCGGAGTCTGACAGCCACCTCATCCACTGTTGGTGCCTCCTCACCTTTCCAGTCTACGACTGCCAGTGAGTTGGCATATGAGGATGGTGCGCTCCGCACAAACTTCCTCCACATGGATGCTGTGCACTGGACTTCATCTGGGTCTGTGGGTAACTGGTCATCGTCTGGTTCACAGTAAATCAGCTCCCGCACAGCTAATTCCCTCAAGTACTGAATACCCCTTTCCATATTGGTCCACTTGCCAGGGTAGCATACAAAATCGTCACTGAAGGGGTAGCTCACCCTCACGCCTGACAGAAGTCTCCTCCAGAGGCTGAGGACTTGTTCCCAACCGCCTTGTCAATGCCCCCATCCCTGGCCAGGGATCCCAGCTGCTTGGCTTCCTTGCCCTCTAATTCCAAGCTGCTGGCCCCGTTATCCCAGCACCGCAGCAGCCAGGTGACAATGTGCTCGCCTGGGTGGCGGCTGAAATCTTCCCGCATGTCTCGCAGCTCACTCAGGGACAGGGACCGGGTAATGATCTCTGTCTCTATCTCCTGCGATGACCCTGGCTCATTGTCATCCCTCCCGGAGCGATCTGCTCTCTTTGCGTCTTTCTTTAGTTTTACAGGGGCGCCTGCTACCGGCACAGGTTGGTCATTGGGCTCAGCCGTGATGCCTGCAGCTGGAACTGGGGCTGGAGCAGCTGCCGTGCCCGCCGGGGAAACCGAGGCAGACCCTACAGCTGTGGCAGCGGCAGCGGTGGTGCTGGTCGGGGGGGCTGTGACTGCCTGCTGGGCTGCAGGAGCTGCAGGGCCGGCTGAGGGGGCAGCGCCAGCCACAGTGCCTGCTGCTTCGTTTCCCCAGCCTTCCCCTTTAGGGCACTGAGCAGTGTTGAACAGGGCTCGGTAGGTGTGGGCCCGACCCCAGCACATTGCAGTGATTTGTGTCTCTCTGGAGTTCCCAGGGTGGCAGCACACTTTTTGCAGATATTTTACTAGTTTGTCCGGATCCTGCACTTGCTCAGGGGTGAGTTTCAAAAACACCGGGGGTGCCCACTGCCCTAGGTACTTGCCCATGCTGTCCCACACACCCAGCCACTCACAGCTATCCAGCCCCGGGGCAGGTCTCTGCACAGTGTTCTTAACTACTTGTTTAGCCCTGAACAAAACCTGAAACCCATTCAGGAGGCAGAACAATAGAAACCCGCTGGCCTGAGCATCCCACGGGTACTCGAAATTCTCAAAAGCTGTTAGCATCAGCCTGAAGGAGGGGGGGGGGTGAAAGAGTGGGGGAAGGTATCCCCTCCGGTTTTCCCCATAGATTGGGTTCGATTATTAACAAATTCTAAGACATAGGATCCGAGGTATGAAAATGACCACAGTGCCGCATGCAAATACAAGCCTAATTTCATGCACAGAGATATTATCATGTCACAAGTCGATATCGTACAGTAGAGCAAAATCATCATCCTGGTCCTTATCCCCGAGGTAATGAACAGCATGGCAGTGAACAGATACAGCAAATAAGGATTCATATACCACAACCATCTGATAAAATTCAGCAACATTTTTACCGGCTACTATTTAACTAACACAATAAATGCGAATGATAAATTTTAACAAAATCTAAGAAAGCTGTTTCAACACACGCTGCTCAGCCCTGCCGTTATCCCCGCCCCATGCTTGGGCACCAAATTTAATGCTATGGTTTTGCTGCGACCGGCAACAAAAGCGCCAAGCGGCTGCCCCTCCCCCCGTTGGGGCGCGGAGGAGAATGGAAGGAAACAGGCAGAAACTGGTGGGTCGGGCTAAGGGCAGTTTAACAGAACAGCAAACAAAAGGAACAGTAACAACGATACAGATAAGGAGAAAACACAACACAAACCACACAACCCACAGACCCCGCTCTCCCGGACCGGACCGGTGCGCGAGCGCTCCCGAGCCGCAAGAGAGTTCCTGCCGCTCCGCTCCCCCCCACCAGAACCCAGCATGATGGCACATGGTATGGAATACCCTGCTCTCTTTGGCCAGGTGGGGTCAGCCCACCCAGCTGTGCCCCTTCCTGGATTCTGGTGAAAATTAACCCTGTCCTGGTCAAACCCAGGACAAAGTCCCTTCATTCAGAAGAGCTTTTTGATTGTGAGGGGCTTCCACTAAATGAAAGATAGCTGGTATTAATTATTATGTGGAACAGCTAATCATGTTTAGTATTCACCCTTGCTTACCACTGAACTGCCAGAACCATCAGGGAGAGATGTGAAGTGTGGCTGGAGCAGCTGCGCTCATGCTGGTAACTGGCATTAGACAACTGAAAAAAAAAAAAAAAAAAGAATCCCAAAAGTTAGAGGAGCATTGCCATGTCCGCAGCCTCTTCCTCAAAACTATAGATGAAACTTCTGTTCTGTGGTACAAGAACAACAGTGCAGGGAGTAATCAAACATTGTGATACCATGGCTGATTTTATTCCTAACTGAGGAACAGCAGGACTACAGCAATTTTTCCTAGTCCTGCTTGCCTCAGGCTGGAGGAGTTCAGTGACTACTTGTTTCCATGGAGATGCATTTTTAGCAGGAGGACTTGGCCTGCATGTCTCTGAAACAGCAAAGAGGTGATTTCCTTCACTGCTTTTGGAAGGATATGGAGGGTAAAGGGGTAGCTTTCATCCTAAAGCTTGAGGGGGTTTGGGCTGTTAAAAAGAAGTCATTAGCAGATTGGGGTTTTACAGTTTAACTCACAGAAGTCATAAACACCCCTTCACATTTGGAGCTGCAAAAAGTCTAAGCATAAATCTGCATAACAATCCTGTGGCTTTATAAAACAGAGGAAATGCAGCAGATGGGGAAAAGTCTTACTTTTAAGTGTGTAATGAAAACGGTTTGTGCACTTAGGATTTCTGGGATTGTGTAGTCTTGAAGTCAAGGCCCTTTGCAGAAGAGAGGGAGACAGCGGCGATGTAAAGGGTGGGTAGATTGTTAGCAGCTTTCGTTAAAGGCATTGTTGGTCTTAAGGTTCTCTTAAAACTTCTGATCCTTGCATCTTATGAAGCTAGCAGGGCAATCTTGACTTGCTTAAATGCACTGAAATGAAAGGAAGAAGATTTCCCTTGTCTTCAGTACGAAATACCTGTGGCTGCGATCTTTTTACAGTAAATTCTTTCAAATGAAGGACTATTGTGAATGTGAGATGAGAGCATCAATGAAACTTGAGACTGCTCCCATGGAAATGAATGGAAGTCTTTCTGTTGGCATTAGTAAGATTAGGCTAAAGAAGCTAATAGTTTACCCTTATGTTTGCAAAACAAAAAAAATCAAAAGCAAAATTTGTATGGATTTTTCTGGATATCCATTGATCCTCTATGCTTAACTTGAAGTTTTTTCCCCAAAATAGGTATGAGAAGAAATTCAGGTTTATTTGGCGAGAGAAGCTGGGGCAGGAGTTGGAAGCAGCTTATAGTCACTGAGCTCTTTCTTTGGCAACAGCTGCTTCCCTCTTGCCTAAATATTTCTAACTGATTGAGCCTGAGGCAGAAACTCCATGTGAGATTTTCAGCCCAAATGGCTTAAATGAGGAGAATAGCAAATGTAGACAAATCTGATACACCACTTTATCACGCCCGACAGCATTAATAACTGGCAGAGGTGTCTAGGCAGGGTTCTGCCTAAATATAGAAGCTCTTTAGTGCACGGTATTCATGTTTTCCATGTCAGGATAAAACCAAACAAAAGCAGCCGCCAGAGAAATCAGTTCAACTTCTAAGTACTTATTTTCCATCTTGTACTAATTCATGTGGCCACATTTATGCTACCTTAAACAAAAGTTCAATTTGGACTATCTTTCAGCTTCTAAGTAACTTTCAGAATCCTTAGGTAGCATCTTTTTAAGGAAATTGTAGCAAGAATGAATACTTTACAATGCTTCAGACTCCATCCAGTGTCATCTTTTCTCAAGTAATAAGGCAGGCATGCTTTCAAGGACTACACTTCGAAATATTCCAATTTTTAGAAGTAATTACCAACAGAGTAACTATATCAGAGACCTATTCTTCACCTTTAATTATTTAAGGAAAGAGACTGCCATCAGCAGAAGCCTAAGCACAGACCTAGAAAATCACTTAGCAATTGGTAGGTCCAGTATCTACTGTGGTTTCTTCACCGTAAACAAGGCTTGAACGCTATCAATTACAGATGTGTCTGTGGGGTGTTCAGGACAGCGTTTAATAGGATGTGACCCCTTCTGCCTAGACAATGAAGTTGTCTCAGCTGGCAGTAAAAAGAAAGCCACTCTTAGAATAAGGTATAATTTCAATATTTCTGATGTAAGGAGAGTTTATTCTTGGTAGCTCCCTTGCCTTCTCCTTAACTTCTTGCTAAACTTCTTGTTACCTTCTTTGTTAACTGTTTCATCCTGAGTCTCCATAGAGCTGCAGTCAGTTCAGGAGATGCTTACTCATAGCCTCTGTGGGGTCTAAAGACCCCAGAAAAAGGAGGGATTTTTTAGACCAACCATGGCAGAGTTTGTATTTGGAAAACAAGTCAATAAATCTTGTGATAAACAGCTCTAAATATAAACTATCAGAAAGCCCTAATCTGACAGGGGAGGCAGTGGTTCTAAATTTAGTGGTACCAACCAGTATTTATTTGCTGCAGGGGTAATAGTGTCTAGATTATATTTGCATTAGCTGGCTAATTACTTAATTCAGCTACAGGTTAAATGTCTGGTTTTTATGTTAATTTGGCATATTTCTGGCAAGAAAAAAGTAACTTCCAGCAGTGACACTTAGTGTCATTTGAGTCTGGCTAATGTTGAAATAATAATTTCCATTCATGTAGTAGGACAGGCTGAAAATAGAAGTATTCAAACTCTCTGCAGTTTGGTAGCGATTCACCCTTCTTCATCCATGTCCCACAATTGAAAGGCAGAGATGGACTCTGTTCTGTCTGTCATCCCTGTGCCACCACTATCCTTTCATTCTCTTCTAATGCTGAAAATAGGATACACTCTTTCTCCTCATCTTGCCCCTGTCCTCCATTTTGCTTTCTCTTATCAGTTAGAAGGGAAGGATTAAAAAAAAACCTCTGCAATTTGCCGAAACCTGTGACTTAATGATTGTGTTTTGTTTGGGTTAGTAGACTTGGGGTTTATGTCACATTATTTTAAAGCAATTCCTCAACATTTCCTAAAAAATTAAATTTAGCGGAGATCTCAAGAAATAGAGCTTCCTCATTTTAATAATTAAATGGCAACAAACCAAACTATTACTTTTTCTGCCACTTTCATAAGAAGAAAATAGCACAAGGTGGCTAACGTGTAGGTTTGTTTACAAGATGTGAGCTGCAGAGAAAGATTAGTTGATCTGAAAGCCTGAGACACATAAATGATGGATGATTTTAATCTCTGATGCTTTGGTTCAGCAAGGTACTTACACACGTGACTAACCTTAAACATCTTGGACAAAATCATTACTCCACAGAAGTCAATATAATTGAGCTCAGGTTCCTTTGGCATAGGCAGTATATATCACCCATTGCATGCACTAGTGTTCCTTAGCAAACAGCATCCTGAATGTACCACATTGGAAGAAGTGTACTTTGTGTTGTAAATTGGCATGTACATGGAGAGATTTATCTACACTCTGAGCTATTGGGGGGAAGAGAATTTTTGTAGTTTATGGTATCTTAGAAGGTTACAAACATTCATTCAGCAAAAAGTAGGTAAGAGCCTTTGGTACTGTAAATGAGCTTTGTTTCATTGATTTCTTTGGTGATGCCATGAAAAGCCAGAGTTGAAGACTTAATAGTCAGAAGGCTGTGAAGTAGGCATTCTTTATTACAGTGCTGGGCACACGGGCGATCTCTCCTCCAAACGTGTGCACCAAAAAGACACGCTTACTAGGTATTTATGCTATGTTAACATACACATTCATTACATTTCCAAGAAATGCTTATCATAGTTTTTCCGAGAACTCATTAGTATATGGTAATGATGTCCTTCACGCATGTTTGTTGGCATTTCTCAGTGATCGTGATCCTCGGGGTCTTCAGATCATCCTGCAGCCTCCTTATCTCTGTAGTTTGCGTATCTGCTCTCCCAAGGCCCAGCTGCCTAAAGGGATTATTCAGGAGTCTCTTATCTTACAACTGTCCCAATTATTCACAAAGAACCAAGACTTGCTTTGGTTGTGCAATTATTCTGACCACCTGAAGTGATACGTTTTATCTACATCTGCTACATGTTCCACTTGTTACATTCACAGGTATCAATGGGTTTGTGCCAGTTTGCTGAAGGACAAGATTTTAAATTTTCCCCTGTCCCTTTGCATCTTATTTTTCCCAAAAGCTACTCAGAGCAACCCATGGGAACAGCGGAGGCCAAGTTATGCCTCTGGCATAGACAGTGGCCCATGAGCTGCTGACAGCACAGCCCCCAGCGCCAAGCTGAGTAGAAGTGTGGTGGTAGTGTCCAAGAAGCAAGCAGAGTCTTATGAGGTCTGCAGTCCACTTCTTTCTGTATCAACCAGTGCCACTGGCTCAGCTGTTGGTAACTTAGTCACAACTTCAAGTTGGACACTTATGTTTCCTGACTTGGAACAGTTGGTTTTGGCGGCAATAAGACTCATAAATGTGTTTGAAATCCAGAGCCATGAGGTGTGTCCAAAGCATGCAGGGTGATGCAAATACCAGTGTTCTTTCTTTAACTAAAAGGTGCTCCAGAAAGAGGACATATGAAGTCTTGCCTCTCTCCCATGTAGTACTTGCCTACAGCTTGACTTAAATGTGTTGGAGGATTACAATCTGCAGCTATTGCTTCTTAACACCTCATTTGACTTTCTGGTTATGGGCAATTGGATTACTCTTTCAAAGCAGACAATGGCATTTTCTGCTTTTATATACTGACCTAAAGGATGCAGTGAGAAAGTAGGAGACTTTAAGCTCTCTCTTTGTTTGCATCTCCAGAAGCGTGACTTACAGGCAGCATAATAAATCACCTCTTGCCACCATGCTGCAAAGAGTACAAGAGTAAAGAGGACGCATGAAAGAGCTGGACTGAGAATACAGGAATATAACTCAGTATTCCGATAACAAAGGTGTACTTGGCAGGAGGGAAGCAGTCCTGGGTTATGGACTCAAAACAGCTAGCATTGGCCTAAGTGTACTTACAGAGAAACCTGTGTTAAAACTGGAATAACAGGAGTAAATGTAAAGTTACATTGATGCTAGCAGCTCTGGAAAACCACCCAAAAGGGACATTTGCATTATACACAAAATATGCACAGTTTTAGACAGTGAATTAGACAACCAAGAAGCTTCACTTTTGAGCTAGCATTTACTGATGATTTATTGACTGTATTTATACCTCACTGAATAGAGCTCCAGCTAGAATAATTTGTTTGCTATTGACAAGTGGTGAGGTTGAAGTAAATTAATTTAGTCAAGCTCATCGATTTTTTGCCATTTAGGAAGAAGAGAGTTAACGTTATCTAGATACTGCAATCACAAGGCTTCTTTCAAGGGGTCATATTCTACTTTCTCTGAAGGTAGTTCAAGAAAGATAGCTGTATGTGTGTTTGCTGAATTTTCCCAAAGAGGAGCCAGTTCTGACACTGCACTTAAATTAAGGGTGCCTTTTTCCAAAGGGTTAAATCTTTTTGAAAATCATCAAGATGTAGTCCTGGAAGCCAGAAAGATTACATAGCCTCAACAGAATTAACAGTAAGTCTGCGAGTAAAACACCAGGAGCAGATATTTTACAGCTTCAAAGGGTATCTGTGTTTTGTCTCTTGCCTAGAAATATGCTGTAATCAGAATTACAGGGTGGAATTAATCTCAAGGTGTCTAAGAGGAACACTGACACAGTTCATAAATTATGCCTTGTGAGCCTACAATACCTTGCTAGTTAGGACACTACTTCGGGCAGTAGGAGGTTAGGTAAGGTACCCATAGGTAGGTGGAGGGTGGGGGGTGTGTGTGTCCAGCAGAGAAGGTAAATGGCTGGTGCTTCACTGAGTGCCTCTTCCTATGGGGCACTTAGCCTTATTTCTAAGGATGTGTGTTCCCATTGCTATCTTCTCTTGAATGATGCCACTAGATTGATCCTCCTCCTGCAGTTCACTTTGATATGCCAGAATAAGTCTTGCTGCTGTGATGGTGAAATTCTGTAGAAGGGCAGTCAAATTCTCTGAGCAGAGCTCAGTAAATTGGTTTCTCCCTTTATTTATACCCCAGTACTGCATAGCTGTTGCTCTCAAAAAGGCAGCCTCTTTCCTTACCTCTACCTTGAAATCCCCTCTGGTCAACCAGTCATGCTATTATACTGATAAAATAGATCCATTGTTTAGCTATAGATACCTCAATTATTGGTATTCTTGATAGGTCTATTTCTTGTCATTATTATTCTTCTGAGGGGGATTAGAATTAGCCAGATATTGAATGGTTCCTATATCAATAAAGATGGAGATGTATTTATGTGCAGGATAAATGTGGCTTTGCCCAAATAATAAATCAGTGGAACAGTCAGTACATGGAAGCTAAGCATGTGCGAGTGGCTAATGCCAAGGACTTAGGGAGTCATTAGGAATGTAAGTGCTAACCTTAGGTAACTTTCTGATTGTCATTCACTAATCATAGACAGCCTGTTTAATTTCTGCACAATTTATTCAAGGTGACTGGAAAGAAAATATGAAAGGCAGTTATCTCATTTGTGTGGAACTTTCTTAAGAAAAATCGAAGAACTATAACGTAGGTTGTATAGAGTATACAGGAAATTGTCTTGTTAATTACTTCATTTTATATTTGAGAAATTATTAAAAACATATGTTGCCCCTGGTGCTACTAGAAAGGCCAGTCTCTGTTCTGCATCAGCCCTGTGCATAAACAAGTGTTTATATTTGTGTTACTTTATATGCATTCTTATAGTGCTATATGGTTTCATATTTTTGGGACTACCTATGCCATAGATTTTTGGTACATTCCTTAGTCCACATCTGTTGATACAATGGCTAATCTACGCAGCATGGCCATACTTTAATCAAGGTCATTAATTACTCAAAACCCCCCATCCTTTAGTGATAATGGTGACATAACTGCAATTACCTCTAGTTAAGCGTGGAAAAGGTGTGGTGACTGCTTGTTTATGTAGCTAAAGAGTTTTACATTTAGATGGGAATTTTGTGGTGTATGGTGTAATTGCAATGTAGTAAGATGCATGGATTTCTAATATGAAAAGCACTTCATATAACAAGTGACAATAATAGATGAATTGGTCATATTAGCTTTCCAGTTTCATCACTCACACTGTACCAAACCCCAGAGTTTCTAATGTTGTCATTGCTCAGTGCATGCTCAGCTTCTATGTGCGCTTACCTGTTTAAACACAGAACTCCTGTAGAACAAACAAATGTACAGGGGCACAGGGTACATTAATAGTTTCAGTGATACATGTTTGAAGTGATTTGGGTACTTCTGATAGAAAAAAGAAGTTGTATGAGTTTAGGAGTCAAAATCCCAGCTTCTTTTTTGAAAGTATCTACCAAATAATATGTGCATTGTAAATGGAATTGCCTTGCAGTTGCTTTCATCTCATGATACAAGTGTGATCATCTAGAGAAAAAAGCCAGTCGGCTCTCAGATTTCTTCAAGAATGTTGCATTTGCAAATATAAAGGCACAACTTCTACTGGTAGCTTTTACAGGGGATACTAAGAAATGGTTTCCATCATAGGTGACTTCAAAATGTTGTAGAAGTTTAACTTTTGCAGCTAGTAAAGCCAATATTTTTTCATGAGCAAGATCAATTTTCTGTAAATGTGAAGGAAAAAAAATCCTATGCTTCTTTGGTACTGAGGCTGGAAAGAAAATGAAAATGTTCTCCCTTTTCCCAAGACAACAAGCACTGGGTTATTGGGTGTCACTGCTGGTGGGGAATCTTTTTTTCTCAGCTGTCTCTGCATGCTGTCAGTATTGTTGCTGCAGTAGAGAAGTATGGCCAAATTTATCCTTAAGGCAATTCATTCGGGTTGAGCTTGGTTTGAAGTTGAACAATATTGAAAGTTCCATCCTGAAAGCTTGCAGGGCTAGGTCATGTGTGAATTAAGGTACAGTTGCAAAGCTTGAGATGGGGAGGGGGACTATGTAAGGCAGCGCACAAATAATTTCCAGCTTCCCCTGAATTGTAACTATCTAGGAAAATATCCCTTACTAATGTAATATAGAAGCACCCTTCAGCCACTCTTTCTTCAGCATTTTGGAGGCATTTTATAAACAAGTAAGTGATAGCTGCTTGGTTGCCAGCAGTTATCATCTTTGCAGTGATACAAAAATAATCAATTTATGCCAAGATAAATTTGAATGTGTTGAATTTAGAGTACAAGGGATCCAAATAACTGAACAAATCAGAACAAAGACTGTTGAGAAAACCAACATGTGCAATTGGATCCAAATGCTCTCTGCTCGATGGGCAAAGAGATCAGATCAATAATATTGTGCTGCAGGAAAAAAAAAAAGGAATCTGAATTATAAAGCATTTAAAAACTTGCCAGACTAATTTTTCTTCACCACTTTTTGTCTGCCTCTGAAGTGAATAGGAACAGCATAGAACTCTCACAAACACCGATGTGCAGAGACGGGCCGAGAGGTGCAGTGGATGGAAACGTACATGGAAGGGGAGTTACCTAAGGGTGGGTGTCTCAGACTGGCATTGTGTCTACTGGAAGCTGTGTGTTGTAGAGAGAGAGAATTCATATGGTGTCAGGAACAAGCTTTTTACTGTTTTATTTAGAAAATGGCATGAACTGCTGCATACACATTTGTCTTTGACGATACAGAAGTAGTAAACTTAGTCTGCTCCAGAGATTTTTCTGATGCTTATTCATACTGTTAGCTTTCTGGACACTGCCACCACATCCCTTCCATATATGACACATATCAGTCTTCAAGAGTTGTTAGTGGACGAGTATACTAATTCAGTTGTTGCTTAAAGAAAGATGGAGTGTAAGTAGTATAGCTCTCAGCTACTTTAACGGGATATGAGTAAATACATTCCTTTCCCTTGAAATCCTCAAAGTTCTTGATTTGTTTGGGTACAACAGTGTCTTTTAGTGTCCAAATATCAGAATCACTGACCTTTATATACAAAAGAGGCACTTCAGTAATTTTTCCCTCTGTTTTTCAGGGCATATTGTCATTTGTTGTTCAGAGTCCTTTAAACTTACCTTATTATTTGAAAACTTAGAGCCGCTTTCAATGCAAGAAATTGTCAGGAAAATGTTTGAGACCATAGTTGTCCTATTTAGAGACAGGATTTAGGAAGTAAGAGGTCAGCTCTTAATTAAGGATTTCTTGATAGATTTTGTTGTTTTTTTGAAAAAAGAGGGGGTGGCTAGCATATAATTTTGATTCCTTTCAATTAAAATTCTACAGTATATTTATTTTCAGAGGTGTATTAGAAGCTTTGTGTTCTGGGGAGTGTTGGAGGAATTTTTGCAGTTTGTTCATGTGGGTCTTGTGACTGTAAAACTGTAACAAATTGTCAGCACAGCCCAGGCCTGGCATAGTACTGAGTGTCCTTTGGGTTTTACTGGCTAAATTTTAGATTGGTGTTATCTTTTTTAGTTGCCTGATTACTAGATGAACCCAATTTTTAAAAGGGTTTTATTTTATAGTCTAATCATCCAAACGTACATCACATTTTTTAGAATAACCTTAGCATTGTAGAATATTGTAATTTGAGTTTTATCTGCTGTTATGTTTGGAATAGAAACAAATGCCATCTGCTTTTATCTTTTCAGTAGATATCCATCATCTCACCGGCAATTTTGTTCGATATGCTCCTAGCTGACGTTTCATCTCACTAAATTCTCTGAAAAAGCACAAAATCAGTATGTTTTCTTGTCTCAGAAATAGCAATGAGAAGCAAAACATAAAGCAAAGTAAATAAATTTTAAGGCAATTTAACAAGATAGAAAAACAGAGCAAACAAAACCCCAAAGGATCTAGTCAAATTAATACGGCAACTTGAAAAAGCAGAACTGCAATTCAGAGCTTACAATAAGATATTTGAAAACTAAGATTCATTATGTAGTATTTTCTTCCTGAAAATCCTGCAAAATAACAAGGAAGATCTCTTCCTTTACCTGTCTCTTTGGAACTACTGAAGGCACTTTCTGCTCTGACTATTTCACTGTCAGGTCATACCTATTCAAAGTGCCAACATGTTACTGGGTTTGTAATAACACTTTATTAGAAGAAAGCATTTCTTTCCCTTTAATTTCAGCCGTTCAGTTATCACTGCTTTTGATGACCATTTTTGGAGGTGGCACTATCAGTGTTCACTTATATGCAGTTGAATACATTTCAAAAATAAATCATAATTGGCTTTAAAGGTTGCTGTTATAATCACCCCCCACATCTTTCCTCCTCTTCTTCCTGTGGCTCCCTGAGTCTGAGCTCTCATAAGCTTACCTGGAAATTCAGTATATGCACTTCTCAAGTGAGTACTGCAGGGTTTCACCTGTTAACAGTCTGGGGCAGGGACGGATGGGTAAAGACTTGACTTCCATGACATTTGCTACTCAGTTTCAGTGCCACATTGTCCACAAAGCCTTGGGCTGCTTGTGCGTCCTCCCTGCTGATGTTTAACTGACTTGGAGTCCTCTCTCTGCATCATGTACCCCTCCAGCCTCCACATGGGAAAGTCTTTTCAGGGCTGTGCTCACACTGAGGTTTACCTGCCAACTTCAAATCTGCGTTTGCAGAATAAAATAGCTCTGCAGTTAGTGGATTGGAGTGGTAGTCAATCTTCCAGTCCAGTGAGAGGTTGTGGTGGTTGTTTCTTTCTTTTCCCCTGGTTCTCCACATTAACTTCTACCCTGAATTCCAATCAAAGGTTGTCATCTCCAATACTGCCATAATTTGAGAAAAAAAATGGAAAATGCAGAGGATCAGTCATTTATTGCTTGCATCTGCATCTGTAACATCACTTCTAATGGAATCCTTAAATAGAATATTTCTGAACAAAATTAATTTCAGATGTCAAAATAATAAAAAAAAGTTCTGATTTCAGAGCTCTTTTTTAAACAAGGCTGGAATTTTTCCCCATTCATCTTTTTCCTGGAGAAGGTTTCCGTTTCGGGAAATTAGCCTTTCTTGAGAAAAACAATAACAAAAACCAAGCCTGAAAATATTTCTGGCCACTTCAGATGGTATGTTTGTCACACACATGCAAAAACAGGACTACGGGCACATATGAATGTGCTGCTATGAATTGGCAGATTGTATTCAGTATAAATCAATACATGTTTACATGTTTTGTGTGTCTTCAAACAGTCTGTTTTTGAACTTCTAATATGTACAGAAGAATAAATATAACCACATCTGACCATGTGGTTTCTGATGAGGATTGTAGCCAGGACCAGGCAAGCGATAGACATTGCTCACAGCCAGCTGCTTGCCAGATGTTAACAGAGTTTCCAGATCCCCCGTTTTGACATCTCCCTTCTTTTCTGGAGAGGAATTAAAATTCTCCTTCTCTTTCCTCTGTTGTGACAGAGTAAGTTGCTGCTGTTCCTCATTGTACAAACCTGTGTCTCGGGTCACCCTGATTCTGGCAAGCCAGAGGCACAGCCTGGGTAACTCTCTCCCCCGATTCTCCCTGCAGTAGGCAGGAGAAGAGTTCATCCACAGTCGGACTCTAAACACAAATTTCTCATTTTTCTCTGCTCCCACTCCCACTGACTATAGCAGAAGTCAAACTGGTTGTATTAGCTATCTAAAACTAGGTGAACTGATCCCTCTGGGCCCAATTCTCTTTCATTCTGCATAAAGTAATTTATATTGTTTCGTTGTTTTTTTGTTTTGGTTTTTGTGTTTGTTTGTTTTTAAAGTAACCTGGAAATAAAATAGTGTCGGGTTCAAGTTGCATAGACATGAAATCAGTCTATGTGGTTGGAAGTGACCATGTGAGGTAGCAGGCAGTGGTTTTTAAATGTTTTCATACTTCTATGAATATTTACACCTTATGTGATATTTTAAGATAACAATAATTAAAGGCTAATATATTTTAATGAATGCCTTGTAGAAATAGCTAGTCATAAAATAGTTTCTATTAAGGTTTCCTGGTTTTGAACACTCAGAACTTTCACTGTCAGCATAGAGTTTTCTGGTTTTGATCTATGTCCAGAGTGGATTTCTTGGGTTTTGTGGCTTAGTTTTATGCAAATTTTTTTAGAAAAAGTGCCTTGGCTTCTTTTGAGTCATGATTTTGAGTGATGATCATAACAATTGCACTTTGTTTTACACTTTATAGGGTGAAATTGCAGATTTTGTGCTCTCAGCTCTCACAGAGAGCAGTTAACTTTGAACCTCTAGATCTGACATGGAGCCATGTACTGTCTTTATTTTCATACATTTTGAGCCAACGTATGCTCTTGCAGAGGTCCTGAGAGCCATGGACCGTCTTCTCCAGTATCTGCAGTTGTTACTGACACTCCTAATCAATGGGTAAGGTTCCTACGGAAGCCATGAAGCTATGTTGTCTTCCAGGAATTATCATGCCACTCTGTGGAAGGATGGGGGTTTGCTTCTGGAAAGCTTTGTGGGGGATGAATTGCTATTTACTGCATTCCTTGTCTATATATTTACTGTGCTTATTAGTTTTGTGAAAAGGCAGCTTCATGTTAGTGAGGAGCCTGGCAGTAGGAAGAGGATTTGAAAGTCTCGCTGAATTTTAGACTCTCTCATAGAGCGATTTTCTACTTTAACAGCTAGGAAGAATGACACAATGTTGTATATCCCATCTTTGGAGAACTGATCCAATGTTTCTGAACAAAGGTGGTCAGTTCTATTTTTTTAAACCAGATCAGACATGATGTCTTTTTGAATTACTTCAGTGGTAGGCTGAAATTAATTGCACTCGATTTGTTCTTTTCTTTACAGGCAGGTTTGTTCCACTTAATGTTAAAAAGATCCACTGCATGAGAATGAAGAGAAAAAATAAAATCTTAAATTGCCTCTTTGAAATAGAGAGACAGCGAAATTAAAATTCTACAGGGTTGATACAAGGCTTAAGATGTCCCTTGAATAGAAGACTAGACATAGTCACATCCTTTAGGGAAGAAGCTTTTCTTGTAGGTTGGCATTTCTGCTTTTTTGCTTAAACTTCCATGCAGTGATTTTATTATCTAATTGTTGCCACTAAAAGTTATTTCCTTTGTCTAACTGTCATTTCTCCAAGTTCCATGCCCTTCACCACAAAAAACTTTCCTTCATTTCATTGCCTATATTTTAAGCAGACTTAGTGTATAAGCTTTGTTTCCTTTACCCCTTAATTTTCATAATAAACATGGCCTTTAAGTTTAGATCTAAACACTTAAATCACTTGGGAATCTCCAACATACATAAAGGTGATCAAAACTGCAGTAGTCAGTCTAACACACAGAAAATATCTGGGATGGAGGTTATCTTGAGAGTCCATATAGTAAGATACAAAAGCTGAATAGTGATAATGATGATCTGTGCATATACTGCAGGGCTCCTCGAGCACCGATTTCCGGCTAAGGCATTCTCCAGCTTTTACAGTGGCCCAAAATAACACTGCACAGCTGTCGTTCTCTTCATAGTCACTGCCTTTCTGTTTCATTGCTCTGGGATTCCCCCAAGTGTAAATGCTGTGTGTTTTCCTGCAACGCTGCACATGGGAAGCTCATCAACTGGGCAGACTACCAAACTGGCAAAAATTTGGAGGCGGGTGTCTGTCTTTGTGTTCTCTTCACCATTAAATATGACATTACCCGAGTCACAAAATCAGAAAATGCTTTGAGTATTAGGTCTGTTGTTTTGCCAGTGACCGTGTAGTGAGCTGAGGGGGAGTCTGGAAGTATAGTCTGAAAACATGTCTTGCATAGTGTAGTAGAGTTGCTTTTCACCATATTTCCAGCATCTGTATAAGGTGTAAATGTAACCTGCCTCAGAACAGTTGCCTGTATTTTGGTCAGTATTTTAGCCATAGGTCTGACAATTAACATCCTCTTAAGACACTAATTCCTGTCTTTAGTCTCGGCTCCAGTTAATGGGCATCTCTATTTTTTTTCTCCGAGAATGATTATCCACTTTCTGATCAATTTTTTCATGCTTTATAATTTAGGATCGTCTGTATGTTTCATCAATATACATTTTGATTTATTCTCCAGTTCATTATTAAAGATATTAAATTATATCAGTCAACGTGGCAAGAAACATTGCTGTATCTGTTCTTCCCACTTAAAGTTTATACCCTTCTTAATTAAAAATCTCCAGAAGTTTTCCTACAACATACTAATACATTGACCAGGTATCATCTTGCCAGATTCCCTACCTTAGCATTTCATGGTTATCAGCAACTGCTTAAATTTTAGTGAAACTAAAATAATTTTTCTCCTTCTTCCTTTTTCTTCTCTAGCTAATTAGGCAATTTTTTATACTCATTTATATTTTTTGCCAAATAAAGCAATTTGGGTTGTTGCCATAGTCACTTCTCTTTGAACGTATATTACCTGATATTGAGCATTGCAAAACACTTCCACAAACATCTCTGTTATTGATTTATTTTTATAAAAATGTTCAGCTTCTGCCAAACACAAGAGGGACTTTAACCGGAACACAAGTTCACAGAGGAAGTGTTAGAGGTAGAAGTATCCATGGAAACAAACTTTACTGCAGATGTTCAGATATTCTTCAGTTATCCCAACCCAAGGTAGAAAACAGTATTGCTTAACCTGTCTTTGAAGACTCACAGCTAAACAGCACAGGTTTAAACTTAAACTCTTATTCTAATTTTTGGTTATTTTCTTTGTTGCTTTTCAAAATAAGCCTAATGTGGAGCTCAGGTAGGGACTTGTCAATTTGAGAAAAGTTGGCAAAGGGAAATGTGAGCTGACAGCAGAATTGTTGGCCTGGTGTCCACCCCTTCATCCCTTGCTCTGGGTCATTACTCTGTTCTTGTAGCCATAATAACTAACTATTTATAAAGTAATTTCTTATTTTGATAAGCATTAACTAGGCAATATGCAATTACAGACACAGGAGCAGAAAATAATAAATTCTGTGTTAAGGAATATCAGGGTAACTAATGGATCTTAAAACTGCTGTTACCCTTTTTTACAAACACATCAAATACGTTATTCATGTTTTTTTCCCCAATTCCCATCTTGTTAGCATCCCTCCTTAGTTTGGTTTGGTGCACAAGTCTAAATGACACACATTTGTTGTACAGTATTTGTCATAATCTGAGCGAAGGATTCACCAGTGAGACTCCTGTAGTGTCACCTGTGATTGCTTACAGACCTCCTTAATTGCATGTGGGTCAAGTCCCAAGAGCCATATTAGACTCCATTGCTTTCCAGCCATGCATTCTTCCAGAATATAACAAGAGGTGTTCTTGCCAATTATATTTGTTCTCTGAGACAGTGAAAATTAATGGGATTTTCTTGACAACAGGTCCAAGATCTTTTTAGCTTCATTTTTTCTGTTTAACCTGTTGGCTTGATAATGATGGAAATAAATTTTTTAGAGAGGAGCTCTGCATTGTGTCTTAATCTATGACAGTTAGATCACATACCGTTAAATAACTGCAAAGGAATGAAGCTTTATTTGTTGTTTACTGAGTCAATATTAATGGTGTCATATTGCAGAAACACTTTTGGCGTCAATCTGAGAACTTAATTCGGTATTCACAATTTAATCCTTTGCTTGATGCTTAAAAAGAACAATTTTTTTACCAAGAAAAAAAATCTAGACCCTGTTAATAGGAGTTTAATATTAAGGGTTGTTTTCACTCAAATAATTCTTAAAATGTAACCACAGGCTCTTTATGCCAAAACTAAACAATAATTTTTCTATCAAAGAAGTCTGTCTCTTCCTCAAAATTATTTTCATTTCACTTTGGAAGTAGAATTGGTTCGGAGATGATCAGTTATGACTCTTCAATATTACTCTGAGACTACTGTAATCTTGTAATTGGCTTCAGTAATGGTGTCCCTATAGGCCCTGATCATTCAGCTGGGAAAACAAATATGCTCATTTTGACATTAGACATGAAATACATTCCTGGGACTTCAATGAGATTAAAAAAATGTCAACTGTGAGCAACCGGGAAGTACTGCATCTGCTTAACCACTTACAGCTGAAAACGAGTGGTGTTCCTTCTAGGTGTGAACCAGACTGGTGTGAGTGTTATGAATGAACTGCAGTGATGTGAGCTGTATGAATTTACATTAGAGCATATAGTTGATTGGCACTTGGTGGAACCCAATACATCGGAGATGGAGGAGTGACTGTAGAGCATTACAAATGCATGATAAATGTAATGAATAATTACATGCATCCCTCATGAACTGATGTAGACAGCTATAGAAATGGTTCCTAGATAATTGCTGTAGCTCTCATACTTCAGCTTGTGGAGCTGTTTTTCCCTCCTTGGGGCTTATCTCAGGCACACTTACAGCAGCAATCCCATTCAGTTTTTGTTTTGGCTAATAAAGCGAAAATCTCTCGATTCCCAATTTGCTTCTGTTCCCCAATTACCCTAGTAGTGCTTTTCAAACCAATTTTAGTTTCTGACTTCTGTACAGCTCTGGTAGCCTTTTTTCAGTGTTTCAAATTAGGTAATTGGGCCTTTTTACAGCAGCTTGAATGTTCAAAATAGTTCTCATAGATCCAATTTTTCCTTTTTTGTCACTGCATGGCAGCTTAAAGTTAGTCTGAGATCACCTTCAGCTAGTCTTCCATTTGACAAGCTTACCTCAGAAATCTTTGCTACTTCCTGAGCCTGAGCTCACATCTCGTACTGCAGAGTTTTACCCAATTCTGGTTTCTTTCGTCGTTCATAAGCTTAGTTTGCATAAAGAAAATTGGCAGTTGACAAATATTGCTGATAAAAGCATGTTGAGAGCAACTGAGAAAAGAGCACTCTCAATAACCCAGGATAATAAAATAGATAAAGCAGATAAATCTGAGAGTAGATTTTTATATTTCATTTTGAAAAACATTTTCTGTGATTATTTTACACTTATTTTCTACTGGGGAGAGGGACAGGGGCAAAAACCCCAAGATCCAGGACTACATTAGCCATGTATAAAAAGCCACCTTTCCAAACTGGTTTAGGAGCAACAACACTTTGGCTTCCACCCTGCAAATCAACTAAACTTTAAACACAGTAAGTGTGCCAGCAGTTTCTGGCATATGAAGGCCATATGAAGGCAATGACTTGGCATACAGTTATTTATTACCTTGAGTAGATTCTTTGGGACCAGCTATTTTCTCAAACATTCTGAGAAGTAAAAAATGAAGTATTTTGGGTAGGACTGCAAAAGGTGTGTAACAAGAGGGGAGAATTCCTAGGGTGTTATGAGTGAGTTGTGGGCTGTTTGGCGTTTTTTTCCTTTGGTTATTTGAGGTAAGGGGGTTTGTGTGTGTGTTGGGTATGTTTTTGTTTGTTTTGTTGGAGAGTTTTTTGGGATGGTTTTCTCCAAAGGAATCTGGAAAGTTTTCTCACACTTCAACACTCTGGTTGAAATTTGGTAGTAGACTTTCATCAGCTACATAGTTAAAATCTCTTAGGCATTATTTTTAAACCTCAGTGATAACCCTGAATTCTGTAACTACACTTAATGAAGTAGTGCTTTTGAGATTTATCTCATGAGCTTGGAGTTTTTCCATGTCTGGGGTTTGGCTTTGTCACTTTTCTGCCAGCTTTAATTGAGCTCCCCATGGAATTCCCTCTGAGGCAGAATTCATCCCAAAACATATCCTGCAAATTGAAATCCAAAATTTGGTAGTTACTGCTACCACTCAGACAAGGTCCCCAAAGCAAAATACTCGAACTCAGGTGCTGCTGAGAAGACATCGGACACTTTTACTGTGGCATGTATCAGGAAAGCTGCATGTCATTGTTTTTAATAAAGCTCACATTTTTTTAAAGTGAATAATCTCCAAACTTGATTTCTTGTCAAAAGGATATGGGAGAGAGCAGAGTATGCGTAGAAGAAAATCCTGGTATTTATAAGCTACTTCAGAGAAGCAATATACAGATTGTGGTATGTCTGAGACCTTGATTCTTCTTGCACGTCAGCCAAACGAGGTTAATATTGAAAGAAATAATTTTGCTGAGAAAAGTGTATGAATTTAGTTGGAGCTGAACTTTTACATTCCACATAATACAGCAATTGAGGTTCTGTTTACATAAATTAGCTTTAGATAAAATAGCGGTAAACCTATACTCCTGTTTTGTCTTCTGCACAGCATAGATGTTGCAGGAGATAACTTTGAATTTAATTTCCAGATGTGCTGCACAGCCAACAGAGCAAAAGGGATAACAAGAACTTTGCACTTGAGCAAAATCCTTTTGGACTATCTGATATAATATTACAGAAGAGAAAATACAATTTCCTCATAGGTTCTGGTTGGTATAAATAGATATAATTGACTTCTCAATGTGTTAAAAGCAGTGAGACTTTTTGGGTGAGAAAGGCCTCTTTCCATCCATGAGTAGGTGTCAAGCCTAAGCTGTAGCTTTTTAAACAAGAAATACTGAAAACAGGAGCAAGGTCATCAACTGGGGTTGGAAAAATAGTTACTTCAGAGCAATTTTTGTGAGCCAGATTTTTTAATCAATATTTTTTGTTTCCTGACATGTGAAAAGTCTGTTTTCAAGAGGTTTGTGCAATGCGTTTCACTGTAATGACAAATTAATATTTTCGTGCTAACAGTAAGTCTTAAAGCATTATTTAACTCTATTAATACAGCAAATTTGTTGTGCATCCCACTTCCATCATGCTCAAGCACGTAAATGGTGCCCTTGATATTCTGTAACAACTACTTGTTTCCCGGCAGAGGAAGATGTGCTGTAATAACATGAAGAAACGAATCATTTCTAATGATTTATTTCTTTTTACCATATTCAACGTAGGCAGGATTATTAACATGCAGCAGGGTATGGTCTAGATGACCAATTAACTTCAGATAAATGTGTTCTGGTAATTACTCTCCATACAGAAATACAAATATTAGATTAACTTTTAGGACTGAATTTTATGAATCTTTGAGTTTGAGTAATTTAAAATTAAATAAATTGACAGAACTTCACCTGAAGTGGTCTTTTAAAACCTCCAGACCATTTTCTTTCCCTTCTGCCTGAATATGGAACTGTATGATTCAGTGCCACATGTACGTAGTCTGAAATTCCCAGACAGTACCTTTTGCTGTTGAATTGCATTCAAACCAGGATGGAGGTTCAGATAGACCCTTGTGCCTTTCTGAAGACAGTAGGCTAAGTTTGCTTTGTATTATTTTCACATTGCGTGTATATCTGGACAAATACTTCCGAAAAATCATGCAAGGCCATTGAATTAATACCAGAATCAAACAACCTTTAAATTAATAGCAACTAATTGGATGCATTGCAGATGCTAATTAAATCTTTAAAGGAAGCTGCACTCGTCTGCCTGCTGGTATCTGTCACCCAGACACTACTTTCCATATGCGTATGGCTGACTTGCTGACAGCACGATCTTCGAGACCAAAATTTTGTATGAGGCATCCTTGTTTTTCCAAGCATATTTTGAATTTCTCATGGGCTTATTTTCTTGAGGAACCACCTTTGCCCATGCAAACCAATTAGCTAGACTGCAAGATTTCTGCTCATACATTATCAGTTTATAAATGGGAAGGTTGATACAAGTTCCCAAACTGCTGTCAGGACAGACTGTACAACTGCAGTAGAGATAGAGATCTGGAAACCCGATTTACTAGGGCCCCTAGTCATGTCTTTACGTTTCAAAGTAACCCCTCTTTAGCTCTGTATTCACACAATTATTTCTGTGGCCATTTACTTTTGCATTTGTGGGAACTTAATCTAGGGAGTTGCAAGAAGCGGAGCACCTGAGCTCTGTCTGTGAGTGGACATTAAGCCCCACATTCCAGCCCCTCACAGGGGGAACAAGAGTTAGTAAGCATTGGTTGAGTCAAATACAGTTTTTCACAGCAAGTGATCCAACTGTTCAGAGGTGATTAATCTCAATTATACAAATTCATTTCCGTCCTATGAAGTACACTTGGAGAGTCTAATACAAGCTGCTGTTGCCCTAAGCTTTTTTAATAGCATTAAAATTGAAAACTTGATGTGTTTCCAAGTGCTGTTTAACAAATGATTTGCCTAAATATCATATTTGATTTAAATATTTTCAGTCAAGATAAACACATGCATGGGACATTCCAGATGACTGGATTTAACCTAGATGATATTACATAGGAATGTCGCAAAAACTGGACTCCACAAAGGAGGTTTGTTGTAAATTCGTTTGGCATTGAAGACTTGTCTGCTTCTCCTGCGTATGCTAGAAATTGCTTCATTTCTGAAAGCAAAGAGCAGTTTTACAGACCTGGCAAAGGTCATTCAGTATACAAGTATGTCTGTGCTACACCAGACTTGATACCAGACCTTCAGAGTCTGCAAAACATCAGTGAAAACTTTCTTATAATTCATTTTTCAGAAATTCAAACCTTTTTAAAATATAGTATCCTAGCTCTTGAAAATACCGAAGGACACGCTGGATTGCCAGAATGTAACAAACTGCTTTTAGAGGTATCAGCTCTCACCTTTATGCAGATTTGATGGGATTAAGAATTGTGCTGCAAGAACTCTTTGATCAAAGAAGCATTTGAAAATTATACAACCTTGTGTCTCTAAGTTGCTGTGTCCAGTTCATCTGAGTCTGGCATCATGCTCCACTTCTGGCACCATTCTGCCGTTCCTGCATGCATTCAGCTTGCTGATCTGAAGCCCAAAAAACAAGTTCCCCACAAACCATCTACTCTCCTGAAACCCTGGGAATACTATGGTGTTTGAAGTTTTTTTCTAACTGAGATATATAACAGCTATTTAAAAAAAAACAAAGAAAAGGAAATTAACTGTAGAGTGGAAATTTTTTTTTTCAAATTTTGCCGAGGTTATTTGTTGTATGTGAGGGTATGAGGGAAAGACTACTATAATGAATGTCGTGTGCCTTTGATTTCCCTGCTTGGTTTTAGTCTTTTACTATTGAATTACACCGAGAGAAGTCTGTTCAGGATAGCAAGCAGGAAATGAAGCAGCAACTAGTGATAGAAGAGAGTTTGGGGGAAAATACATCAAGGGCCCTTCAGGAAACAGCAAGATGTTCTTGCTTAAGAAATGTTTGCCTGCCTAGTTCCAGTGAGGTTTACAGCCTTGTTTCTGTTTGGTTTCTTGTTTGTTTTATTTCCCAACCCCCTCCAAGACTGGAGTTTAGAGCTGTATTGTGTGTCCTACCTGTGCTAAGCTAGCAGCTGTAGTGCTGCCAGGTTTGACAGATGAACACAGATAGGTGATGCTCTTTCAACAAACCCATGTTAGAAAACTGTGTGGCCCTAATCCTTTATTGTTTTGCAGTGTTTTTAGGTGATGGCATAAGCTGTCATTTTGGAAAGTGTTATTTTTAATCACTTGAAGTGAATGTAACAAGCAAAGATGCAAAATGTAAACATTCCTGGGTGGGTTTTAGGTTCAGTTTGCCAATGGCGTGGAAATGAGTAGATGAAAATTAGTTGCATGAGAAACCTACAGATTTGGCAGAGGAGTTGTGACAGTTGCTAATGTTTTGGTTGCTTTCAGTTCATGCTGCATCTAAAGTGCAGCCTGAATGGGCACCTTTCAAAAAAGTTGAATACTTAGATCTCAGAGAAGCCCTTTAAAGGCATCCACTATTAAATCAGACCATTCTCTGCAGTGGTACAAGTCTAGAACCTCCTCACGGCACAAAAGTGACAGCAGCATATGTGAAAGCAGGACTTGGCCCCGTAATTTAAGAAAACGCTGTCACTTTCCTTGTTTGTAGTCAGCCCCAAAATCTGCTGCTTTATGTTTGGGCAATCTCCATGAACCACAAAGGACTTCAGAGGTGGTCCTTGTACTTGAGCCAGTTCTGCTCTTTGGGGCGTACTTCTGGCAAGAACGTGACTTAACAGTGCAGGCCACTGAAATCAAAGGAGAAAGAGTAGCACCCAGCAGCTAAGGATGTGTCCCATAGGGCTAAATTTAGGTACCAGTGTTATATATGTTGCAATGATAACTCTGATGTTGCAGCAGTTGATAGTTCTCTCCCAAAGGTAAACTAGGTTTTTTTTTGCACTGTGAAAATAAATCTAAAGGTGAAACAATGATGTCCAGGAGTGTTTCTTTGCTCGGTAACACAGTGGAGGGGGGAGGAAATGCCAGTTATATTAGCGGTTTTGAAGTTTGTGAATTGGACACTTGATCAACAGCATATGTAAACACTGCCTGTGTTTCCCCTTCTCCGGTCAAAGATACATGGACTTCTCTGTGGCATTCGGTTAAATCAGAGCAACCACTCTGAATAACAGGCTGGGTGTTTGCATGCAAAGTAAATGCTTTGAGGTGGATAAGAGGAGCTACAAAAGGGCAAAGTAGCATATTTCAAAGAGAACTCGAACAGTAAAATTTTATTTAGTTTGAGCATCTGACTAGCAGATGATAAGGAATAAATTGAAGAATGAGAAAACCATGTGGATGTGGCAGGGGAGCTAGTTACCAGCAGGTGAAGTGTGGGACTTTTGTAGCATAAACCATAATCCAATTTCTAAAATAGTAAAGGTTGTGACGCTATCATAAACATGATGGTAGTTAGGAGCTCTGCCAGAGTGTGGCCACAGGAGCCATCAGGACCTTGCACAGCTCCAGCAGCTTTCGGGTTTCCAGGGCTGGAAGGGCAGCAGCTGGAAGTAATTGGGACTTTTCCTGTTGACACTCCTAATATATATTCATTTTGACAGTCAGGAAAATGGTAGAGAAGGCTTGAGAAAAAGGTGCAAACATATACTTGCAGTAGCTCTTTCAACCTGTCAACAAGCTGGAATTACACTGCGCTGCAGAAATGGCAGAGATACTGCGTGGAAGTGATCATCCACACCAGGCCTGGAGTATCCATCTCCAAAGTGGCACCGACCTTTCAAAGAGGTTTTGAAATGTAACTGGAAGTGTAGGGGGCCATTGGATTTTTAGATGGGTGAAGAACATGCTCTTCCTTTTCTTCAGATCCAGGTAGCTCAATGTTCTGATGTCTTGCTCAATAGCTCAGCTGACCTATTTTAATTTAATTTAAATCTGGTGGACTTAAACTGGATGAATTTATTACTTTGATTCTTGTAGACACTTTGTAACATTCGCACGTAGAATAGCAGTAGTAGTGTATACACTTCTTGGCAAGTGTATATTTTTTTTAAATATGATAAATGCACTTTTCATGTCTTATCATCATCTCTTGTTTATCCCAAAGAAGGTGGAACATGGCTGTTATTTATTTCATGGACTTCACAGGAATAAGAACAGGAAAAGTGGCTGTAATGTTTAGTTTGTGAACTAAGCATACATTAGCCTCTGGAACTGTGCCTTTAATTGTTAGTCACAAACTGATCTTTCAAGACCATTAAAAATTAGAGGAAAATTATATGTGCACAAAGCTGACAGCTCTGCTTGCAGAGAGAGGAGGTTGCACGACTGGGTTGAAAGCTGTTGTTGAAATTGAATTTGCATGTCTGTGGGGAATTATATTTCCCAGTAAAAGACGTAAAGTTATACCCCTCAATTACAGAGGTGTGTATGGCAGAGGACTTGTTTTTACCTGCTACAGCCTCCTCAGGAGTTTTATGCATCTCTGTGTTGCAAACTGGGTGAATAATTTGAATACAATGAATAGTTTTTCTGTTTCTGATCAGCCCGTGAACAGCCTGCGTAACCATTCATCATGCCTGCATGTAGAAGGTCAGCACTATATGCTACTGAAATCTAATTTAAGCCATACCTTGGAGCATTTAGGGGCTGCTAGAGTTGCTAGAGCCGTTCTGATTTGGGACATCTTGGGAGTCAACCATGGGATCTGGGTGACTTTTAATTTCTACTAGGGTAAGTTAATATTAATGGGACTGTGATTGGTGACATCCATCTGTGTAATATAACTGTGGTAAGAGCCTTGGACCCAAACATGACACATTCAGGTCACAAGAGGAGAGATGCAAGTCTTCATGTCATTAACCAAATGTCACTTTATTTCATAGGGATTTTTTCATCTTCCTCCACAAACATAACAATTATTAAAGTTTTCAAAAGCCTTTGCAGAACAAGGGACCATAGACCTGTGGTAACTTCAGCGTGGGCTTGGCACATGCAGTCACGCAGTCTTCGCAGTCGCACAATGTTCTAAGCTTTCTCCCTTCATCTGCTTCTCTTCACCTGCCACCTGTTACGACTCACTAAGCTTCCCCAGTCCACCAGCACCTATTCTGATAGCTCACACATATTTGCAGATATCATTGTGCAAGGAGGGGGTTAACAAGTCACTTTTGTGAGTGTATATAGGAGGCTTCACAATCTTTCTGGCTTTCCTCAGAGGACAAAAAAGGACATTTTTTAGGCAGAAGAAAACTTCTGGAAAAATAAGTGTCCACTGTGCTGTTACAAAGAGGTGTTCCTGAGAATTTGTAAGACAAGCCTGGAAGGCAGGGGGCTAAAATGACAACAGCTGGAAAATTGCGGATAATTATAATAGGAAAAGAAGCAAGAGGGACTAAAGCCAATTCCAGGAAAAAACTTTACTCTTGTGCTTTAAAGCATGCCTATTATAAGGTATAACCTTCGTTGCCCTGGTTTTCATGAGACATAATCATGTACTTGAAGCTTCTATAGAGAGTTCATTCTTTGAAGTACTTTTCCATATCAGGGTTTAAAAAAAAAAGAATCACTTATATTGATAGATTTTTTTTTTCCTCCCAGCATTGCAGCATATTACTATCCTTAGGCTTTTACTTACATCTGTGATGTTTTGCAAGGATTTCACTGAAGTCAATTAAATTAAGCTGAATTAACAACCACACTGAGAGACTGCAGAACAGGAAACACTGCATCTTATTTTTAAGTGTTGTCCCTTTTCTAAACACAGGCCTCACCTATAATGGTGTGGGGATATTTGTCAGGAGGAGAATGTAGGACCGTGTGACTGCTGAGGTCCTGTCCAGCCTGAACTTTTCAGTGGATCCATGTTTCTTCCTCAGTGAATGGACTTGCCATCAGGGCATTGCTTCATGCAAAAGTCAGAGTGCATTTCCTAAAGGAGCAAGCAGGAGGTGAAGCACGTCCCGACACAGCCAGCATCACTAGTCAACAGCCTTTCTCATCTTTTAGTCTTTTCTAGCTGAGTGATGGCAGCTTGTCTGTCTGTCATTGACTCAATGATCAGTGCAAAATAAATTTTTTTCCAGTGTTCTCCTGTAACAGTCTATCTGAAAGAAACGTCTTTGCTTACTACTGCAAACCCGGCTGCGTTATGAGCAAAAATCTTTCTTTTGCATCTCACATGTTAGAAGCTTTGTATTTTTCTTAGCCATCCTTTGGGTAAATGAGCAGAGGGACACAAAGAGCATCTTTTCTCATTACTATCCACAAGTGCATTAGATGTGGGCCTACCGATGTAAATATGGGGTTGTGGTTAGATATATAGTAGTAGTATGTGTTCAAGACTAGTATTGTTGGCTGGGAGAGGACATGAGTCAACTTTATAGTTCAGGGAGCTCAGGAGGTAGGGTAAGGGCAGAGGACCTTTGAGGTGAGGTTAAGGAGTGCATGTCTGACATGGTATAGGAAAGGTTATACACAGGAGAGCTAAAAATATTTTCTTACAGATAAAGGTGGAACAGACATCTTGTTTATTATGCATTTTTCAAGCTTCGTTTGCAAATTGACTTAGTAGTATATAATCACGATTTATTTAAAGACAAATTAACATTTGACTTTGAATTTTCAGTTTAAGTCATCTGCGTTTCTGCTGTGTTGTTATCACAGAGGTCATATTTGTCACTTAGTGGTTTTTAATGTCACTAATGTGAGAATGTTGGACAGCTTTTTTTTTTGCTCTTTCCTAAGACTTAACCTAAATCATAGCGTTAAGTAACATTACTTTCATGCTGGTGAGAACATTTTACTAGTTATTAAAAGTATTTGTGGCACTTTCCTGTTTGCTTCAGGTACAGCCAGTCTGTTATTGCGGAGTTTCTGGATTTTGTGCCTGGAGGGTCTGTATTATTGATCACAGGTATTTCCCCACATTGCTGAAGCTAATGTGTTTGTGGCTGAAGCAACTGACCTCACCACTTTGGTACAAGACAAACTAGGGGGTGGGGGTGGAAATCTGATGTTTTGAAAAGTCGTCTTTTTTAAAAAAAAAATTGTTTTTGAAAAGTTGACACAAGTCTTAACTATCTGCTTCCACTGTGATCCACATGCATTTATTTCTTAGTTTGCTTTCATGCAAAGTCTCTGGTTACATCAAAACTTTGTTAATCAAGCAGTCTCAAAATAGAATGGCCTTTTAGACTGCCTGGGGAAACTTAGTATACTGACATTTTTGGCTTTTACATGTTTCCAGTGCCATTTATTCTTAGAAGATGATTGATTATGTAAGATTTGTAGAACATCAGACTAGGACGGTACTATTTTTTAAAAAAGTAAAGTATTTAGAAACTGCATTTAATCCTGTGCGTAACTCCTCGTCGTTGTTGAGGTGGTTTTGTCTGTGATGCTTTTGTATGCTATAGCATACATGTACAGAAGTCAAACTGTACTCTAGTCCAGAAACGACCCCTTGTGATTAGCATTTCCCTGGAAACAGCAGCTATAGTCCGTCGGGTTGTCTAGGCTATGTCTAGCATAGTTATGGTTCCTTTCACATCTTTAAAAACCCAGAGTAACTTTTGGATTAGTGGTATAGGAATTTTGGTTTACTTACTGTGAATACCCATGGTTTATTCCTGCAAAATACTACAGCATTGTGCTCATGGTACACAGAGCTCTCCTGATGTAAATGCTTTGTCAAAATCACACTCAGTAAGCATAGATAGTAACCTGAGAAACATATCCAGTTCTTATCTTTGTGGTTTTATTGTTGTCTTGTAACAAGTCAAAGCAATGGTGCCGGGTCTCCTCATTTTTACCCAAAGCACTATAAAGAATGAAAATAACTTAAAAGCCCAGTTGACTCTTCAGCAAGTGCTACAGGCCATGCAAATCCAAAGTGCTTCCTTTCAAGTAGAACTTGGTAAATAAGTAAGTATAGCGGAAAACTGACTTTTCAGATCTACCCTTCACTTCTGTAAATTGTTTGCAAGTGGCTGACCACTGCCAGTACATGTTACAACCATGCGAAATGCAATTTTTCTAAATCTGTTCCAATATTCACTTAATGGTCGTCATGTCTGACAATAAAGCTTCTCTGTCAGAGCACTCATAAGAAGGGAATGCAAAAAGGAGATGAGAGCTGCAGTGATGCCATTTAATAATTCAAATGAACGGTTGAGCAGGAAGAGCACATTCTGGGTGGTGTTATGCTTTATTATTTGCATGCTGCTACTGCTCCAGTTCCACAAAGCTCCTGGGATTCTATATAGTTTATAGTGTATGACTCGTTAGTCTTTTGACACAAAGCTATCTGACACATAAAGATTTTGATTTATACCTTCCTGGAGAAATGTATGTACAGATAAAGGCTACAGAGGGAGGTATGTGGCCCTCAAATTATGTTACCTTTAAAAAGTGAGAGGAAGTCTCTTCTCCCTTAAAATGTTGAATAGGATAGCAATAATGCCAGTTACAGAAGTCTTCAGAGCATGCCACTCTGCAGTTTGTTTGCATACATCCACAATGAAAGTACTGAAGGTACTTTTTACAAGCTCTTTGACTTCCACATAAAATGGTAGTGAAACAACCGGTGTTTGAAAGTGTTTTATTTATAGCATCTTGCTGTCAAATGTGGTTCCTGCTTCTCTTAGTATGACTTAGCAAACAGGTAGGAATATTTAGCAAGGGGATGTGACCGAACTGCAATGTTGTTCCCGTTTTCCTTCTCTTTTCTAAGTATTATTGTGATGTCAGCAGGTTTCAGATCCTTTCGCCACTACCGTTTAAGAAGGGTTTGATACATATTTTTGGTTAGTCTCCACAGCAACATTTTATGGGAAGTGCCCCAAATACATTTGCAAATAAATACCTGGAGCTTGGCAGCAAACTCTCCTCAAGCCTTACTTAAACATTCTGTAGATTCAAAAATGGGAAAAGCAGGGGAGAAAATGCTGAGGATAACATATAGCAGACTGTGCCCAGGTAACTTCTGCTGAGAGCTGCTGCGAGGCAGGGAATGACGTTCACTCCCCTCCACCCTCAGAAAGCTGACGGCATTTCTGTTCTTCATTTCATTAGAAGAGCACAAAAGGAGCTGGACTGTGTGTGGGTTGTACAATGGCCATCTTTTTCCTTTAAAGAAATGCATTCAAGTGTGCATGATTAATTTTTTCCTCTGGCGTGTCACTTATACCCGACTGAGAGCATTCTCTCTAGAAACACAATATGTACTTTCTTAACTGCAAAAATATGTGGGTATTTAAATTTCATGGAACCTGAGTAGCCCACAGAACTTCAATAGCCCAAAAGGAGTTGTTCAGCATGAAGTCTTTGCTTTTGCTCTTTCTGATACTGTGCACATTGTATTGTTGTACATCTCTGGTTTATCTCAAAGAAATGGCAAAAAAGATAGTGCTGTTCAATCTCTAGAATAGCGTTTCTGACAGTTTTTGCACTTATCTCCAGGTGTTTCAGAATTTCAAAATTGCTATGGAAAAGCATATAATTGTTTGGGCCAGAGTTTGTTTAAATTCTGTCAAAATGAAATAATTTTAATGGAGTATGGAGAGGTGGCTGCAGTGCAGCCTATATGAGTCAGTAATGCCAACCTGCTAACAACCTCAAATGATTATAAATAGCCTTTTTATAAATTTAAGTGATAGCTTCTCTCACTCTCACAGTGTTGTCATTCTCTGTCACACAACAAAGAAGATCCTGTATTTTGATTTCTAAAGCCATCGTTCTATAGTTATCAATTTTAATGGGGAAATGGTGTAGAGGAGAAAGCGAAGAGCTTACTGTTGATTGCCGTGGCTGCAAGGTAAGGTTCCATCCGTACATGATCACAGAATCACAGAATCACAGAATCACAGAATGGCAGGGTTTGGAAGGGACCTATTTGGGTCATCTAGTCCAACCCCCCTGCCGAAGCAGGGTCGCCTACAGCAGGCTGCACAGGACCTTGTCCAGGTGGGTGAAGTGGTACTGGATGCAAGGTCTGACCCTGTAGCCCTGAGTGCGTAATAATATTTTTTCCAATCTCGGCAGTGCATGATTCAATTTATAATGCTCAATCTAAAAGCACAGCATCAGGTCCTGCAAACAAGCACTTCAGACCAGAGTCACCAGTGTTGCAGTGAGAGCTGTCAGACCACTGTACACAGACTGGCATTGGAAATGCCTTATCCTGTTACAGGTGCTGAGCAGTGGATGACCCCAGCCATATGTTTTTCTGGAAACTTAATACCTTGTGTCTGCCTCTGACTTTAAATCACACCACGATCTGAATTTTTAAATCAGAGCGGTATGTCTTTCTGTGAGCAGGAAAGGAGGGTTGTTTAACAGTTAGCTCTTGCAGGGTGGCACTGGGGGAATCTTCATGAACTTCAGTGTGATCATCATCTCTGTTTTAACATTCATTGCATAATGTCTCAGGTGAGAAGTAGCTTACAGGTCAGCAGATATATTTTAAGACAAGGTACATAAATGGATTACTGGATTGCAGGAACTGGGAGAAAAGCATGAGGATATTTACATGTGCATTCTTAAAAATTTTCTACCCACATGGTAGCGTGGTAGCAGCAGCATGTTTCCTGGACTGGTGAGCTTGGCTGACATATCATCTTCCCCAGTTGCTGAAATTTCCTTGGACACAGAGAACTCGGCCATTCTGCCCTGGGTGCTGGTGTCATCGGTATGGTGCCTTGTTCACCTGGTGTTCTTGTTCAGAAGAAGCCCCTGCTCAGTATATCTCTCCCCATTTAGTTCTTGGATAGGACGCACCACTGCCTCAATCTCTTGCAAAGCTTAAATACCCAATGTTGGGGTTGCAGATTGCAGTGCATGTTTGCCTCTGTACCTTAATTCCCACTGCTCAGCAGTATATCTAATGGCTCAGGGAGCTAATTTTCTAAGAGTCTTTTAAAATGAAGATGAATTGGTCTGTTGCATTCCTGTACGTTTTAAAATCTTAGATTTTGCAACATTGTCAATAAAATAGCCACGTTTTAGAACATGTTGTAGGTATGAATTCTCCAGTATTTCCTAATGGTCAGGGCATGGCCCAGAGCATTTCAGTCTTCAGACTTCTATTCCAAATCACAGTATTTCATGCACTTCAGGTTTTGGTCAGGCAACTTTTCCTGAAGGGAGCAATAGCATGGGATATGTGTCCTACACTAGCAGAGGTTTAAAGTCAAGTGTTTCCTTGATGAAGTGGAAAACAATTTATTACACCCTCTTCAGTTGCATAGAGATTCAGAGAAAGCAAGCTAGCAGGGCACTAGGGCCAGAAGATTTAAAATCTGTGCTTTGTTCTGTTCAGTTGCTACATCTGGGGCAGGTCAAGTCATCTCCCCATGCCTCGATTTCTCCTTTCAGCACATTTCTGTTGCCTTTATAAAAAGAAAACTCTAAGAAGCATGAGTGCCTTTTGCTTGTCACTGTGGGATGTGAAATGCAGAGGTGGCACTATAAAAGAAATAATAACCTACGTGTGATCTGGGACCTTTCGTTTCATTAAATTTTTCATCCTCTGAGGAAAACCCTTTTTAGAACGTGGGAAAGGGAGGCAGTAAAATGTGCCTAATTATATTTGACTCTAGTGGATGTACTTCAGTATGGGCCTCTCGTGTTAGTCTGGTAAAGTTGAAAAGGAGTCCATGGTTATTTTAAAAATAATTTTCGTTCTTCTGAAGCCACATTGGAAAAAGAACAGCTAGGCAAAAACAGGCAATAAAATTACTCACAGACAAGGCAATATATACCATATGTCAGCTACACCTTAAAGCCAACGGGGTGCCGCCTTTATTTTTCTCAATGTGCTATTTTTGCTGAGGTATTACAGGACACCTGGCGCTTCCCACAGCAAAGCCCCAGCATTTGGTGGGTGCCTGACACGACAGTAACAATACTGTATTGCCTTTTTCATTTTAGCATTAATTTCTTATCTTAGAATTATATGCTCGGGCCCATGCAGAGCTTGCAATTGCAGGGTAAATATTTTAACTTTTCTTTTTTATAATTGGTCACCTGACTTTAACGTGCTGAGTACAGGAGATGCAGAAGCTGATGGAAAAAAAACGTATGGTCGGTCTCAGCAGGGCATCACCTCAGCTCTCCTCAAAAACATCATTGCTGACGTGTTTGCTGCTGAACATGCAGGAGCTTGCTCCCTCACAGCATCAAGCCCATGGCTGCCGAGTGCTTCGGTGTGCTCCAAGTCATGTGCACCATCTAGGAAATAGGCAGCAAAGCTTGCCGAGAGGCCCCTGGCAGGGAACAGACGTGGCTCCTGCAGGCACAGGGCAGGCCGAAGTTTCCCTTGGGACATGGCTGGAAAAGGTACCAGGCCCGGTACACATTGTTCTAAAGTGACTGCATGTGTGTGATGGCCCTGGGTGGGAGGTAACACTGTCCTCAACCGTAAAACACTTAACCAAGAACAAATTACATAAATCAATAAGGAGAAAAAGTTAATTAAAGTGATTTTTGCCTTAGAGAGCAGAAGAGTTCTGCCCTAAAGCCCTAGGAATAGTGCGATTTGTCAGTTTAAAAGCTTTGTTTCTGTTCACTGTTTATGTAACACTGTCCCAACCATTACACAGGCTGTTAAATTAAATGCATCATCTCAGGAGTTGCATTGTCCAAGAAGTTGTCGTAAAAAGGTACAGGAAAATATTGCAACTCAGCCTATAACATAGTAATGTAGCTGCTCCAGTAATGACAGGGATATTTTTCTTTTTTCTTTATCTGCTTTGCCCACATGCATAATAGAGAGAGAGCAAACTGTTCCCTTCTCATGCAAATATATGACTTCTAGAAACACAGCAAAAACACTTCGCTGTTACTATGGAGCACTAATAAAATACTTGTTAGGGGGTTTTGCTACTTATGTACACTGTGTTGTCCTTGGAGTGGGTGTTTCCCTGTTGATCGGTATTACAAAGAGCTGATCTCACCGTGGATGAGGAGCTAAAATTGTATTTTACAGTCTGGATCAGCAAATCTTTTTGAGTTCATTGATTAAATCTTGGCAAAAAATTATTCTCCCATGGCAAGCTAGGCAGTTCCAAACTCTCCTCACTTTGTGGAGAAAGTTGAAAGAAATCCAAAGCTTTTGTTTGACACAGCACTTGATTTTGTAACAAATGGAAAATGGTGATGGTGTTTTGCCTCCCAAGTAAGGCTGGGATGGCAAGCAGGGAGGATGTGGGGTGAAATACAGTTGCAAGTACCCAGCAACTAATTCTGGAGCAAAGATGGATGTGGCTTGGTATTGTCTGCAAGAACAGCTGGCTCCTGGCATCTTACTGAGGGAGACAACGCCTCAGGCAGTGCTTTGCCACTCACGGCATGTACTGTCCAGGTGTCTCCTTCCCTTACCCTTCTTCTTTGACCTCCCTTTCCTCTCCAGGGCAATTTCTCATGACTTGGCATGCATCTCAGCAATGACAAGCCAACAGCCTTTCACAGTGAGCTGCAATTTCCAAGGGGGCTGGTAGATATTCGATGCCCTTTTCCTCCTTGCCCTTGCCACAGCTCTGGATGGAGCGAGCAGCTCCCATATTCTTCCTGAACAGTTGTTGAGACTGACCTTCCCATACCCAAGTATCAGGAGGAGAAATGGGGAGGGAAGTCTGTGCAAGCATCTAAGCAGATCTCCCTTTTGCTTTCCCTCTTTCTGAAGGCCTTGAGTAAAGAAATGTTGGGGGAAGAGCATTGCAATTTAATAAATCAGACTCCGTTAGACTTCATGGACAGTGTGGTTGCTGTGGCAAAAGAGAAATTGGGGAGCTCTTGTAGAAAGGCAGAATCTGAGATGCGCAGGTGTTAAAAGCTGGTGATAGCTGCCACAAAAAATTACATGCATTGTACCAAATTCAGCAAAAGATGAAAATAATGTTCAAGTAGGAGCTAGGAGAGAAAACATTTTAACTATACATAAGTCTCTGACACTGTTTCTGTCTATAAGCTGGAGAGGCAGACAAGGAAAGGGACAAAGATGGTAAAAGCATTTTATGAAGAGTGGAAATTCTTTTGCAGAGCAAAACTGCTCTATTGTTCATTTCTTGCTTTGAGTAGGGATTCTAGACTAGGCGTATCACAGACCTTCTCTTTATAACTGTCTCAGTCCAACTGGGATTTATAGTTGCTCTTGAAGTATTTGTCTTCTGGCTCCGACTAAGAGAAAATATTCTGTGTGATTTAGGAGATCAACACAATTCATTCAATTCACATAACAGAAAAGTCATGAAAAATCACCTACAATTAAATCAATCTGGTGACATTATGTTCTACTCACAGACATTCTGCAATCAGGAAAAAAAGCTAACATTTTCAATAGGTTCTTTGCTGTACAAGAAACTTGGGTTTTTTTCACCATGAGGTAAATCAATATGCTAAAAGTGAAACTACACATCAAAGACTTAAAGTCAGTATCAGTAAAGAAAAAACACAAAAATCCCCTAAAACATGCCCCTCCCTACCCAGCCCCAAAACCACACCAAAAAAACCCAGAAGTAATAGTAAATGTTCTTTTACTCGTGTCCTTAGAGAACTCCTGCCTCTGAATGATACTAGGTGTAGGTGGTGGTACAGATGAGCATCCTCTAAGAATGATTATCTGTCCTCAACGGTTGCCTGATAGGAGTCCGCTTCCCTCCAGGTAGGTCCAGGAGCATGATGCACAGCTCCCTGGAATCAACCAGAGAACTTTTCATTGTGTTAGTTCCAGTTCATTATTTTCAGGAAAAAAAAGATGGACACATTTAATAAAATCAGTTACCCTTGAAGGTGTTTTAAGATCTTTCCATAGCTAACGAGCAAGTAGACAGGAATCTAAAGATGAAAGCAGTTATCCCACTGCTGTTGACAGATACATAAAACATGAGTGAATGTCTAACATTAAAAGTAACTATATTGTATATAACTAACAGAAAATTCTCAACAATTGGTATTAATGTTCATAGGAGGATGATTTGGCAATTTGGGTATTTGACTTCAGTCAAATTCTACATGGCTGAAGCAGAATCGTATCTGATGAAATTACACAACTTTAAGTCTCTGATTTCTACTTAACAAGTTTCCTTAGCATCACTAATGTGTGGAACGTACGCATAGCCTTTGTAAAACAGTATTTGTGATTAATGGGAACAAGAAAATTCACTATGTGGATGCTTTTGACTTGGAAAGAAATGCAAAGCTTCCATCCAAAACCGTCATTTATATATGTTGTTAAAGACAGTACCCAAAATCATGAGACTTTTTTTTTTTCAAGTGTGTAGAACTGGTAGCTAACTTCCAGTGTTTACCTGTTGGAAAAGATGCCTTCTCAGGTATGTACTATGCTGTATTAAACTTGGTAAATGTTTTTATATTTGGTATCACTAATTTTGGAGGTTTAGAGCCATTTCTCATCATTTTCATCATGTGAACTATGGAAATTGATGTGACAGAGATCATCCGAAGGATGATGTTTGTATTTTATACCAGCATGAGCTTCTGAGTAAAATGCTTCTTCTGCTGCTCTCACTGATTTTTTTGAGATGCTTTTATTGCAGTGGATTAGCTGGTAACTCTTCACTTACGCAGCCTTTCTTTGCATAAACAGTCCTGCCATCTACAAACCAGCTTGCAGGACATTGATTTCTAAGACAAACTATCCTGCACCAACAAACGTATCTGATACAACCCTGATATTCACTGTGGGATCCTGGAGAAGAGACACGATGATCTGTCAGAACCCATCCCTCCCTCACCACTGAAGGGCTGTTTCCCAGAAGATGGAGCTCTTTCTCCGACACTGGTGGTGGAGATCTTGTAAGTTCAGTATCATAGAAAATTAGGGAATTCTTATGGATGTCAGTAAATTATTTTTAGCTGAGAGAAAGAAGAGAAAATGAACATGTTGACCACAGATACTTTATTATGAAAGAAAAGTCTTATTTATGTTTTTCCTCAGTAAATGACACTTCTTAGCTATAACGATAGTACACGAAAGTAAATCCAGTTGTTAAAGAGTCCAGATGCCAAACTTTTTTTTTCCTTTGAAGCAAAATGTGACTGCTTGGCAGACTTGGGTATATAGAGCTTTGCAGTTTTCTTGGGCCTATCACTTGATTAGAAAGATGGTGATTTGTCTCATTGACAGCCGTCACTCCCTTTTTGCTGGGAGCAACTCCATTAACTCCTCTCTGGGGTAGAGAGGGATATTTATTTGTGGTGTGCTTCGGTTTCCACCTGTGAATGATAAGACTGAGAGGGATTTTAAATTTCCACATGGAAAACGAAGTGAAAAAGTAATGAGCATAAAAGGATGAAAGAAAAAAATGGATGCTGATTCTTGCTAAAGTAGGGATGGTTTGTGGGAACCCACAAATCATGCAGAAGGTGTCTCTTGTGTTCGAAATGGAGCAGCAGAGCCCTTCTGATATCAGGTGCTGAAGGAATTAGTAAGTACATGAGAATTGGAATACATTTATGATATGCTTATGTGTGTTTAGTGTCTGACCTTCTTCCCTCAAAAGCAAAGTTAACCCTCTCCCTCCTTCCCTTCCCCACTCCCCCCAAATCTGGTGTAAGGCTGTCGGTCTCTCTTAAGCCTGGACACATTGAGTAGCCCCTACAGAAGCTGGACAAAACTATTGTTGTTAATGACATCAAACAATTGTCAGTGTCTCAGCTTCCAATATTTTGGATGTTATGAGTATTTTACTGTTTGTTTTATTGCTGTGGATCAGATATTAGTTTTTTAGAGCTTGCATTTGCGTTATCTAAACTGCAAAAAAGATCATGAAGAAGGGAAGTTTTATAAGCAGTGACGTGGTTGTCATGACTACCTAAGCCACTTTCCTGGTACCATATCAGTCTTTCACTTTATCTGTCTGGCTTTTACACAAACAACATTTTTTTTCTTTTGTGTGAGAGTCTGAAGAAACAGGGCTCAAGAAATACCTATAAGCCTAAATATGTGTGTGTGGTGTGTGTCTGTAGCATCCAGATGAAGCTATAATGCCCAATTCACACCCCCCCCGTCAAACAGCATGTGTTTGTTATATGCCTTGGACTCTGAGAGGCAAGTCAAAGCTATTCTCTACTTTTGACTGAACTGACAAGATCTGAAGTCCTGGAAATCAGGGCTACAAATGATCAAGTGAAGTAGGCTGCTCTGACTTATTGTGAGGTACAGGTATCCTCCATTAAGCTGTCAGCGTTATATAGTTTGACTTCTTTTTTTTCTTTGTTCCTGCCCATTTTTCCTTTGCACTAATTGCAACACTTGCAAAGCCTCCCCATCTCTTCAGCATCTGATTTTCTCACTGAATACAAAGCAGGTGGATCTAACTTTCTCAACCCAATGCTATGCTACAGGCTTGGGGAGGAGTGGCTGGAAAGCTGCCTGGTGGAAAAGGACCTTGGGGTGTTGGTTGACAGCTGGCTGAACAGGAGCAGTGTGCCCAGGTGGTCAAGAAGGCCAATGGCATCCTGGCTTGTGTCAGGAATAGTGTGGCCAGCAGGAGTAGGGAGGTGATCGTGTCCCTGTACTCGGCACTGGTGGGGCCGTACCTGGAGTACTGTGTTCAGTTTTGGGCCCCTCACTACAAGAAAGACATGGAGTTGCTGGAGCCGGTCCAGAGCAGAGCAGAGCAATGAGGCTGGTGAGGGGTCTAGAGAACAAGTCTTACGAGCAGCAGCTGAGGGAGCTGGGGCTATGTAGTCTGGAGAAGAGGAGGCTGAGGGGGGACCTTATTGCTTTCTACAGCTACCTGAAAGGAGGCTGTTGTGAGGCAGGGTTTGGTGTCTGCTTCCAGGTAACTAGTGATAGGACGAGAGGCAATGGCCTCAAGTTGCATTAGGGGAGGTTTAGATTGGATATTAGGAAAAATTTCTTTACTGAGTGGTCAGGCATTGGAACAGACTGTCCAGGGAGATGGTTGAGTCCCCATCCCTTGGGGTGTTCAAAAAAACTTGTAGATATGGCACTTCGGGACATGGTTTAGAAGGCATGGAGTTGTAGGGCGGATGGTTGGACTTGATGATCTTAGAGGTCTTTTCCAGCCTATGATTCTATGATTCTCTTTGCCTGGCTAGAGAAAAGGAGGAGAAGGGACCGGAGGGACAGAGAGATCTCTGCGACAGGATGCTGTAAAAGTTTCCATGAACATCATTAAAATCAAAGAGAAATTGTGAGCTGGTATGATGCCATGTTCACTGAATTCTGCTGGAACCAGACTCCCCTGAATAATAATTTCCATGTCTTTGCACCTCTGCGAGTTCTTGAGTTTTTTTTTTTCTTTAAGGGAAGGGCTTTGCAGAGTGACAAGACTCATGGATCATTTGCAAGGGAACAACTAGGAGTAGTGTGAGTCTAAATGTTAGCATGTTCCTGACGCTTTATTTCAGGCAAGGTGATGAACATAAACCTGATAGGTAATCAAAATGAGAACAAGGAAAAGTACTAAGTTTGTTTGAGAAATAGATGTAACATGCTCTGGGCACAGGGTCTCCAAAACAACAAGGGTCAGTTTAAGATAAAGTTTTGTTGCTAGGAGACTGTAACCATGAAATAGAAATGCTGATTAGTTGACATACTTGAGAGATGATGAAAAAAGACAGCTCAGTGTCTGTGTTATGTCAAAAACATAAAACAACACAGTTATTTTGGAAAAGCTAAATACAACAATACAAATTCAAACAGCAATAAATCCAAGCCAAGTACAAATGGTTACAGGCTCTGGTTTAAAGTTTGATTACAAGAATATAGCTGGAGTTACTAATTTAGGTGACCCAGAAGTTAAATAATTTTAGGAGGAGGAGGAAGATAAGAAAAGAGATGTTAAATGTATGCAGCTGTATCATTCTTTTAACACTGAATCAACTCAAACTTGTTGGAGAGTGGGGAGCTCAGGTGACAGGAGTTGGTAACCTGTATGTACGCAGCTTTGTGCTTTCCTAAGGACTCAGAAACTGCTGAAGTGAATTGTTATGGTATAAAAGGCATTTCAGGTTCCAGATGGGCATCAAACATACTAGTTTAGAAAGAAATTTGAAAGATTTCAGAAAAATCACATTAAAGGATATACGGATAGAATTTCAGAAGGTACAGGTCTGGTTATCAAGTTCTTTTCATGGTAACAGGAAAATAACTTGCAAAAAAGAAGCCCTCTCTTAAAAATCTCCTCTTTCACGTTCCTCTGGAAAGGCTGTCATGGTCAGAGAAAAATAAAATAAAATTGTCCACCATGATGAGGTAGCTTTGCATTCCTCATTGTCACTTTGACAAAGCTGGCAAATACCTCTATCCCCCTGCTAGTGGGGGTATGAAGAAAGTTTCAAGTAAAACCATTTTCATATGTTCATCTGCTTTTAAATCAACTGTGGTGAGCATCTGGAGTTGTGAAAGTTTTTACAGCTCCTAAAAAATTGTAGACTATTCAATAATGACTTTACAGTAAGATCAATAATTTATGCTAAGCATGCTTAAAAATTGCAAAATATAATTTAATTATTTTGGCAGTGGGAAAATGGTGAAGAAATGAGTTGCGCTTGCTTAACTTAATTTTTGTTTCTTAGCACAAGATTTATAATTATTCTAAGTAAGGAAGTTATTTGTTTTCATTAGCAGTAATTGACCAGTAAACATGATAGTAACATATTTTCTCATGGAAAACTCTACTAGTAAGTCTCTGTAGTTAAGAGCTCTGACCAAAAATACCTTGCGGAGTGGATCTCAAATGTTTCATCCCTCAGACTAACTATCCTTTATCCTTAACGTAATGCACCCATTACTAATTATAAACTGCAGGTCCGTGTGGGTTGGTGTCTTAATGCTGTAGGCTGCAGAAATTCAAGTGTTAGCTCAGAATTGTGCTCTCCAGGCTGTGCTTAGACGTCTTTATAACACTCCAGCAACAGGAGAAGGTTTGTTTATGTCATGCTTTAAATTTGAAAAAAACAGTTACATAGATCATCCTGCTTGCAAATATCTTTCACCTGTGCCTCTTGAGTCAGAAACTGTCTAGAGGAAATATTTCTGCTGATAATACGGTGAGTACAGGTACTAAATGCTTCAAGACACAAATATGTCCAAAGCAGAGATGTAGTGTCCCTTTAAAAAATAAAAAATAAAAAAAAATCAGGGCCTTTACTCTTTCATTACATGTCATTTTGAGAGCTGGCAGCCCATGTAGTTCAGCAGCAAAGCAGACGCTTAGCATACCCCAAATTACTCATACTTGCTTAGTGAGAGTAACAGTCAGACCCCTGTCTTCTGCTGGTACAGATGTAATATACAGACTCATGCTCAGAAGTAACACCCCTTAAAATCCTGAGCGAGAAAAGGCAATGTTATCAAGGAAATTAATTTTTATTTGTGTTTCTCATCTAATCTGTCTTCATTGTGACTTTTGCTGCTCTGGAAGAAACACAAAATTGTGTCTGGATCTCTGTTTTCTGCGTTTGGTATAGCTGGAAATTGGAGTGTGTTACTCAAGATACCAAACGACGGCACACAGGGCTTTCCTTCTCAGAGACTGCCGGTGGCTCTGCATACAGTATCGCTATTCCCATCATATGCTGGCATGCACAGAAGAGGTATTGGAAAAACAGTGTTTCTGAGCAGAAGACTTCTGATTCCTGACTAGGCATTTTAGCTATTAGATCGCTCTGACTCTCCAAATTTTGTTCCCCAGCATTTTTGAGTAATGCATGTGATTAGTTGCTGTTCTATTGAATGATACCGGGTTAAAGACAACCTGCGAGGCTTGGCTTCCTTGACAGTGTATGTTAGAGGCTGGATACTACCAGGAACTATTTGTTGCTTGGTATTTGCTCATGTAAAAGACTGCTGATACCTACTTCTTATTCAACTCCTGTAAACGCTAAATAAAGCAGGCATTTCATCTGCCTTGAAAGATCATACCAAGTCCTCAGAGCCCCAGAGGAATCACTGGGATTGCTTTAACAATTGGGAAGATCCATCCTGTTGCAGAGTCAGTAGGGAGTGCCCAATCCTCTGGAGATCATGAGCAGCATAATCAGTTCTGGAGCTACTTAAAGCTGACAAATACTTACTTCAAGTCATCAAGCAAATTTAAAAGCCAAGAATTCATAAGAATTAAATGTTTTTTCATAGGCAGATATTAGAGTGCATCTTAGAGAACATGGTCTGAGTAGCTCACTCCCAAGTAGCTAGGTAGTAAGAAATTACACAAAAAGCAAACTGGGGAGACGTGCACAAATTAGCAAGGAATTATAGCTGACTGTTTTCTTTGCTCTCAATTCAATTGTGTTTTCCATGAGGAGATCACAGGAAAATAAACAAAATTGTCACCCAGGAAAGGACAATGCCAATTGATTCGTACATTGTGTTGCAGCAATATCTTCATTGCACTGGTAGACGACAAATCATTCGTAATGACAGTTTTCAGGGAAACAGCATTGCTTGCAAACTCAGACATTACTGATTGTTCACGTGGTCAACAGATTAGTGATGTTCACGGAGCAGCCAACTATCTGCAACAAATAAGTACATCTTCTCAGGATAAAAAGGCGACTTGAGGATTACAAGGACCCATGCTCTTTATCTCCAGACAATCCTCGTTTCAGGTTTCTTACCTCTTCTTAAAAGGCGTGGAATAAATAACATATTGATTTCCCTTAAAACTTAAGAATGTGTTTACTGTAAAGTATTCACACTGCTTATGAAAGAGTAGGGATTATTGTGCTTTTAAGCTTTTCTGTGTCAATGTTTAAAGATACCTATTCTGTCAAATTTGTCCATGATCTTAAAGATTTCAGGCAGGGATTTTATATATACATTTATACTTATTTAACCTATTGCTACAGGGATTATATCTCAACTACTAACTGGAAGTGAAAACGTGTATGGAAATCATATCACTATGTGTCAATGCATATATGTAGGTGTGGAGGAAGGCCCTTAAATTGAGGTTAGTATAGAGGTTTGCTTGAGCTCTTTTTCCTGCGCTTTGAGCTGTCTTTTCTGCTAGTGATAGCTCTAAGACCAAAGGAAGTATCTGTGTGTGAAGGCATACTGTATATAGTCTCTATACAGATTATGTTATTATGTAGTATGTGGTTTCTTGGTGCTGAACTCCTAACCTGTCCATAACATCTTGCTGCATTTAGATTGTTGGCACATAAACTCTCTTTTAAGTGCACGGTTTCAGCAGAATCATAAAAGATATTGTCAGGAGCTGACCCACAGCAAAATGTACTCTGACAGAGCAAAACAGAGATGGATCACTTGCCTGGGGATTAATTGATCAAAAATACCTGCTTTACTGGAAGAGGTAATTGAAGCACTCACCACTTAGGCTTTGCTTGACTGCTGGAGAGCAGCTCTGTGGAAAGCGACCTGGGTGTCCTGGTGCACGACAGGTTAACCATGAGCCAGCAGTGTGCCCTGGCTGCCAAGAAGGCCAATGGCATTCTGGGGTGCATTAGGAGGAGTGTGGCCAGCAGGTCGAGGGAGGTTCTCCTTCCCCTCTACACTGCCCTAGTGAGGCCTCATCTAGAGTACTCTGTCCAGTTCAGCGCTCCCCACTTCAAGAAAGATGAAGAGCTACTGGAGAGAGTCCAGCGGAGGACTACAAGGATGATGAGGGGACTGGAGGATCTCTCCTACGAGGAGAGGCTGAGGGAGCTGGGCTTGTTCAGCCTGAGAAAAAGAAGGCTGAGAGAGGACCTTATAAATGCTTACAAATATCTGAAGGGTAGGTGTCAGGAGGATGGGGCCAAACTCTTTTCAGTAGTGCCCAACGACAGGACAAGGGGAAATGGGCACAAAATGAAGCACAGGAAGTTCCGTCTGAACATGAGGAAGAACTTCTTCCCTCTGAGGGTGACGGAGCACTGGAACAGGCTGCCCAGGGAGGTTGTGGAGTCTCCTTCTCTGGAGATATTCAAGACCCGCCTGGACAAGGTCCTCTACAGCCTACTGTAGGTGACCCTGCTTCAGCAGGAGGGTTGGACTAGATGACCCACAGAGGTCCCTTCCAACCCCTACCATTCTGTGATTCTGTGATTCTGTGACTTCTGCATTGTCTTTCTCTTAAACCTTTATTGTTGATGATCTGCCCCACATCAGATTTGCCTTATCCAGACTGAAATAGGATGCACTCAGTGGGGAAAAAAGTAAACATTGGAAGGCATCATTAACAGTATCTATCCTGCAAGTAAGATACTTGGTCCTCAAATACAGATAAGCAGAATACACTCTAATACCTTGCTAGTTCTAGCATTTTGATTTTCAAAAACTGTCTGTAATTGAAACACTGCTGCCACACCTAGAGCTCTGTTGTTGCCTGTAAGCTGCTTAAATGTTAAATGGTTATTGATTTCTTATCCTGGGGAACTCAATAGTTTAAGCCAACTGAAATCTCTGTGTAAAAGACTCGGTCCTTGATGAAACTGAAAGTGATGGGGTTTGAAGAAAGAATATTGTAAAACTGCTTTGGAGAGGGAAGCAAAAAAAAAAATAAAGGAATGGACATTACTGCAACCAAGGTGTGGCTTAATGCTAAGCAAAATAGCCTGAAAATAATGGCTTCAATTTATCTGTAGTTCTTTTGGGACCAAATGCTGGTCTCACTGGCTGCAGCAGTAGAGTAGTTTGCTTTTAGAGGATATTCATTCTAAAAGAATTTGCTCTACAGACAGGTAAACTGATGTATTTCTGATGGATTTAGAAATAAGGTAGTTCCCAACTCAGAGGCTGGAGATAAAGGACGTTACCTTCTCCTGTGGTTCAGGTTGTCTCTCTCTGTGACTCTTGTACCATTTACAAAGAGTTTCCAGGAAAGGTTATTCAATATCAAGTGCTTAGCCCTTGAAGATCATCAGAGAAGCAAACAAGGAAGTGTGTGTTTCTGCAAATGCAAACTATTATTCCATACAGCCATGGCCCTTTGATCTGAAATATGTAATCTGTCAAGTGTGTTTCACAAGTCAACTGATTTGTCACTTGTCTATATGTAAGGTGGTTGGAGTCCAATTGTTAGAGGAATATTTCTGTGTATTTTTCTCTCTGTAACATGCGTACTCCATAGCAGTATATCCAAGCCCAAAGCTTGTGTTGAATAGAGAAAAGCACTGTTTGCAAAGTAGATTTAAACTTCTTCAGAGTTTGAGAAGGTTCTGTTTTAAATTAATTTGTCTTCACTATCTGTTTCAGGTCACTAAATCTATGCTATATACTTTTGTTTTCTTACGTGACTTCAGTAGGGTCTGGGTTTGATATTGCTCTCCAGGCTGTATTTTTCCATTGTTTTAGAGTTGTCAAACATATTGAAATGAGAAACCCTCCTGATTAATAATTAATTTGCTTTCGCAAACAGATCTTTCTGGATGGTTACCTTGAGCCAATTCTTATTAGTATTCTTACATGCACAGAAGTGTTTTCTCTCTTTGGAGGTTGTTGTTACATCTCTTCAGCCACTTATAAAATAAAGTTCAGTGAATTACTATTGATTCCCTTACCTGGAATAACAGGAATGCAACCTAGTTGCCTCTGCAAATCATCAAGGCATTCCTGACTGAGGATGGAATGTAAAAAATGTGTGGAGAAAACTGGAATTTTGTGTGGCCGAGGGCACTATATGTGGCAGGCACCTAGCCAGGCAGGCCTGGTTCCCCACCTGGTAAATGAGAAATATTTTTAGTATTGTAGTTGCTAGATACAAAAAGTAGTTTTCCCCTCCATGTTGCATGGTTTCTTGAATTGCATTTCTTTGTTATATTGACAGCAAAGATTGATATTTTACAAGTTTCATTCAGAACTTCAAGCTCTCGTGATATTTTACCGCCTGTTTTGTTAAGCATGTCTACTTACACTCTCACTCTTTTAGCAAGTGTTTCTTCTCTTTCTCCATTCAGCTAAGCAGGTCAGGAAATTGATTACTGTTCTGATGGACTAAAGGGACTTAAATGCAGGCACAGCTGAAGAGAAAGAAACAGATAAAACTGTTCAGATTTTCTGACCAACTTCCTTCTTTTCCTACCTGAATAGTAATTCCATCCCTCAGTCTTAAATAGGCTAAACCATCCTTTCTTTCTGAAAAAAAAGTAGTGAAACAGCAGAGCAGCACAATATGTTATGCTGGACAGTTTACAGAAGTTATACTGTGCACACTGAAAATCCTCTTGCAAGGGCCTGAGTACCTGTGCTGCTGTCAGATGTGTTGCTGCTATTCACCCTTCCCTCCCCCTCCCCCTCAAAAAAGAAAAAAATAGGATTGCTCATTAAGGAATGCTGACGAGCCTTTCTTATCAACCTACTTTGTATGCAGTATTTGACTAGCTACAGGAATCTATTCTTGGGTAGACTTTTCTTGGTAAAGGTCACAAATATTCAAAAGATGTCATGCACAGCTTTTGCAGTTCTTTTAAGACCTAATCATATTGCACCACGGAAATGAACTACTTAAAAAGTAGATTAAATGAGTTTGGGAAATGTTTAGCTGAAAATACCAGTGTTTACATGCAGAGCTGAATTTTGAGAGAAATTTATTCTTCATTGAGCTTTTCTAAGTACACTTCTTTCATACTTCATTGCCTCAGTTTTGCAAAACTTAAAGAAGAATTGCATCTTCACCTGCTGTCTCCTGTGTTTATAAACCATGTGTGCCTCCAACCAGTGTGTGAGGCTGTGACATACCAGGTGTATTTTCAATAAAACTAGGCCTTATGTGTTGCAGTCAAAATAACAAGGGAACCATACAGCTCACAGATTAGTGTCATTTACAGATTCACTACATGTCTTCCAAAAAACCCTCTATCAAATAATCTTTTTAGTTGCAGTTTGTGGGTAGAGACAAAATGTTAGCATCGAATATATAAGAAAATTGTGACTATGCAATTGCATAGGGGGACCATTCCTTATAACTAGAGTAGTAACAAAGATATATTTCAGAGGATAGGAAAAAACCCCACTCTTATTCAGAAAATCTTTCCACATCTTGAAATCTACTGCAGAAATTTGTGAAAACATTAAACTGATAATAATACAATATCCTTTTTCTCATCCATGGCTGTTACAATTTTTCAGTGTGGCATTCCCCACATGCTGTAGATGAGTCCCTAATGTTTGGTGCTTTTATTCCAGAGTGCTTTCAAAACACAAGTAAAAACAAATTTATTCAATATTTGTTTTGTTGGTTTTGCTGTTGACTTTGTGATGTCAATAAACTCTCCAGCAATTTATAATAAATGCAATGGTAGGAGAATGAATTTTCATTAAAAAAACAGGAAAAAATTGCAAAACAGTGGCCAGGATATATCTTGCTGACATAGAAAATACATACCTAAAAAATCAATTTAAACAATCTCAGCATATGCTATTGAAGAGTGGATTAAGAGATACCTTAACCTCAGTATGGGAGAACCTTCCTGAGTAGGAGATAACTGATACTGGAATGTTCCTTCGTCTAACAAGCAAAGGCCTGCCTAGAAGCTGAAGTCAGCAAACCTATTCCCAGGGTGAAACTGTACGTTGTGTATTAAGAAGATAGCAAACTGACTATTGGAAAAGTTTAACATGGGAATACCACAGCTTTTATTTGAGGCAGAGGCATGATCACTGGAAGGTGAGAGATTAATTTAACCATCCATATTTGAAGTAGATATAAGAATTCTGAAGTCTCTGAGATCTGAAATTTCACTGTTGCCAGTGAAATTGCCAGTGTTAGTATGTATGTCACACATGCAGTTACATAGAAAATAACTTCTCATTTCTATTTTCTTTCGTGTCTTACAATTACAATGAAGAAATTAGTTTTGGTCTTGAAGTATGGTAAAATGTATTTTGCCATGTACAAGAGAACTGAAGTCCTTTGGGGCAATTTTATTGAGCATGAGTTACTGCTAGGTTGTCGCAGAGGATAAAAGAAAGAAAAAAACATCTATCTGAAAACCTCAAGTCTTGAAAAGCCTCTTCTCAGCTATTTTTCACTTCAACTTTTATTCCATTCCTTTTCCTGTCACTCTGTCCTTCATATGTTTAATACAGAATCACAGAATGGTAGGGGTTGGAAGGGACCTCTGTGGGTCATCTAGTCCAGGTCACCTACAGCAGGCTGTAGAGGACCTTGTCCAGGTGGGTCTTGAATATCTCCAGAGAAGGAGACTCCACAACCTCCCTGGGCAGCCTGTTCCAGTGCTCCGTCACCCTCAGAGGGAAGAAATTCTTTCTCATGTTCAGACAGAACTTCCTGTGCTTCAGTTTGTGCCCGTTCCCCCTTGTCCTGTCACTGGACACTACTGAAAAGAGTCTGGCCCCATCCACCTGACACCCACCCTTCAGATATTTGTAAGCATTTATAAGGTCCTCTCTCAGCCTTCTTTTTCTCAGGCTAAACAAGCCCAGCTCCCTCAGCCTCTCCTCGTAGGAGAGATGCTCCAGTCCCCTCATCATCTTCATAGCCCTCCACTGGACTCTCTCCAGTAGTTCCTCATCTTTCTTGAACTAGGGAGCCCAGAACTGGACAGAGTAGTCCAGATGAGGCCTCTCTAGGGCTGAGTAGAGGGGGAGGAGAACCTCTCTCGACCTGCTGGCCACACTCCTCTTAATGCACTCTGGGATACCATTAACCTTCTTGGCAACATGGCACACTGCTGGCTCATGGTCAACTTGTCATCCACCAGGACACCCAGGTCCCTCTCCACAGAGCTGCTCTCCAGCAGGTCCACCCCAAGCCTGTACTGGTGCATGGGGCTGTTCCTTCCCAGGTGCAGGACCCTGCACTTGCTCTTGTTGAACCTCATCAGGTTCCTCTCTGCCCAACTTTAAAGCCTGTCCAGGTCTCGCTGAATGGCAGCACAGCCTTCTGGTGTGTCTACCACACCTCCCAGTTTGGTGTCATCAGCAAACTTGTTGAGGGTACAATCCAACTCTTCATCCAGGTCATTGATGAAGAAGTTGAACAAAACTGGGCCCAGTACTGACCCCTGGGGGACACCACTAGTTACAGGCCTCCAACTAGACTCAGCGCTACTAATGACAAATCTCTGAGCTCTGCCATTTCTCAATCCACCTCACCGACCACTCATCCAGCCCATACTTCCTGATCTTCCCTAGGAGAATGTTATGGGAGACTGTGTCGAAAGCCTTGCTGAATTCTAGGTAGACAACATCCACTGCTCTCCCCTCATCTATCCAGCCAGTCATGCCATTGTAGAAAGCTATCAGATTGGTCAGGCATGATTTCCCCTTGGTGAATCCATGCTGACTACTCCTGATAACCTTCTTTTCCTCCACTTGTTTGATGATGACCTCTAGAATGAGTAGCTCCATCATCTTTCCCAGGATGGAGGTAAGGCTGACCAGCCTGTAGTTCCCTGGGTCCTCCTTCTTGCCCTTTTTGAAGACTGGAATGACATTGGCCCTTCTCCAGTCCTCGGGCACCTCTCCTGTCCTCCAGGACCTTTCAGAGATGGTGGAGAGTGGCTCAGCAATGACATCCGCCGGCTCCCTCAGTACACGTGGGTGCATTCCATGGGGGCCCATGGATTTGTAGGTATCCAGATTGCTTAAGTGATCACTCACACAGTCCTCCTCGACCAAGGGAAGGTCATCCTGTCTGCAGGCTTCCTCTCTTACCTCCAGGGCCTGGGATTCCTGAGGGCTGGCCTTAGCACTAAAGTCTGAGGCAAAGAAGGCATTCAGTAACTCTGCCTTCTCCGCATCCTCCATCACCAGGACACCCACCTCATTCAGCAGCGGCCCCACATTATCCCTCATCTTCTGTTTGCTGCTGATGTACTTGAAGTAGCTTTTCTTGTTGTCCTTGACATCCCTTGCCAGCTTCAATTCCAGGTGGGCTTTGGCCTTCCTTGTTGCATCCCTGCACGCTCTGACAACATTCCTGTACTCTTCCTAAGTGGCCTGTTCCCCTTTCCAGAATCCGTAGACCTTTCTCTTCCATCTGAGCTCTGCTACAAGCTCCTTCTCATCCAATCAGGTCTCCTGCCTCCTTTTCGAGATTTCTTGCTCAGGGGGATGCACCAATCCTGAGCATGCAAATAATTTTTAACATTAAAATGTTCATCTCATAGGATGAACAGTGTCCTGGGTTTGGCCAGGACAGGGTTAATTTTCACCGGACTCCAGGAAGGGGCACAGCCGGGGGGTGGGGGCTGACCCCACCTGGCCAAACAGAGCAGGGTATTCCATACCATGTGCCATCACGCTGGGTTGCGGTGGGGGGGGGGTGGAGCGGCGAGAACTCACTCGCAGCTCGGGAGCGTGCGGCGCCAGTCCTGTTCGGGAGAGCGGGTCTGTGGCTTGTGCAGTTCGTGTCGTGTTTTCTCCTTATCTGTATTGTTATTGTTCCTGTTCCCTTTGTTTGCTGTTCTGTTAAGCTGCCCTTATCCCGACCCATCGGTTTTCTGCCTCTTTCTTTTCATGCTCCTCCGCACACCGGCGGGGGAAGGGGCGGCCGCTTGGCCTTTTTTTTTTGTTGCCGGCGGCAGCCGAAACTGAAACAAACAGTTACTCATTTAATCTCTGCCATTGCACAGTAATAATCATCAACAGGACTTGTGGTACTCTTTAACCAGTGAGAATCAGGAGAGATTCCTCTTACAGCAGGGAAGGTATGAATATGAAAATTGGTTTCTCAAAATTAAAGACCAGCTTGACAGGCTTTGGTTCTGGTGGTTCGTACAAGTAAAAAAGTAGAAATATTCCTCTGAAAATAGGAACCTTTTCCAAGTTTTTCCACTTTTTTTAAACCTGGACTTTGTTATTCTCTGAGAGCTTTTTTAAAATTTGCATACAGACATATGTATTTGCCTTTTTCTAATCTGGAAATAACTGTTTTCAAACAGGAAAGTTCTTTTCTTGCTTAATGTTTTCCTCCTTTTTAAAGATTTTTTTTTTACCCCTAGAAGTAACAACTGTGTTCACTTTTGAATATTAACATCTATTAACATCATCTGCTAAATGAAATTAAAGCCATTGAAATGAATTCAGGTAAAACTGTACTGAGATCAATACATCAACACTTCATTCAGAAAAGGCTTTGATCAGTTGATGTTTAAAGTTACTGCAAGGCAGTGTTGAAGACATTGGCAAATCACCTGAAGAGTTAGCTGCAATCATTTTACATTATAAACATTTTAAATATTCCAGGGGCCTGTTATTTTAAAGTGAGGCTTCCAACTCCATAATGTGGAGGTGTTTGACTATTAGTAGAGCGACATTACCTGAACTTGATCACTTTTCACATTATTAATAAAACACAGTGTATCTCATAACGAGTAAAATCAGCTTTTATCTTCCGGTTTTGTACAGTTCTAATACTTAGATGCCTTAGAAGCTATCAGCAGTCTCTGTGGGCTTAATTACTGCGGGGGGAGAGAAGCCTTGCATATTAAACTGAACAGTTTTTAATATTAAAAACTGCTTGAAACTCTCATGCTACAGCATGAAAAGATTTCTAGTCTCAGGTTTTGTTCCTTTATGGAGGATCAAACACTATCTGTTTGCTTGTTCCAGGAACAAATGCAAGCAATGGCAGAAAATCCTCAGGAATCCCAGGCCCCGGAGGTAAGAGAGGAAGCCTACAGAGAGGACGACTTTCCCTTGGTCGAGGAGGACTGTGTGAGGGATCGCTTAAGCGATCTGGATGTCCACAAATCCATGGGCCCCGATGGAATGCACCCACGAGTGCTCAGGGAGCTGGCGGATGTCATTGCTGAGCCACTCTCCATCATCTTTGAGAGGTCCTGGAAGACAGGAGAGGTGCCCGAGGACTGGAGAAAGGCCAATGTCACTCCAATCTTCAAAAAGGGCAAGAAGGAGGACCCAGGGAACTACAGGCCGGTCAGCCTCACCTCCATCCCGGGAAAGGTGATGGAGCAGCTTATCCTGGAGGCCATCATGAAGCAAGTGGAAGAAAAGAAGGTTATCAGGAGTAGTCAGCATGGATTCACCAAGGGGAAATCATGCCTGACCAATCTGATAGCTTTCTACGATGACATGACTGGCTGGGTAGACGAAGGGAGAGCTGTGGATGTTATCTACCTTGACTTCAGCAAGGCTTTCGACACAGTCTCCCATGATATCCTCCTGGGGAAGCTGAGGAAGTGTGGGCTGGATGAGTGGTCAGTGAAGTGGATAGAGAACTGGCTGAATGGCAGAACTCAGAGGGTTGTCATCAGCGGCGCTGAGTCTAGTTGGAGGCTGGTGACAAGTGGTGTCCCTCAGGGGTCAGTACTGGGCCCAGTCTTGTTTAACTTCTTCATCAACGACCTGGATGAAGAGTTAGAATGTACCCTCAGCAAGTTTGCTGACGACACCAAACTGGGAGGTGTGGTAGATACACCGGAAGGCTGTGCTGCCATTCAGCGTGACCTGGATAGGCTGGAGAGCTGGGCAGAGAGGAACCTGATGAGGTTCAACAAGGGCAAGTGCAGGGTCCTGCACCTGGGGAGGAACAACCTCATGCACCAGTACAGGCTTGGGGTGGACCTGCTGGAGAGCAGCTCTGCGGAGAGGGACCTGGGTGTCCTGGTGGACGACAGGTTAACTATGAGCCAGCAGTGTGCCCTGGCTGCCAAGAAGGCCAATGGGATCCTGGGGTGCATCAAGAAGAGTGTGGCCAGCAGGACAAGGGAGGTTCTCCTTCCCCTCTACACTGCCCTGGTGAGGCCTCATCTGGAGTACTGTGTCCAGTTCTGGGCTCCCCAGTTCAAGAAGGATGAAGAGCTACTGGAGAGAGTCCAGCGGAGGGCTACAAGGATGGTGAGGGGACTGGAGCATCTCCCCTACGAGGAGAGGTTGAGGGAACTGGGCTTGTTCAGCCTGAAGAAGAGAAGGCTGCGAGGGGACCTTATAAATGCCTACAAATATCTGAAGGGTGGGTGTCAGGAGGATGGGGCCAAGCTCTTTTCAGTGGTGCCCAGTGACAGGACAAGGGGCAATGGGCACAAACTGAGGCACAGGAAGTTCCGTCTGAACATGAGGAGGAACTTCTTCCCTCTGAGGGTGACGGAGCACTGGAACAGGCTGCCCAGGGAGGTTGTGGAGTCTCCTTCTCTGGAGATATTCAAGACCCGCCTGGACAAGGTCCTGTGCAGCCTGCTGTAGGTGACCCTGCTTCGGCGGGGGGGTTGGACTAGATGACCCACAGAGGTCCCTTCCAACCCCTACTATTCTGTGATTCTGTGATTCTGTGATTCTGTGAAAAAATATCCTTTGCATAATTTTAATTACTGGGGAAAACAATCACCATTTCATTCCTAAGATTTTAAATATATCCACTGAATACATAATTCATTGCAAGCAGTAATCTAGCTTGATGTTATTTATGGGACTAGCTCTTCAGCTGGCATGAATAGGTGTAGTTTTATTGTCATCTGAATTACCTCAGCTTGTAAGTCATTCCAGAAGTGGCATTTAAAATATCAGAGTACCCAGAAAATTATCAGCATACTCAGAAAATGCTAGAGCTTTGAGTATATTTATTCTCTAATAGGAAAAACGCCATGAAATCTTGGCCCTGCTGATTCCATAAATTAATCTCTTGCATGCTGTAGTATTAGATTGGCACTTTTTCCTTACAGTGCAGTTGCAGACTTCAGCAGCAACAGGTAGGTATCTTGCACTGCCCTGAGATCCCCTGAGTGGGTCACAGTGCACCAGACCCTCAGGGCTTAGTGGTGCGGGGGTGTCCCGTCTCCACCAGCCGTTTCTCTGTCCAGCCATTACCTGGCAGGGCAGTCAGCACTTTGGTCATGTTCATATGTGCCATAGCTCCGGCCAGGGAAGCACTCCTTTCATCTGGATGTGGAGACTTTTCCATTCTTGCTGTGTTGTACAGCCTTTGTCTATTCGAATCTTTGATGTGAGACACTTACAGCAAGGCTATAGAAGAACACTGTGGCTAAAAATAGTGGTCATCTTGCTCCACCACAGCATCTTTTCAATTTTTTGTTTAGACCAAATAAGCTGTCAGTGGTTTAACTGCAATTACAATATTCATCATTTTAACATCAGTGTAATTGACTCATTCAGATTTTTTCCCCCTTTTCTGTAATATTAGCTTTCATTTTCTTTCTTTTTTTCTTCCTTTTTTTTAATTTTATTTTTTGTTGAAGTGAATAATTCCAGGAACTTCTCTGCACTTCTGTAATTCTTCTCTTTTCACAATTAGACAAATGGTAAGATCACTTTCTTTCCCTAGAGCAGTTTTAGTACTTGCCACATGTGCTATTCCTACTGAGCCACACAACTTTTTTTTTTAAATTATATAGACGGATATGTTAGCATAGTTCAGCTTCTTATAAATCATTGATCCAGATCATTAACTGAGTACAGGGGCATCAGGAGGGAAACAGGAATATTTTACACAGTGCTAATAGCTATTGGCTTTCAAGGGAGTTTTCGTATCAATGGATTCTTTCTCAACTCCCAGGTAAATTTCCCTTCCCTCCCCCCACCCTCCCCCAGGTCTGCCTATGGTACTTGAAACTAAGTTCAAGACAGTGTTTTCATTTGCTAATGCCTGAGCACATACTAACTTTCCATAAATTAGGGATTAGCAGTTAGGTAGCCAGCAAAGCGTTGGGAAGTCAGTGTTGCTGAACATTTGTAGCGGATGCTAGGGATGTAAGAGGAGATTTTCCTTGCAGTTTACCACTAATTATATCTACAGAAGTCGGGGACACTGGACTAATGGCAAATGATGGATTATATGTAAAATTAGCTTTCCTTTGCAAAAATTCCTCTGTCATTATGAGTAATACAAATACTTTTCTGTTCAAGCTGAATGTATTGATGATTAATATAAAATTAAGATAAATTATTTGTGAAAATTGCACTAAATATGCACTAAAATCTATCAAGTGTATATCACATCCTATTAATCACCGGTCTTCTCTTCCGTCAACCTGTGTTTTGTTGTGTTCACTGTGTTTTCATCCTTTTGAGCCATAGTCACGTTCCAGAGCCACTTCCATGCTCACATATGAAGTGTTTTGCAGCCGCACAGCTCCTCAGTATCTCCTCCTCTCCCAAAGGCCTTTTATTCCACTCAGTACCCATTTATGTCTTAGCAAATTAATCCTTATGTATTAAATAGCATGGCAGTCATACAAGGACATTCTGCACTGGAAGTGACAAGATACTCATGGGTATTTAAAGCTGATTGTATTGCCAAATAATCTTCAGTATTCTGCCCCAAACATAAGCTTGTTCTTTAATGAGCTGTTTACTTTCCGTTTGCATTTTTGTTCATGGAACACAAGTATGAAGGAAAAAGTGGAAAGAAAAGTAACCGTACCAGACTGTTTGTTTCAGTCATGTTCAAACCTCCTGCTGAGGCTAAGAAATGTAAGACTTTACACTGGACTTGTTTATGTTCTGTAGAACTTAGAAAGTGGGAGGTTCTGCAGTCAGCCAATGGACCACCACTGTTCATAGTCAAGTTCTTCGCTTCTTTCACAAGATATTGTTACCCATTCATTCTCTCTCCTAAATATCCTTATGAACTTGTAAATTGGGCTCTATACAGCCTACTTTCCAGCTGGATCGTAGCACCATCCTTCAAGGATGCCAGGGTGTGGGCTGCCAGTTGTGAAGCTAAAGCGGTGGGCACATGGGATGTCTGGTGTCTCCGAGTTTTCCATCAGCTGCTCCAGCTCTGAGCTCTCTGGGCTGCTCTGCCTCAGGAGGGTGAAGCCTAATAGCAGCAAAGGACTGGGGTGCGTGTGTTTCTTTTGAACTGGCTCATTGGGGTGTGTCTGTGGAGAGAGAGAAAGTAATAGGAAGGGAGAAGAAGAAAATTTACAGAATTTTTGCGCACTTATTCATGAGGAGAACTGTTTTTTCTTCCTTTATTTTTATATAGGTAGTCTGTAATGCCCAAATCAGAAATGCCTGCCCTTGTGCAGCATGATTTTCGCAGGTTGGGTTCTTACTTTTTTTGGTGCCAAGTCTGACAAGCCGGTGTTACTCATTTTGCATGAGTGACAGTAACCTGGAGATATGCCCTCTCCGCTGTGTTCGTGCTGTCAGCTTGGGTTATTCACATCCTGTGGTAGTGTTGAATTGCCCTTCTGATGTAGGCAGAGATCCTATTTGTCTTTGTAGCTGGAGAACTGGCAGACTCACAGAAGTTTAACCAGAAGGCCCTCTCAAGTCCCTACATCTGATTTCGTTATGGCTTTTTTCTTTTTCATTATGTTTGACATTTTGAAGGCTGAGCCTCATTATAGACAAGCAATCTCTAGCACCAGGCTGGGGAAATGAGTTCTGTGAGATGGGGAACATATGAAAAAATTGAAAAAGAGTGACCACAAAATTAAAATGAGATTTGAGACACATATTTGTCCTGTGATGTAGTCTTGTGTGATATATGTTCAAAACAAGAAACTAGAAACCAGAGACCTGAAAAATGAAAGCAAAAGTGATTCCTCTTTACTGTGCAGTAGAGACACAGAGAAGTATTGGGTTCACTATGGTGTTTTTTATACCCAGTGTATAAATACCCTTGCTAACGTAACAACATTAATATTTGGAAGGGCAATTCTGCTTCTGTGATTTTTGTTTTTTTTTAAATCCAGCTCTCCTTCTGTTTCATCATACAATATAAATGCTCTTTCATGCTGATATGAATCGGCTGCTACAGCCACAAACTCCTGTAGCACAGACCAAGGAAAGGCTAAAGCAAAACATGGTTCACATGCATTAAAAAGTTATACCTCCTCAAAGTCATAGAGCAAGCAGGCAGATGACACAAATGAAGTATTTGCTACTATATTAACAGATCCATAATAAACTAAATTTCATTTGCAGGCTTGATTTCTGCTTTTCTCTGCCTCTTAATGGTAGTGATGTACCTTCTGTGAATGTCAGACTCTGGTTCGAAAATAATTTCTTAATAATGTAATCAGTTAAACATTATCACTTGTGACAATTTTGGCATTAAATGTTCTCATTAAACTCAGTTTCTCCATTGTTAATGGCAAGTAGGTTTAAAAAGATCCAAGTCTCCTTCTTTAAAACCACCCTTTTCCCCAGGTCCATATTTGAATGATGTGGCAATGCTGTAAGGACTTGAAACCAAGGCCTTATCCAGTAATGGGATGGGAAATGTCATGTCTCGTCTTAAATCCATTTGAGCTGAAGTAGTGCTGAAAAGGCTCTGTCAAAGGTCAGGCCTTGTTTGTACCAGGAGTGAACTCTCAACTGGCTTAAGGAAGAGGTACATGTGTCTAGAAACACCTGCACCATAAATGGCTTAGACCATGTTGGGTAGATGGAAGAGAAAACAGTTTTTCTAGGCATGGAGAGCTGAGCCACAGCAACTTGTACCTACACTAATGGAGATCTCTGGAAAAGCTGTCTTAATTTCTGCAGCTTAGGGAGTTTTTTCGCATGATTGTGTTGCTACCCTGAAGTTTTCTGAAAATCAGTATCAGTGGGTTACTCTAACTGATCTCCTTTATGTGAGACTTTGTTCATGACTAGTTTTATGGTTTATGGGTCTATATTAAAACTCTATATATCAAGAGAACATGTGAGGAGAGAGATCTTTTGCCGTAGTTGAGAAAAATGCTAGAGAAGGTCAATAGCAGTATGTAACATTTTTGCAAAGCCAGAGGCAAATCCTGGGATGTGGATTTTGGGATTAGATGATTGACTATAATATTTCCTTCTGCTAAAAACTCTTTGCAATTTGATGTGCAAAATGCATCTTGCTCTTTGATGTGAAATATGGTAGGCCTTCAGTCTGTGACTAGGGCTCCACACAATCATAATTATGGAAGTGCGAAGATAATAGACGTAAAGGAATAAAACTAGCTCACAATCAGTTTAAACACTTTGTCTTCATTACTAAAGAATTAGAAGTTATTTAGTTTTCATGTAGCGAGTACACAGAGACTTAGGGTTTGTATCTGGAAATGTATGAGCATATGACAATTTTTTTCCGTTCCAGTAGAAAAAAAACACAAAATCTTTTTTCCTCAAACAGAATTATTTTTGAAAGGGTAAAATGTTAGAGAAATAGGGATATTGAAGGCATGTTATGAAAAACTAAGCAAAAATACTTTTTTAAGAGGAGGCAAAAATCTACTCACAGTTTCATGTCTAGTGCTAGACTATACCAAAGATACCAGAGGCAGCGCACCGCCTGACCATGCTGTGGCATGCCAGACTGACCAAAGCTGTGCCAAGGGGGTCTGGAAAATTAAAATGAAGTGATTCTGTTGAACTCTACCAAAATACTTCTTTAAAATTTTCCCTCTTTGACAGAAATATTTATAGGAAATTAAAACTTCTCATGGGAAATTGACAGCACTATGACTTCACTCCAAAATATTTCAATGAAAAATCCCCAAGGGAAGAACATTGCTTTAACTTCTGTGTTTATGAACATAACTGCATCTTCAAATATATTGCCTTAATAGTTACTTCTCCTGTAAAAATCTATCCTGAAATGTATCCTGCAAATAGGATGTAGAAAAAATTTTAAGTGGAGAGTAGGTAGCATTTTGACTTAATCAAGAGGATAATTTTAGAAGACTGGTAAAACAACTGGCTGAACTGTAATAAACATAGCTTGGAAAAAATGAAAAATATATTTCTTTGGTTTCCCCTCCCCAGTGTTTCAAGGAATAATTCTCTAAAACAAAACATCCTTTAGAAATGCAACTGAAATAAAAAGTTAGCATGTATTGAAGTCTCAGAAGGGGGTGGAATAATAGAAGCAGCAGAGGGATGTGATCTCTGAAAGCTTCAGCCTCATAGGGAAAAAGAATCGTATGAGCATCTGATACTTTCACTTTGGAGCTTGGAAGTTGTCCCAAATACTGTTGAAATTCTAACTGGTTCAAGTAGATTTTGTTAAAACTGTGTGCATAAAATAGAATATCTGGGTGGCACTGGGACTTTACAGAAAGAGGTACTTAGTATTTCTACATGTGCTGGTGTCGGCAGTCCAGTCTTCCTGCTTTGGAGTCTGAAATTCTAAAACAGAGTGTAAGATAAGACACCCTCAGCTGCTCCATCCGGCCCTGGCTCTTGTCCGTATTTGCGGTAGCCATCGTCAGCCCTTCCACCCAGCTGCCCTCACAGCGGTGCATTGACGTTCCTGAAGAGCTGCTGAGCTGCAGCTGAGCCTGCCTCTCCCCAAAATCACTCCCCAAAAGAAGCACATAAGCACATGTGAATTTTGATTTTTCTTCCTTTTGATTTTTACTCCCATTCCATAGAGTCATGCAACTTCTTGCTAGATCTGCTTTTATCCTTTTCTTTTTGTTGACTCTTTTGGGAGGGGGGTTCTTGACTTCCCTGGTATCAGTTTTAATCTGGCAGATTGGCAGCTCTCAGGGCAGCGTATCAGAACTTCCCTGTCAGGACAAAAGGAGTCTGCATGCACAGAAATCTTGGTTCAAAGGTGCAAAAGAGAGAGAAGAGAAGGAAGGAAAAGTATGAGAGAGAAAGAAAGGAAGCATTCTCATGAAAACAAACTGGAAGAAGATAAACTCTTCTTAAAATCAAGATATACAGCAAAATGTAGTTGTGATTGTGATGGTGAATAAAAGCCCCTTTTGGAAACTGGGAAACCTTTTGTAGCCCCCTTAAGGATAATTTCAGTGGAGTGAAAAAAGAAGAGTTATGCTGGGAGTGGGTTGGTTAGTGTAGCATCCCAGTTTCAGATTACCTACAATAATTTACTGAATTTCAGTAGATTTTTTTAATAAGCACTGGCTCTAGAGACACAAGTAGTCCAAGTGGCAATCAAGCATCTAATTTGCCGAGACAACCAAAGTAAATGCTGCAAAGTATTTTTAAAACTAGTAGGCTAAGCCTTAGTAAAATTTTTCATAGGCAAGTGCCACAATTTTTGCTACATACACTGCATTCCTCTCTCCTTTAGTTTAAAATGGGATTTAATAAATTCCAAAGAAACACAGTACACTTGAAAGGGTGTGCGTATACATGATGGTTTCTCATAACTTTATATATTTTAAATACTAAGAATACCTGCAAGACCTTAAGAGCATTTGCTTTCTTGCAGACATTTTCAAACAATTTCTTCACATAAAGATTGAAAATGAAGACAGTTCAGAAATTGTTAAGTAAATAGCTAATATGTATGGATAGTACACTTTTTAATAGCACATATCCATCTCTATTGCAAAAGCTGAATAGTATCTCTGCAGTGCTTAATTCAGCCAAACTGTCTAGCCTATAAACTCATTACATTCTTAGAAGTATGAAAATCAATTGCCCACTAAATGGGGAGATGCTCCACGAATTCAATGAGATGCTGATACCCATTTTTGATATATTAATTGAACTTACTTCTCTTGAAAGTATTTAGCTGGCCAACGGATGTTTCTCTAGCTATAATAATTGCTGGATAGGGATAATTGGGCTATTCCTGCTGTTCACTATTAGGAATATACATTGAATCCTCTGGTTCACCAAATTTTGATCAGATGCCAGGATGAGTTAGTGTATACTTGAATATCTTGCAGATTAATAAAAAGCATACACATTCTGCTGCCATGTGCAGAATACTTGCAGTGAAAATGTGTGTGAGGAAAATAAAGTGTTGGAAAAATAAAGCCATCTGGTGAGTGAACAGCAAAGCTTGTTGAAAAACTGTGTCTGCTCTGAAATGGGCATAAAACAAACAAACAAATACCCTCCCTATGATACTAATTTCTTTCAGTTGCTTTAGTTCAAGAAATATATTCCACTTTGTTTCCTTTCTCCATTGAAATGTAGTTTACAGTCTTTAGAAGGAAGAGCTGCTTTGAAATGAATAACTGAGCCATTTAATTTTCATTCCTGTAAGACACAAACAGGAAATTTTTTTCCTAAACAAAACACTTGAGGAACTTTTGTCTCCTGCAATAGTTCAGAAAAACCACCATAAATCTGGGGAAAGTTTAGATTTAGAGACAGGGGGATTTTTTCAGTGAAAAATATTATATTGGAGAATATTAAATCTGAAGAGTTTCAGCCAGCTCTAGTGGACAGGGTCCAAAGGCAACTTCAGTCAATCAGTTACTGAAGAAAAGCCATAAATGGTATAAGATAATCCTGAAATAAAATTTAAATGACAGCCCTAAGGCACGAAGCAAGATTGAGTTACAATTATAAAGTCAGACTGTCAATATTTTGATCGTTCAACAATGCAAGTTTTCCGAGTAAAATTTTGGTCAGTCTCCAATTTCACACATCATTGGAAACAATAACAAACATATAGCAGATAAACACTTGATGTACTAATGCATTAAAATGTAAGCTGAAAGAAGCCATGAGACAGTTGTCCAATGTCAGCTAAAATTGAGATCCTATTAATGTGCGTTTCATAGTAATTTTCTTAGCTGTTGATAATGGGCGGTAGTTGTCTGTAAATTTCTATTACCATGAAGACTTTAAAATTTAAATATAATGGAATTTTTCAGGAGGGGTCACTCTCAAAAACAACCTTTATTCCTTTTTTGCATCTTTTGTTTATATCGTTTTACACTTTTGTAATGTCATTAAAATCACTCAACTTGTTGATGTTCTGTAGAACAGAGAAAAGGCTCTGCAAATCTATTTAGATTAAAATGTCTGAGTCTCAGTGCTATATTTAGTAAAATATCTAGTGTCACAGGTCAATAAATATTCGTTCTTCTCACAGATGAGAGAGGGGTATTGTAAGCCAACCTGTGCTGGCCCATCCATTTGTGTTTGCTTTAGCTTGAAGAAATTTGCAAAGTAATGCAAACGTGTATGTGTGTATGTATATATATATATCTCTGCCATCTTAGTTCAGTCTCAAGGGCCATCACATTGCCGAGGCTGCCAACAAAGAAGTCAATATTGATGTGGGTATCCATTTGCTGCCTTGCTTCTTTCTGCCTGCCACACTTAAGCAACACTTTGAAGAAATTTTCATCATTGCTGACCTTAACAGAATTCACACATAAAAGGAGAAAACTTAGTATCCTGCTACTGTTCAGCTCTGTTCCCAATTTCACATGCGCAATGTGACTTACAAAGTTATTGAACACAAGATTTCCAAAGTCAAACAAAAACTTGACATTCTTTTGCTTTCCAGCTATCAGTATCGTTCTATGTACTCCAAATACTCTTAACTTAATGGCAAATCTGGGGAAAAGAAGATTAGAAGTACTGCAATAGCTAGTCAAAACCTGCCTAGTTTTAGAAATGTAACTTTAGTTTGAATTTGCTAGTTGTAGTGTAGCATATTTTTGTGAAATACACATTGACAAATATTTCTCCTCCTCTACAAAGCCATTATTACGATATCCATTCTCATCTTCAGATATTCATTGCCACATTTTTGAATATTCATCTTGAGAGAATTTCAGATTTTGTATGTAACGTAAGATTTCTTCTTTCCTTTCATGAAGCATCTTCCTTGACCTGTGACTCAACACTGTCTTTATCAAATTGAATTTCCATTGTGTTAGGAAAGGAATGTTTCTATGTCTTATAAAGGCTGAGGTCCTTAATGCCTTGTTTGCATTAGTCTTTAATAGTCAGACTAGTTATTCCCAGGATAGTCAGCCCCCAGTGCTGGAAGACAGGGATAGAAAGCAGAATAAACCTCCCATAATCCAGGAGGAAGCAGTTAACGACCTGCTGTGCCACCTGGATGCTTACAAGTCTGTGGGGCTGGATGGGATCCACCCAAGAGTGCTGAGGGAACTGGCAGAGGAGCTGGCCAAGCCACTCTCCATCATCTATCAGCAGTCCTGGCTAACAGGGGAGGTCCCAGATGACTGGAGGATCGCCAGTGTAGCACCCATCTACAAGAAGGGCTGGAAGGAGGATCCCGGGAACTACAGGCCTGTCAGCCTGACCTTGGTGCTGGGGAAGATTATGGAGCCATTCATCCTGAGTGCACTCAGTGGGCATGTGCAGGACAGCCAGGGCTTCAGGCCCAGCCAGCATGGGTTCATGAAAGGCAGGTCCTGCTTGACCAACCTGATCTGCTTCTCTGGCCCAGTGACCTGCTTGTGGATGAAGGAAAGGCTGTGGATGTTGTCAACCTGGACTTCAGTAAGGCCCTTGACACTGTTCCCCACAGCATCCTCCTGCAAAAGCTAGCTGCCTGTGGTTTGGATGGGTGTACTCTTCACTGGAAAAGGAACTGGCTAAATAACCGAGCGCAGAGAGTGGTGATGAATGGAGCTAAATCCAGCTGGCAGCCGGTCACAAGTGGTGTTCCCCAGGGCTCAGTTTTGGATCTGGTCTTGTTTAACATCTTTATCAATGTTCTGGATGAGGGGATTCAGTGCTCCCTGAGTAAGGTTGCAGATGACACCAAGCTGAGAAGGAGTGTCGATGTGCTTGAGGGTAGGAAGGCTCTGCAGAGGGATCTGGAGAGACTGGATCGATGGGCCGAGGCCAATTGTATGAAATTCAACAAGGCCAAGTGCCGGGTCCTGCACTTGGGTCACAACAACCCCATGCAACACTACAGGCTTGGGGAGGAGTGGCTGGAAAGCTGCCCGGAGGAAAATGAGATTGAGGTGCTGTTTGACAGCCGGCTGAACATGAGCCAGCAGTGTGCCCAGGTGGCCAAGAAGGCCAACAGTATCCTGGCTTGTATCAGGAATAGTGTGGCCTGCAGGAGTAGGGAGGTGATCGTGCCCCTGTACTCGGCACTGATAAGGCCTCACCTGGAGTACTGTGTTCAGTTTTGGGCCCCTCACTACAAGAAAGACATGGAGTTGCTGAAGCCTGTCCAGAGAAGGGCAATGAGGCTGGTGAGGGCTCCAGAGAACAAGTCTTACGAGCAGCAGCTGAGGGAACTGGGGCTGTTTAGCCTGGAGAAGAGGAGACTGAGGGGAGACCTTATTGCTCTCTACAGCTACCTGAAAGGAGGTTGTAGTGAGGCAGGTTTTGGTGTCTGCTCCCAGGTAATTAGTGACAGGATGAGAGGCAATGGCTTCAAGTTGCATCAGGGGAGGTTTAGATTGGATATTAGGAAAAATTTCATTACTGAAAGAGTGGTCAGGCATTGGAACAGGCTGTCCAGGGAGGTGGTTGAGTCTCCATCCCTGGAGGTGTTCAAAAAACATGTAGATATGGCATTTTGGGATATTGTTTAGTAGGCATGGTGGTGTTGGGTTAACGTTTGGACTTCATGATCTTAGAAGTCTTTTCCAGCCTATGATTCTATGATTCTTTCAACATCACACAACAGATCAGCCCAGGGATTAAAGGCGGGTGTATGTCCACTCTGTCTGAGGGGAAATTTCCTCCCAAATACTTGAAGTTCATAGCTGAAGTTCAAGCTGATATGGTACCTTTTTTTTGTCTGTCAGTTAACTGTGGAAAGTATCTTCTGATCACCTGCTATAGAGATGAATATGTTAATAAGCAACTGTATTCCTCTGCAAATGTCAAACTGACTTTCAAGTATTTATGACATATTATATGCAATCTTGCCCAGCCTCAGATGTCAAGAATTTGTGCTACTGTGAGGTAATAAGCTACTGAATGCCACTTGGGGAAAGCTCTGCTTTGCTGAAGTAGAGAGAGGAAAAACAAAAAAAAAAATCATGCTTTTCAAACAAGAAAGAGTTTGATAGATATCCACCAGAAAGCTTTTAGTCTTTCATATATATTATGACTTGCTATTTTGCTTAGCTATTCCGTCATTATCTACAATATATTATTCAGGCAAAGGCTGTTCATTTTTGAAAAGTGAAATGCAATAGTGAAAAGGTTAGAGACTTCTCTAACTGCCATCCCCATTAGCTTACTCTCTGAGTGCTAAGCATATGTTATAAATAATGCATAACTTAATCCCTCTGCATTTTTTGAAAAAAAGCCAAGGTACTACAAAATAACAGGAGGGAAGAGAAGCGCATTTCCATAAATACATCCAACTACTATAAACTACCTAATCAATAACTTTTGTAATACGTTGAGCTGAACAAATGACAGTTAATGAATAATTTAACGAGTTTTGGCAGTTTCTACATTAGATTTACTGTGAACAGTTTAGATTTTCTCCACCACATGTTCTACAGAATTTCTTCTAAATAATTTGTATGAACTATTATTGCTCTTTAGAGCATTTGTGAGCACTTCACTATGTCTATGATTAAATTTGAGCCATTTCAGACAGTTTTAATTGGATGCATCAACCAAATAGTATAATTTCCTTTTCTTGACATAACTCTACAAAGTATCTTTTCTTCTAATCAGTAATCCATTGACTAATCTGGAGTGATGATTACTAATCTCTATGATTTGTATTCTCAGATTTGGAAGAATATTTAGGGGCGTGTTAATCTCTAAACTGGTTAATTGCTTTCCTGAAAAAAGATAGGCATATTACTAGCTTCAATGAGTCTCTGAACTAGTTTTTTTAGGTTATTAGAACGTTACACTATAAATTTCAGATTTACTGCCCCCATCTGTCCATCTTCTTCACTCAAAAACAACGGAGTCAGTGCAAACTGGCATTGATCATTGGTTTAAGGCAACATACGCATAAGCGAAGCTGCTGATGTTTAGGCGCATAGCTGATTCCGCCATCCAATTACAGAACCTACAATAAATACTTTGTCATGATTCACAGTAGCATGGACAGTGGGGGTGCAGAGTTTTAACCCAGTACAGCTCCTTTCAGGTACAACCTACTTTCAGGTAGTTGTAGAGAGCAATAAGGTCTCCCCTCAGTCTCCTCTTCTCCAGACTACATAGCCCCAGCTCCCTCAGCCACTCCTCGTAAGACTTGTTCTCTAGACCCCTCACCAGCCTCGTTGCCCTTCTCTGGACAGGCTTCAGCAACTCCATGTCTTTCTTGTAGTGAGGGGCCCAAAACTGAACACAGTACTCCAGGTGTGGTCTCACCAGTGCCGAGTACAGGGGCATGATCACCTCCCTACTCCTGCAGGCCACACTATTCCTGATAAAAGCCAGAATGCCGTTGGATGCCATTAGCCTTCTTGGCCAGTAGGGCACACTGCCAGGGTAGCTGCACTGCAATGGTGGCAGCCCTGGCATTGCTTTTGAAGCATCACACTGGGTTTTGCCACAGGGATGGGAGATCTGCTTCCAGCAACATAGAAAACAAAATGTAAATCCAGGTTTCAAAATGTACAAAAATGTAGATGCAGAATTCCTGCAGCACTCGCTGACATTGAGGAGGAGACAAAAGTGTGTCAAAAAATCTCATCCAACTTTGCTTGCATGTTAGCCTCTTCTGAAAATGGAGAGAAAAATATGACAAAGAATATTCAACCTTTAAGTAGTCTGACTTGAAATATTTTTTTAAATCTCTTGGGAGGAGTAGGAGAGTTTAAGACTAAAAAGGATTACCGTAGTAGTTGGCTGTTACCTGTATTTTGTAAATGCAGGCTTAATATTTATGTACTCTTACCATGTCCCAGATCTCAAAAATCTCCCTAACTTTATCACAATGTTATTTCTGGATTTGGCCCATACATGAAATCAAAAGTAGAAAAATTCCTCTAGAGAGTGAATGAAAACTCAGGCTGTGGGTGTGGATATATAATAAACTTAGCTATGACTGTGACATTAAATACTCACCAATGAAGCATTTGTGTGGTGGTGGATCTTTGAGCAAGATGTGCAAATGTAAGTGCTAGACTATACTGTTCCCGACAAACTATGACTGTCTGCTCAGCAAATGTTTATTGTCACGACAATAATCTGCAAAATAATTGAGGCTGATTTCCGTATAACTATGGGGGTTTCCGTGTCATCAGCTATATATGCTTGATGCCTAATGCTAACATATGCTAACATATAAATGTCTCATGCTTTGATCCTAAAAGGTTTTAAACCTTTTATTTTCTGTAACTGTTGCAGGGTGACAAAACACACCGTGGCAGCAACGGGAGAGTGTTTGGCACTGGTCTAAGGAGATGAAGAGGGGCTGGAGAAAGGTAAATGACTAGCAACCAGGAAATTCATGGCCCTTTATAGGACTAAGGGTTCATGTCCCTTTCTTTGTGAGGGCTATTAAATTGTAATGCCAAAACCTTTTTCAACAGTGGCCTAAAAGCAACGAATCTTCGAGTTTTGCAGATTATTTAGATAATGGCTTCCTAGTTCATAACTGCTCAAACACCAGCCACGAGGAAAATGCAAAGTTATGCTCATCCAGCTGGATATGTATCTGTGACTGGAGCATCTGATCAAAAAGTTTCTGTTTGAGATTTAGCATCTTGAATTTTAGTTGCTTTCTAAAGTAGTTGCAGGAATAAAGCAGAAGTGATTTCTAATGAGGAACAGCAATTAGTTCCTTGCTCCCTGGCAAACTGAAAAAGACACAAAATCAATCAAAACTCAGTGTAAATTATTCATCTGGATTTACTACGAGTTTAGCAGAAAACCCAACCTGGCAGCAATAAAAGGCTCTTTGTTCTGAGGGGCAGCAGAGCCCAGCTCGGGAGCCCAAAACCCAAATGTGGCTGTAGAAAGCACTGCTGAGCAGCCTCCTCCAGTTTGTGTCTCAGGTCCCTTTGCTCCAGCCACATTCCAGATGGACAGACCTTTGCACTTTTCCAGGCTCTGCAGGGAATACAGCGGTGCATTTAAATGCAGGGAAAAGAGCTAGTGCAGGTAACATCAACATTTCACACTCAGTCTTAAAATCCGAGGTACCGCTTCGATTTAAAAGAATAATGAACCTTTCAGATGCACACATGTTCAAATCTTGGAGCAACATGCTAGTGAGACGGAGATTTCATGGACTCTTTAGAGGTGGTTTTTCAGCTGGTGTAAATTGGCACAGCTCCAATGGAGCCCACAAAAAACCTACCCTTGGCTCTATATAAATATACAGTAATAATCTCTCCCTCTGCTGTTGGGAAGCTTTTATCCTCAAAAACTATGTTCCATGCGGATTATCTTGATCTTTTTTCCCCATTTTAAGATACAGGCTCTGACCTCTATATTTAACTGTAGCATTTTCTATCAGAAAATAAGGCAATACTTTCTAAGGGTAGCTCATGCACCGAACTCAGCTGTCAAAGCTACTCATCCTGCCTTGGGTAATTGGCTGCTCACAAATCTTTATCTAAAGTATAAAGGTAAATAACTATTAAAAACCCTAACCTACACTGAAGCAGTAAATTATCCCACAAATTTCTTTTACTGCTCTGTTTTGCTTGGATTTACTCAACCTATAAATCAGAGCTGAACAAGAAGTTTTCAGAATGATGGCCACAAGGATATTTATGAAGTCTATAGCCATAAATTTCAAAGCTGAAGAGGCTGAACCAGTAACTGTCTGAGCTCTCTCACTTCTGCCATCTTCCTCAGTGTTACATGAAAAGGAATTCTGTTTGAAAACTTGTATAATTGCTTTGGGTTTGTTTATTTAAATGTGTGAGGAGGTTGATGGGTGCCCAGCTTTCTCTGCAGCAATCAGTGGTTAGAGCAACCACTCAAACCACAGGAAGGCAGGATTTGGTTTCCTCTTGATCAGGTGTGATTTGGACTCACGTGCCCAGAAAGGTACTGGGAAGCAGGGATGTTAAAGAAATCCAGGTTTCATGGACCAGGAAGAGCAAAGGAAATGATGGCTGAAAGAAGAATTGTGGGGGAATTTCAAGAAGTAATCCTTGGATCAGAGACTGAAAGTCAGGAGAAGGGAGGAGGCCTTTCTGGACTGAGCCTCATGTCTCCTAATGAACATTTACAAGGATCATCCTATCCCCCAGATTGTTAAACCTAAGGAAAATAAACATTTAGGTTTTAAATAATTTGGCATAGCCAAGTTAGTGGTTCTGACTCTGAAAACTGCTGTTTTACTGTTCCACTCAGTAAGCTTGGTCCTCGCCCATCTGAATCTGATTAAAATCCATGTCCTGGAGACTCGCAAACCAAGTGATAAAATCCTGGGGCAGTAGGGATTGCCTTGTAAAGTTAACTCTGGCTCCTGGGTGCTGTTTCAACCTGCAAGGCAGAGGAAATCTATGAAATTAAGACTTGCTTATCTCTGTCTGGCTTCCTGACCTTAGTGCCATTGGCTAAATGTGTTGGTCTGCTCGTAGAGCTATGCTGCACCAGGAATGTCATGGGTTATGTTATTTATTTGCCTCTGGGTCCAATTCTCAAATCTGAAACAGTCCTATAAATGTGTGACGTGGCTTTTGTCTGAATAAAATGTATTGATTTCTTTATCTGAGTACTGTAGAAATGTACAATAGAACACCACCAAGATTTACAGCATCTAGCTCAATAGCTGGATTGAGGATAGCTGCAGGTAGGAGTAGGTCCTTGTAGGAATATTCCTGCATTTTTTAAGTACAGCATTGTGCCTGTTTTCACTGTTATGAAAGTAGGTCAAGGAGTTTGTTTTCTGGCATTTTCCTCTCTGTATCTATCTATTACATCTTTGCAGTCAAACTCTTCTTTAAAGTACATGCTAATTAAAAATTCAGGTCTTTTGTTCTTATACTACATCAACATTTGGAGAACAGGGTTTTGGGATTAAGTCCTGAATATAGGCTTCAATAACGTCACTTAAAGATGAACTTCAGAAAACTCATATTTTTCCAGACCTGGAGTGCTTTTTTCTTGACAGCTGCTATTCTGTAAATGCTGGGTTTTTGCTTGTGTCTTGCAGTTAGGCAAAACCTTACCATTTATACTAGTAACAGCAGATTCTTAGACAAATTCACCCAATTTAACCAACAAATATTTTGTAATAGCCACAGAGAAAACAAAATAACTGGAATTTCCCATTTATACACTAGGGCTGGATTTTGCCTCCCAGTATTCCACTTTCCTTAGAGGGAGGCTATATTCTAGATTTCCGTGCAGTTATGACACCAACTCTTTCAAACCTGCTTGACAACAGTTTATAGGCTTTCTTGTTGATAACTTGAAATGATCTAGATCATGGTTTATAATCTTGGCCATGGTCTCCAGATTCTTCTGTGATGTAAGAGTGTTTATTTGTTCATGTCTCTCCCATGCCAAAGATATGCAATATAATATGTAGCATTATATTAGTATTAAGCATAAATTATATCAGTTACTATAGCTAAAGCATGAGAAGGAGTAGCCAGTAATTATCTTTCTTGCATTCCCCTGTCCTGAAAGGAGAAAAGCTAAAATCTTTTCTACACATTTTTTCCCTGTCACTGTCAGGTACTTGTGCCTTAGGTTCTCCTTTTTTCCTTTTCTTTGGGTGTTAAATCTCCTTACACATCACAATCTCTACGATCTATTATTTCAATTAGTGGTACTCCCTAATATAGATTGCTCAGAAATTCTTGAGCAATCTGCTGTATAAAGCTGATACCCATCAACACCTGAAATGTGTTGCCCTTCTTTCTTGAGTTATAAATACTTTTTAAAGCCATCTTGCCATTTGTTTTCCCTGTGTGCTGCTTATACTACAGATCTGCTATTTGTTCTCTTCTCCAAGTCACCTCAGCTGGAGCCTTCGCTCTTGCAGCTCAAGTATCAGCAAGCCAGTCATATGCTGTGGTCTCAGTCTCCAGCTCTGTTACAAATTCTTCTGTGAACTTGGTCACATAGCTTTGTCTTTCAGTGTCCTGTCTGTAAGCTGTGAAATGGCATCTGACAAATGAAAGACTCCTTTTTATCATTGTGCTTTTTCCCTTTTCAAAATAGCATGTGTTACCTTTGCTAAATTATAAGCTAGAGTTAATCTGTTTAAAAACAGTAATCATGGCCTAAAATTGCGTCTGACCTTCAAATTCTACCGCAATACAGTGCAGTGGGATGGGTCAAAACTGCTCTTTAGGTAAGTAGAATTTCCTCTAAAAGTAAGTCTCACACTAACTTCTTTGGGTTGTTCTTTTCTTTGTTTTTCATGAATGATAGAACTAAAGCAAATGATATAGGGGCATTCTGTGGATCAGTGTTGTTGCCAAAGCCACCAAGCTGTAGCTTCACTGGACAGTGCTGTACGTCTCAGTTCCCTACCATTCAATTCAGAGTATTTACGGGTGTGCTGAACAGAGCATGGTGTTGTCAGAAAGGAAGGCGAGACATATTCCCATCTGCAAAGTAAGTATAAAATTGTTTCTTCCCGCCTATTCTTTGACAGTACAGCAAATGTTTGAAGCTGGTGGGATTTTTGGTTTTGTTTGTTTTGTTTTGTTTTGTTTTCTTGTGACAGTTTCACTGATCCTAAAAAAAGCTTGTGCCTGTGCAGGACTGTCAGAGAAGGACTCCTGTACTCTGTCCTAATGCAGTCCATCCACAATGGGTTGTTGAAAATCCCTCATTGCCTTATATCCGGTCTAAAACTAATATTATTTCTTTTTTAATTTAGCCCATTTATGGCAGCTGCTGGTGTTTGTGGATGTGCATTAACCTTCTAGCTCCTTCTCTCTTGGATTTAAATTGACTTCCCTTTTTTTGGCACAAGTATTTTTTTTCAGCAAGCCCTATTTACCTGTCGCCCCAGAGCACGTGCTGGAATGGACCGATTTCAGCTCCCTGAATGGGGAAGCAGCCATTTGATGGGCACAGGAAGTGGCAGATTGGCCTGGGAGCTCTCCAGGGAGACTTCAATGTTTACATCAAAGAGAGTCTATCCACTCTCACCTTCCTCAAAGGAATTAATTTAACATTTGCTACGTAGAAGATTTTGAACAACTTTTAAAGGCTGGTGAGAGTGGGGGTGTTGGTTTTTTTTTTTTGTTTCTGTGGAAGTATCAGGAATGCTGTTACATCCTTTTCCCGGTAAACACATACTGAGTGTTGGATGCTGATTTGTGTCACTTGATCCCTCAGCCTCTGCTGAGTTGTTTAAGCGAATGTCCATGTGGACACATCCAGTATAGAGGAGAAAATGTACTCTGGCTCCTCAGATTGAGGTAGAGACTGTCTCACAAGTAACCATGGCAACCAAGCTGTCACAGCGAGCATCAAGATATTTACATACCAAAAAATAAAAAAGCCCAAATACACTACAACATATATTAACACTCCAGCTCATCTGGATACCTGTCCCTTGGGTGTGTTCCTTATGGATGTTGACAGCTGTGACTATCACATGTAGGCAGGAATATTTTTCCCTGCTCTATCTGCTGCGTCAGCAGCAAAAATTGTTCCTGGTGGTAAATGTAATGGCTTACAATTAAAAGGGGATATATGAATTTCAGGTTGGAGAAACACTGAAGACAATTTTGTATTCACCTTAAAACGTTTCATCTATCACACACTTCTAAAAACAGTGTGCTCACATCAATATTTATAACATTCAGCCTTGTGTTTTCACAAAAAAAGCCATTAATACAACATATCAGCTCTGGTGACAAGTTACATTTTATTGCTGTCAACAAACAAAGATGTTCCTTCTTTCTCTGCAAACTCTGCTTTTTTCCTTTTTTTAGTCGACCGTCAGGTTTGAGTTTTGACGGATATGTACAGATGTGCTTTCCAGTATTTTCTAGAAGGCTGCTAGAGAGATGACAGAGTGAGCTCATAAAATCTGAGGGAACACGTTGGTTAATATTTTCCTGTGAGATTAAATAAAGGCTTTGGGCTAAGTTCTTTGCTTGGGATGGAATTAATCTAATTTCTAAAGAGGACCAGGGAACCACTACCCCCATACAGCAGGGGAAAGTCCCTGAAATAAATGGTTAGTTTTGAAAACACCTCAGAATATTGATCACTGCGCCCTTCTTCTGAATTAAATGAATTTGTACTTTTTACTGGTGTAAAGGAGGCAGGGAACAGATGTAATTCATAGTCCTTATTAATCTCCTCTCACCTTATCACATTACGTGGTTTAGGCACTTCGTACTTTCAGTTGTCACTGTCTTGCTCATGTGAGTGTCCTCGATGAGCTTTGCCTCCTGAGAGCAGGTCAGCTCTGCCACAACACCTTGCACCTCTTTTCACCTCTCACCTCTGCAAATTTATGCAAGATCTTACAGGAGTCCTCTGTCAAAAAAACTGGCAGCACCTTATTGACTTCAGAGTTTGGATCCACTGTATGAGCGATGTCACTGCTTATTTTTCATCCCATGCTAATTAGTCTCCTGAGAGGGTTATCGGTGTGTGTAGAAGTAAGAAATTTGATACGAGTGGCTTTATAAAATCAGTTTAAAAAAAGTTACTCATACAGGTTGGAACACCTTCAATCATTTTAGTTAGATGTAAACAGCAGTAGGAAAAATAGAAGTATAAGGGTATCTGTACTAAAAACTGTCAGATCTCCAGCTAATTAATTGAACTTATAGCTGTATAGTGATCATTTGCTAACATTCAATTTTTAAAACCACTCAAAATCAGATAAAATAGCACAGTTCCACAAAACTATCCACTTCAGTCAACTGTGCCTTATTGTTGCAGAATGCACTTTTTCAATCCTTGCTGTCACGGTTTAAAGCAGGGCAGCAATAAACAGAGTGGCAGACGGTCTCTATTAACCCACACCCTCCCACCAGGGGAACGGAAAAGGAGGAAAAGGGAGAGGGACTTAAAAATTGAATATAAAAAGTTTTACTAAGAACACTAATAACACTAATAATATGAATAATAAGAGAAATAATGCAAAATGTACAAAACTGATACTGAGTTTCCCTGAGTTAGGTGCCGGGCGCTGGCACCTCACCAGCAGATGCCAGCCAGCACCAGGCAATCCCAGACTAGCTTTGGCAGTGGACAGGAACTGGACCCAGGAATGCACAGATCGGAATCTGGATCAGGATCGCAGGCAGAACAACAAGCAGGGTCCTCTTCAGAAGCCGGCCATGGACAAAGAGAGCGAGACCCTCATGATCCCCCAGCTTTAAACTGAGTATGACATGCATGGCATGGAATAACTTGTTGGTCAATATTGGATCACCTGTTCTGTCCACCCCTCCCCGCAAGTGCAACGTTTTACAGCTCCTCACTTGCTGGACCCAAGAGATCTGTTGGTGACCTTGGCTGCTATAGTGATAATTATAAACAGGGGCCTTTTTCTGCATTCCTTTCCTACCGTTAGCTCAGAGTAACTATAAACATTAGGGGTTACCAGCTCTGGAGTGGACAGTGTCAGTAAAATATGCAGCCAGCTTCAGAAAAATGCAGTTAGTTAGAAGAACTTGGCTGTAAGGAAGATTCACTAAACGACAATCGGTTCTATTTTAACCAAAACCAGGACTTGGGTAGTTCTCCAGCTGCCAGAATAGTTACAGCATGTCAAATGGCCTGTATGCACCTAGCACTGTTCCTGAGTATGTACTCAGAGGCTCGGTGGGACTGTGGGAAATACATGTCCAGGACAGACTGTACCACCACGTGCAGTTGAGTTTTATTTTTTCTGCCAACAGTGTTTATTTCTGCATGCAAAACAAAGAGATGGTTCATTTGTTTCATCACTTGTGTTGCCAAAATTATCATGCTGTTTCTTTCCGGCTTTGTCTCTTGCGATCCCAAATGGGACAGCAGAATTCAAGCTACGCTGTATAATTTCACTTTTTGGTTGAGCCAATTTTGAACCTGGGAGGAATTGGAAGGGGGGGGTGAGAAATTCGGTTTTTTGCAGATCTGCCTCTGTGTGTGTGTATGCTAGTTTTGGAGGTGTTTGTGTTCCTCATGGACAGGCACGCTTTTTGTCTGGCTGCATGCTGTGCCAGCACGAGACTGGTTTTAAGCTCTTTCTTTATCTGAGTCTTCTCACTATTGATCATTATTTTCAGGTGGAAAATCTATGTTCAGCAGCAGATCCTTTGCTCCCCAGCAGCTTATCAGGAAAAAAATACTTTCCTTGTATCTGTTTTGTCCAGTTCCAGTAAAACCAGGGGGATTGTTGCCATTGGCTCTAGTCAGGTCCAGATGCAGACCTGCACTTTTAAGGACATGGGTAAGTATCTCCATATCTTTCAGCTTTAAAATACAAAGGAGGCCACAAATGCAACCAAGTTCTGTCAGCCCTGGCTCCCATGGCCTTTCATTTTGTGTCCTCTATCTTGCTGTACTTAAGCTTTTGAGTATATTTGGAGTACCTTTCAGATTTGTTGTCCTGGGAATATTTCTGAGCCTCTGTTGAATTTTTGAGGTGATTACACACCCATTTCTCTAAAAGAAGAATGTGTCTTCTTGACAGATTCTATTTAATTGTTCTTTATTAAGATCAGCTTCAGCCACAAGATAACCCTCAAAGAGGCTATGATGCATTTTCACCAAGACACATCATGTGGCTTGGAAGGAACCTGCTATAAAGTTCAGTCAGGTAAAACTCTCAAAGTTTGGAAGAACCAGCCTACAGTTCAGTTTCAACCAACATCATGAGATGCATGACAGGATGTGTGTCAAAATTCATCAGAAGGTTCAGGTTTGCTCAGATCCAAGGTATTTGTTTGGACATACCTCAAGTTTTTCAGGTAGATCAGATATCCAAGATTTTCTAGACTTCAATTTTTCCAAAGAAAGGTGGGGGGAGGCGCAGGGGAGGATTTCATATATTCAAAACACCGCAAGCAGCAGCTAAGATAAATGCAAGATGGTCTCCTTCTTGTGGTAAAACAGCTAATGCTTTTCATTTTCTATTAATTTAATTTCGTCCATCATTTTGTCATGTACATTTCTTGTATCATTTGGAAAGCAAATGGAGAATAGAAAACACACCCAGAGATCAACAAAACTATTCTGACAGCTACACTGATGGGAAAAATAATCACTCTCAGATGTGTTAGCTCATTTGACTACCTCATTCGAAGGTCATCGCTTTGAATCTCTCTCCAAATTATGCATACAGCTATGACCAAACTAAGAAACAAAAAAAGAGTCAGGAATAAGATGTAAATCTGGAATACTTTTCATAATACTCACCAAACCCCAAGATTCAGAAGCTGTCAATACATAAACTACGGAGTAGTTGTAATTTGCGTAGCCAGGGGACCCAGTCAAAACCACGAGCTGTCATTCAGGCTAGCGCAGACTGAAGGCACCTCAGCAGTTCAGCCACTCTGGCACAATGACTTTAAATAGAGAGTTGCTGACGTCCCTGAAATGCAGTTGAAATCCCAGCTTTACTGAGATCTACAATAAAAACTCCCACTGAATTTAAAGGAACTGCAATTTTGTAGCCAGTGCCCAAACAACAAGGGGAATTTCTTTCAAAATTTTTACTTGCATATTTTCAATTTTACAGAAAGAGCAGAGTTGAGGAATGTTGTATTTATGCACTTGAACTAGATCCACCATTGAATATTTTGGCTATCAGTGCGAAAAAAGGCAATTTGAAATAACCTGCCGACAACATAATTTTGAAGACTTTTTGATGTCTTGCTTTAAAAATGAGGGTGGCTCAAGGTCTGGTCCAGGTAGCAAATCCATTTCCATGTCCTGAATGGCAATGCCATCATGGTAATTAGACCATGAAGGACAACACTAATTTTAAGGTATATGTGGGTGGAGAAAAATAAGCAGATTGCAATAATCAACATGTAGCATCATAAATGAATCCAGTTTCTTTGGCAACTTCCAGTGTGTGGTCTGTGTTTCACTGAGCATTTTGCTTGTAAGCAAGTGGACAGTAGGTACTTGCTAGAGATTAAAATACTTTTGAGTGAGACCAGAGAGAAACTTTTGATCAAAACTCTTTTATGTGTATTTTTTTGTTCCTCCCGTTGAACTCTTTCTGTGTCATTGTTTTCACTGGCATGAGGTGGGTATAGCACAATTTATGCTATGGATGCCTTTGCTGCTGCTATTAAAGTAAATCATAACCATTTTATATGATCACAAGGCGCTGCTCACTGTGCCTTTGCCAGCAGCTGTGTTTCACACTCAGACTCTTCCTTCTTTGGGGAAAATGGAAGGACTGATGGCAGAGCAACAGTGCTGGTGGGTGGGACATGCAGAAAGGGAAGTCCAGCCCCAAATGCTCATGCTGCAGCGCCTACAGCCAGAATACATCATTGACTTGCTTTGTTTTCCTAGTGACCATTTTTTTTCCATTGGGAAACTCCTGTATATAGAATCACAGAATCACAGAATCACAGAATGGTAGGGGTTGGAAGGGACCTCTGTGGGTTATCTAGTCCAACCCTCCTGCTGAAGCAGGGTCACCTACAGCAAGCTGCACAGGACCTTGTCCAGGCGGGTCTTGAATATCTCCAGAGAAGGAGACTCCACAGCCTCCCTGGGCAGCCTGTTCCAGTGCTCCGTCACCCTCAGAGGGAAGAAGTTCTTCATGTTCAGACGGAACTTCCTGTGCTTCAATTTGTGCCCATTGCCCCTTGTCCTGTCGCTGGGCACTACTGAAAAGAGTCTGGCCCCATCCTCCTGATACCCACCCTTGAGACATTTGTAAGCATATATTAGGTCCCCTCGCAGCCTTCTCTTCTTCAGGCTGAACAAGCCCAACTCCCTCAGCCTCTCCTCGTAGGAGAGATGTTCCAGGCCCCTCACCATCCTCGTAGCCCTCCGCTGGACTCTCTCCAGTAGCTCCTCATCTTTCTTGAACTGGGGAGCCCAGAACTGGACACAGTACTCCAGATGAGGCCTCACTAGTGCAGTGTAGAGGGGAAGGAGAACCTCCCTTGACCTGCTGGCCACACTCTTCTTGATGCACCCCAGGATCCCATAGGCTTTCTTGGCAACCAGGGCACACTGCTGGCTCATGGTTAACCTGTTGTCCACCAGGACACCCAGGTGCCTCTCCGCAGAGCTACTCTGCAGCAGGTCCACCCCAAGCCTGTATTGATGCATGGGGTTGTTCCTCCCCAGGTGCAGGACCCTGCATTTGCCTTTGTTGAACCTCATCAGGTTCCTCTCTGCCCAACTCTCCAGCCTGTCCAGGTCTCGCTGAATGGCAGCACAGCCTTCCGGTGTATCCACCACACCTCCCAGTTTGGTGTCATCAGCAAACTTGCTGAGGGTACATTCTAACTCTTCATCCAGGTCGATGATGAAGAAGCTAAACAAGACTGGGCCCAGTACTGACCCCTGGGGGACACCACTAGTTACAGGCCTCCAACTAGACTCAGCGCTACTGATGACAACCCTCTGAGTTCTACCATTCAGCCAGTTCTCAATCCACCTCATCGACCACTCATCCAGCCCATACTTCCTGAGCTTCCCTAGAAGGATATTATGGGAGACTGTGTCGAAAGCCTTGCTGAAGTCTAGGTAGACAACATCCACGGCTCTCCCTTCATCTACCCAGCCACTCATGCCATCGTAGAAAGCTATCAGATTGGTCAGGCATGATTTCCCCTTGGTGAATCCATGCTGACTACTCCTGATAACCTTCTTTTCCTCCACTTGCTTGTTGATGACCTCCAGGATAAGCTGCTCCATCACCTTTCCCAGGATGGAGGTGAGGCTGACCGGCCTGTAGTTCCCTGGGTCCTCCTTCTTGCCCTTTTTGAAGACTGGAATGACATTGGCCCTTCTCCAGTCCTCGGGCACCTCTCCTGTCCTCCAGGACCTCTCAAAGATGATGGAGAGTGGCTCAGCAATGACATCCGCCAGCTCCCTGAGCACTCGTGGGTGCATTCCATGGGGGCCCATGGATTTGTGGACGTCCAGATTGCTAAAGTGATCCCTCACACAGTCCTCCTCGACCAAGGGAAAGTCGTCCTCTCTGTAGGCTTCTTCTCTTACCTCCGGGGCCTGGGATTCCTGAGGGCCAGTCTTAGCACGGAAGACTGAAGCAAAGAAGGCATTCAGTAGCTCTGCCTTCTCCTCATCCTCCATCACCAGGACACCCGCCTCATTCAGCAGCGGCCCCACATTGTCCCTAGCCTTCCTTTTGCCGCTGATGTAGTTGAAGAAGTCCTTCTTGTTGTTTTTGACATCCCTTGCCAGCTTCAATTCCAGGTGGGCTTTGGCCTTCCTTGTTGCATCCCTGCACGCTCTGACCACATTCCTGTACTCTTCCCAAGTGGCCTGCCCCTCTTTCCACATGCCATGGACCTTTCTCTTCCACCTGATCTCCGTCAGAAGCTCCTTGTTTAACCATGCAGGCCTCCTGCCTCCTTTGCTTGATTTCTTTCTCAGGGGGATGCACTGCTGCTGAGCATGGAGGAAGTGATGTTTAAAGAGCGACCAGCACTCTCAGACCCCCCCTGCCTTCGAGAGCCCTGACCCACGGGATTCCTCCCAGTAGCTCCTTGAAGAGGCCAAATTTAGCCTTCCTGAGGTCCAAGGTTTTGATCCTGCTTATCGCCCTGCTTCCTCCACGCAGGATCCTGAACTCGACCATTTCATGGTCACTGCAGCTGAGTCTACCTCCAACCTTCACATCCTCCACCAGTCCCTCTTCATTTGTTAATACAAGGTCCAGCAGAGCGCCTTTCCTTGTTGGTTCTTCCACCACTTGCATCAGAAAGTTATCTTCGATGCTCTGTAGGAACCTCCTGGATTGCGCCTGCCTAGCTGTATGGTCTTCCCAGCTGATGTCAGGGTGGTTGAAGTCCCCCATGAGAACCAGGGCCTGTGACTGTGAGGCTGCTTGCAGCTGCCTGTAGAAGGCCTCATCAATTTCCTCCTCCTGGTCAGGTGGCCTGTAGTACACACTCACTGTAATGTCACCAGTATGAGCCTGTCCCTTAATTCTAACCCACAAGCTCTCAACTTGTTCCTCATTTGCCCCCAGGCCAAGCTCAATGCATTCCAGTTGCTCCCTCACATATAGAGCAACTCCGCCACCTCTCCTTGTTGGCCTGTCTTTCCTAAAGAGTCTGTAGCCATCCATGACAGCATGCCAGTCATGAGAGTTGTCCCACCATGTTTCTGTGATGGTGACCAAGTCGTAGCCGTCCTGCTGTATAATGGCTTCCAGCTCCTCCTGTTTATTGCCCATGCTACGTGCATTGGTATAGACACACTTGAGCTGGGCTGTCAATCTCACACCTGACCCTGGCACGCCAAGCCTGGGCTCATCCCTAGCGAGCTGGGCAATGTCCCCATCCCCCTTCGAACCTAGTTTAAAGCCCTCTCAATGAGCCCCGTCAGCTCGTGGCCAAGAATCCTTTTTCCCCTTTGAGACAGCTAATAGAATGATTGTTAAATTCTGTTAGTTGAATAGTTACCCACAGCAGAAGAGGTTTTGGTTAAAAATATCTCCCCACCCCAATATAGACCAAAATCAGTTTAAAAACGAGGTAGAAAAGGTACTTCAGTGTTTTGGATATAGCAGTCCTTAGGACTAGGCTCTGGTCTGAGGTCTTCATCAGTCCCTCTACTTCCAAGCATTAAATCATCATGACTGAAGCATCAATAACTCATGCGTTTTAAAAAATAATAAGTGTTGGGATGTTCAGCTTTTCACATTCATCATTTCAATCTTTGCATGATATCTTCAAAGATTTTCTTTTTAATAAAAATGGAGTTGCTCTGCAGTCCCATGATGTGCAATCCCATGAGTGGTCCTTTCAGTGAGAAAGTAAAATTGCAAGAAATAGAAAATCACAAGGAATGACAACAATGAATTCAGGTCAGAGACATAAATGGCTTTAATTGGCAAATCATCTACTGGAAAAAAACAAACGTAGCTACATATACGGCCGGTCACATGAAGAGTGGCTAACAGTTATCATCAGGACTAGAACACAGGGGTGTTTAACCTATAAGAGTGCAAATATGTGTGAAATTGAACTTATAGGCTTTTTACATTTCCATGGACATGGATATAAATACAATTTTCCCATGTGAAGATATTTTCAGATTTCTCGTGCAAAGTTTGAAATATCTTTAGAACTTCTCCAGACTTTGGGGAGCACTGCCATGTTTTTCTTCACTGAAGTATGATATTTTTATGTGTAAAATTATGATTATGTTTGATTCAGTGTAAACTTCCACAGACAGCTGAAGGTTATAACAGCCACTGCTCTCTGGGCATGAGGTAGGGCAATCAGCAGGAATGTGCTGAAAACCATCTTTCTGGACATTTGTGTTTTCTTGGGTTTTTTTTGATTTAGGGGCTCATTCTTACTTTTTCAAATAACTGCACAGCAAAAAAGCAGAACTGAAATGAAGGTCATTACTGGGAGAAAAAAAAAGGTCAACAAAATACACAGTAACTCCTATATAAAATAGCATTACTGGAATAAAAATGTTTTAAAAAGTTCTTTAATGCTAGCATTTTCCTTGCCTCTTCTCTCTGTGGTACTTGAAATAAAAAAGGAGACAATTGTGTTTCATGTTTGGACACATTACATGCTGCTTTGCATTTTGATTTGACCCATTCGCAGAAATAGCCTAACTGTAAAATGTAGAGCAGAGACAGAAACAAGCTAACCAAAGTTCAAGGTTTAATTAGATTAAGAGTTTTGGATTTCAACACTCTATTTAAAGAGGAGAGAAACTGGGGGAACGCTGTGCCGGGGTGGAAAAATTTGGTTCACCTTTTGGTACTGAATAAACTTTAGCCTGAGTCAGTACTGCCATTTGCCAGGAGATAAACTGTTTTACCTGCTTAAACGCCTATGCAGAGGAAACCCCACAAAACTATTGCTAGAGGGACTTTTTTGAATCAGTATCTCAGTGTACTTCCAGGGGGTCAATTGCCCCCTCTCACACGATGCGGCACACTTCTCACTTCAGCGGGTCAGCTGGTTTCTGACAGCTGCAAACTTGGCACATGGTTTCAAAAGCACTTTTCTGTTGTGCTTGTTGACAAGTAGCAAAATCTCTGCAGGAACTGCGTGTCATTAAATTCACAATAAATTGCAATTATCGAGAACTATGGATCAGGACTTACAACTACAGTGCGTCTTTGACATAACCAAACACAAACGAGCAAATGTTAAATGAAGGAGCTTGTGGGGTATTTTTTAGTTTCTCCAAGGTACTAATACGGGATCCAATGCCAGCTGCTCATTTTAATATGAATATTTCATGGTGTATGGACTCCTAGACTAAACCACTGAAATAGCTAGTTACTTTTGTACTGCAATTTATACGTGACCTGTGTGATCAGAGTATCTGAGAACACACAAAGGTTAATGAATTCTGTCTTTTCTCACCAGTGTGAAGTATTGAATTAATAATCTCTTGTTACAGAAGTGAAAAGAGGGCACACGTCTTGACCGGTGTTTTGGCCTGTGGCTGAGCTGTGAACTAAACCCATTTCTCCAGAGCCAGGCTCAGTGCCGAAGCAGCTAGGTCATTCTTGCTCTCACTAGACCATCCATCAGATGAATTACAGTGTGCATTTAAAAAGCGTGTTCTGGTTGTTTAGGCCAGGATCCAAATTCTCCTTTGCAGAATTTGCCTTTATTGTTCTGACACCAGCTCTCATGGGTGGCTTTGACCTGTTACGATGATAGCAAAGTTCTGGTTTTGTTAGGAGAAAGTAATGCTTGTGACACAGATAGCAAATATTTTTTCTGGCTTATTCTCTCCTGAAACCATTTCTGGGTTTTGTCACACTATACAGAAGGAAATGCCTCCCATGTGACAGGTATGGTACTGATGAACCACTTTGCAAAACCTTCCGATTAACACTGTGTCTTTGTTAATTTGTGAGAACATTTGTGAACACAGCACAGAAGAAAGATGAGAAAAATTCAAATTATTCATCCTGCCTACTCGTAGCTCAGAGAACATGCTCCTCTGAGTTCAAGAACAAGAGCATCTCCCATTCTATCATCAGACTAGAGTGGTGCAGGACCTACAGAGCTGACAAACACACTGAACAACAGGTCTTCTTCTTTCCTTCTTTCATTCTTCTTTTCCTATTTCTGTTTTTCTTTCCTTGCTTCCCTACTTCCAACCATTCTTTCATTCTTCTGTCCTTCCTTCTGTTCTTCTCTCCATCTTTCCTTCCATCTGTGCTTCCTTCCTTCTGTCCTTACAACAGTTCTTCTGTCCTTCCATCTCTCTGTCCTTCCATCTGTCCTGCTGTACATCCATCCATCCTTCCACCTCTCCTACCATTTGGCCTTCCATTCATCTGTCATTTTTTCATGCTGTCCTTCCATCTGTCCTTCTTTCCATCCATCCTTCCCTTCTTCTATCCTTCTGCCCTTTCTTCCATCCTTCTGTCCTTCTGCCCTTTCTTCCATTCTCCTTTCCATCTGACCATCCTTCCTTCCTTCTGTGTTTCTGTGCATCCTTCACTCCTTCTGTCCTTTCTTCCATCCATTCTTCCTTCTGTCCATCTTCCTTTCTTCTTGACTACCTTCCTTCCATCCTTCCTCTTGTCTGTATTTCCTTCCTTTCTTGCAGCCATCAGTCCATCATTCTGTGCATATGTCCTTCCTTCCATCCATCCATCCATTCTTCCTTGCTTCTGTCCTTCTAACCATCCATCCATCCCTCCCTCTCTGCTTCCATCTGTCCTTCCTTCAGTCCTTCCATCCAGCTGTTTGTACTTCTTTCCTTCCTTACTTCTGTACGTCCTTCCCTGCTGCGGTCCTTTCCTCCTGTCATCCTTCCATTCATCTTCCTTCCTGTCTTCTTGCCTGCATTCCATCTAGCCTTCCTTCATCCTATCCTCCTGTACCTCTGTCCTTTGTTCCATCCTTCCATCTGTCTTTACGTCCTTTTTTCCAATCCATCCTTCCTTTCTTCCATTCTTTCATATTTTCTTCCATCCTTCCATCTGTCCCTCCTTCCTTCCTTCTGTCCCTCCTGCCCTTCCGTTCAGCTGTCCTTTCTTCTGTCCATCATTGTCTTTTATTCCATCTGTACTTCCTTCCATCCATCTGTACTTCAGCCTTCCCACCATCCATCATTCCATTCATCCTTCCATCCATCCTTCTGTTTTTCTTACCATCCATCTTTTAATCCTTCCTTTTGTCCTTCTGTCTGTACTTCCATCTTTATTTTCCATCCATCCGTCCGTCCATCCATCCATCCATCCATCCCTTCTTCTGTCCTGTCTTCTCTTCCATCCTTCTGTTACTCCTTCTGTCTGTTCTTCCATCTGTCCTATTGTCCTTCCTTCTGTTTCCTTCCTACTGTCAGTCATCCATCCTTCCATCCTTCTTTCCACCCATCCATCCATCCTTCCGTTCTTCCATCCTTCTGTGTCTCCTTCCTTCCTTCCTTCCTTCCTTCCTTCCTTCCTTCCTTCCTTCCTTCCTTCCTTCCTTCCTTCCTGCCTGCCTGCCTGTCTGCCTGCTTTCTGTTCTTCCTGCCTTCCTTCATCCAGCCTTCTGTGCATCTTTCCTTCTGTCCTTCCATCTGTCCATTCATCCTTCCTTTTGTCTGTCCATCCTTCCAGCTGTCCTTCCTTCCTTTTGTCCATCTTAACTTCCTTCTCTCCTGCCTTCCTTCCTTTTATCCACCTTTCTGTCATTTCTTCCTTGCTTCTGTCCTTACGTCTGTCCTACTTTCTTTCTGTCCTTCCATCCATCCCTCTGTTGTTCTTTCCATCCATCTGTCCATCCAGCATTCCTTCCTTCCATCCTTCCTTCCATCCAGCCTTCCTTCCTCCTGTCCTTCCAGCTGTCATTCTTTCCTTCTGTCCTTCTTTCCATCCAGCCTTCCCTCCTTCTGTCCTTTCAGCTATCATTCTTTCCTTTTGTCCTTCTTTCCATCTGTTCATCCTTCCATATATGCGTCCTTCCTTTCAGCCTTCCATCCATCCTCTATCCTTTCTTCCCTCCTTCCCTGCTTCATTCTGTCTGGCCTTCTGTCCATCCTTCCATCTTTCCTTCCTTTCTTCCATCCTGTGTTCCTTGCATCCTTCCTTTGGTCCATCCATACATCCGTACTTCTGTCTATCCTTCTTTGTCTCCATCCTTCCATCCATCCTTACATCTGTTCTGTCCTTGCATGCATGCTTACATTCCATCCATCTGCTCTTCTGTCAGTCATTCTGCCCTTCCTACCATCCTTCCTTGCTCTTTTCCCTCTGTCCTTCTCTCTGGCCTTCCTTCCATCAGTTCTCCCCTCCTTTTTCCCAGCCATCCTGCCCTTCTTCCACTTTCCATCCTCTCCTCCATCTCTCCCTCCTTCCACCCATCCTCTGTCTGTTCCTCCTTCTGTCCATCCTTCCTTCCTTCTGTCCATCATTCCCTTCTTTCTTACTTCCAGCTGTCCTTCCACTCTTCCATCCATTCTTCCTTTGTCCAGCCTTTTGTGCATCCTTCCCTCCATCCTTCCTTCCATCCTTCCTTCTGTCTGTCCATCCTTCTTGCCTTGCATCCGTTCTTCCATCATTCCGTGCACCTCTTCGTCCTTCTGTCCATCTGTCCTTGCTTCTGTGCTTGTTTTTCTGTCCATCCTTCCTTCTTTTTCTTTGTTTTTCTTCCATCCTTCCATTCCCAGCTGTCCTTCCTTCCAGCCTTCCTTCTTTCTGGCCATCCTTCCTGTCCTTCCTGCCATCCTTCCTTCTGTCCTTCCATCCATTATTCCTTCCTTTTGTCCATCCTTCCTTCTGTCCATCCTTCTGTACATCTGTCCTTCCATCCATCCTTCCACCCATCCTTCCATCTGTCCTTCTCTCCTTGCTTCCATCCATCCTTCCATCTGACCTGTCCTGACTTCTGTCCTTCCTTCTGTCCCACCTTCTATCTGTTCTTCCCTGCTTCCAGTTTTCCATCCATCCTCGCTTCCTTTCCTGCCCTTCCTTCCTTTGTTCCTTTCAGTTGTCCTTCCAGCTGGCTGTCCTTCCTTCCAGCTGGCTGTCCTTCCTTCTGTGCTTCCATCCATCCTCCCACCCTTCCTTTTGTCCATCTGTTCCTAGGTCTGTCCTTCCATCTGTCCTTCTGTTCCTCCATCCTTCCGTCCATCCTTCCTTCCCTCCCTCCTTTCCATCCAGCCTTCCATCTGTTCTTCCTTCATCCTTCATCCTTCTGTACAGTTGTCCTTTCATCTGTCCTTCCTTCTATCCATCCATCCTTCCATCTTCTGTCCTCCCATCCTTCCTACTATACTTCATTCCACACTTCATTACATCGTTTTGTCTATCCTTCCTTCTATCTGTCTGTCCATCCACTCTTCCTTCCATCCTTCTCTCCTTCCTTCTGTCCATCCTTCTTTCTGTCCTTCTGTCCATGCTTCCATCCCATCCTTTGTTCCAACCTTGTTTCAAACCTTCCTTCCTTCCTTCCCTCCCTCCATCCTTCTGTCCATCTATCCTACATTCCTTCTGCCCTTGCTTCCATCCCTCCATCAGATGCCTTCTATCCTTCAAACCTTCCTACCTTCTTTCATTCCGTCCTATCCATCTGTTCTACTGTTCATCCTACCTTCCTTCCATCCTTCAGTGCCTCCACCTGTCCTTCCTTCCCTTTATCACTTCTTTTTCCGTCAGTCCTTGTATTTATATATATAAAAATTATATATTAAAATAAGTAAAAACTAAGTTTTTCTGGAGAAAGCTGATAGCACAGGCCATCAGCAGAATATTACACCACTCATGCTGTTTGGGTCTCCATTTGGGGGATATTTAGTAGAGAGATTATGATCTCTATGGGAAATTAAATAGCCTTTTTCAAAATGCTATAAATAATATTAGCCATGCTGAATGAATAATACCACTTAGTGCTGTGCAAATTACCAACATACAAAGAGCAAATGGAATAAGAAGGACTCTATTTTCATGCAGAGACAAGTTTTGTGCTACAGTGAGATGGCCTTTTGCTCATTTCCCATTTAATTTCATATGCAACTCACTAATAGCATCCCAACATCCCTCTCCACATTTCTTTTCTTATGGTGTCTCTAATGCACCTTAAATGATGAGAGCACTACATCAATAGTCTCAATTTAGGCAATGTGTGCTTTTGGCAAAAACACAGCAAGTATTGCTAGCATAAACCTTCCATTACTGTAACGACACATTAAAATGGCACAGGGGTTTACAATCTGTGTTGAGAATTCTCCATCCACCTGCTCTCTGAAATCATATTATGTATGTTTGTCCTTCCTTTCACCCATCTTTGTACCAGACTGGCTTGTGAAGAAGGAAAAAAAACCCAAGCATTTATCAACACACCAATGTTTTGTGCAGCATTCCCAGTGATTCTGGAATGGATCTGTTTGGATTCTATTCGGATCAGATACTCAATATTGTTTGTGCGAGATAAACAAAGAGAAAAGAACATGGGTGACTAATCAGTGATAGTTAATTGCAACAGACACAGACACACACACACACCCCTCCTGCTTTTCCACAGCAATAAATTGAAAAGAACACTGACGGGAGGAATAGGATTTTATTCTAGATGAATCATTTTTGAATGCCTTTTCTGAATTACAGGACGTACATTGATCTGGCTGTCATTCTGTTCCATTTGGAGTGATACATCTGCAGAAAAACTCTTTTGTTTAATTAAGATAATATTGTATTTTTCCTAAGTCCTTTAGGATAGAACTGATTCATGAGGAATGTTCTACCTGAAATAGAGAGACACTGGCATATGAAGTCCTGACAGCAAACGTAATTTGAGAGATTGCTTAATGCCTTTGTCTAAACAAGTTTGCATTCATCTCTGCAAGCTAGAGATGCTGGTATCCCCACTGTGAGGCCCTAACAGACCGAGAGTAGTATTTTCTCCCAAAATGGAAGTATTTAGGTGAGCTGGGCACCCATCACGTACTCAGAGGCGATGTAGGCCCCAGTATAACTTACCTCACAGCTGAAGCAGTGTGAATGACACTGTCTCTTCTGGACTGCTTTCAAAATAAAGGTTTTTTCCCCTTCTGCTCATCCTAACTGATGACATGAAGCATTTATAGACAGTTTCTGCCCTTGCTTTAGGATACAGCTGTGCACTACCCAATTCGTACATTTGCCTTAGCAATGAAGATAGTTTCCTCTGCCGGGAAAGGGCAGCCAGTTAGTAGGAAACAGCTGGTGAGGACACTCCCAGCCCGTATGCTGTGATAGGCCTGAGGTTAATGCATTTTGCTCTAGATGCTGCATTAGCTCCCCAGTGCTTCAGATAACAGTTTGGGGCTAAGATATCCTGGGAAATTATGCTGCTCTGTCAACAACTGAATTTAGCACTTCCACAGAATGACACAAAATCAACTTGTGCCACCAAAAGGGGGAAGCATCCTGCATATGCCCTAAAAGACTGCACAGTAGGACAAGAAAGGACCACTTTTGGTTTGTGGGTATTGTTGGTGCGAACAATTTGGTTTTGTTTTGTGTTAGGCTGAAAAGGAATTTTTTGACATCTGCTCTTTGGTGCCAGTGGCAGTGCCTTCATTTGGTAGGAGCTTTGGGAAACTTTTATTATTGACCTGGACGGTGTTCACAGTTTGAAAGTGCTGTAAATCTTGTGCTGAATGTATCACAGAGCACTGGTGACATATATGCCTTGCCACTCTCCGCTTCCTTACCTGCACACCAAAATCTGCTTCATTTGAAATAGTAGCCTATTTCTTCAGGAAAATGCTGTCTCTCAATCTGCACAAAACCATTATTTAGATTTTTCAACAGTAATAGTGTCCTTTAAACAACTGGCTTTTATCAAGGGGTTTTTCTGAAAGAGCACATAATTCATACCCTCAGGAGAATGACCTTTTCTTGGAGAAAACTGACTTGGTGAGGCACTATACATTTATCTTATCAAAGACAAAAATTATTAAAAGGGAAGGGGGAACATCTTAAAAAAAGGTTTAATTTCTTGTTTTATTTGTGTATGCATCTCTTTTTCTGGTTGAGTATATGTGTGCAAACCATGGATTCGGACAGGAGACCTAACAAGAATCGGGTTTGGGTTCTGCGGAAAGCATGGCATAATTGCAGGTGATGTCGGGGGCCCAGGGGGTTTTGGCAGTCCATGATTGACCTGCCCAGTCGCACCACGGATGCTCCACCCCGTGTCCTGCCCTAAGCCATGCCATGGAGGGACGTCTCTATGTTTATGCCACATGATTACATCTGAGTTAGCCACAATAACTTGGTGTGAATTGGGTAGGTAATTTTTAAATATAAATTTTTCCAATAACTGATGCAAGACACAGCTCAAAGTATCCAAAGTATAGGACTTTAGAAGACATCTTTAATAAAAGCAAAAGAGAGTATGTAGGTTCATCTTTTCTTTTTCTGCTAAAAGAGACAATTTACTAGAAGAAGAAACAAATGTATGAGGAAACCCTATTCCAGTTACTGAGATTTGTACTTTCTGAGTCAGTACATGGATAAGTACACTAACCCTGTTTTCAAGGGCTTCGCAGGAGCCTTGGCGGCGGGGAGCTGCATGTTGCCTTTAGGGGCTGCTTCCTGTGGCACGTACCTGAGTGCGTTGCCTTTTCTGAGAAAATGCTTTTGGGAAGATGTGTATTCATCACTGAATTTTTCTCTTTTTTTGTCTGAACCTGGCTGTTGCACTTCTTCCAGGATGGCAGACAACATAATCCTATTCTGAGTATCATTAGAGCTATTTAAGCTCAGCAGTCGATTTCTCTAGAAAAAAAAAAAGGTTTTCCAGCACATTTCTTACTGCATAATTATTTGGTTTCACATGTGATTCTACAGAGGCTTTATGCTGCACTCGCTTTTATTCAGCGTTTGCACTGGCACGAAGAAGACCCCTGTGTTCAGCCAAAGTTAAATCCCAAGGTCCAAAAACCACAGTGTTTTGTTCAGCTATACCTGATTCCTTTTGCACATCCAGAGGTCAGCTGCTGCACTCCCTTTGCTACCGTCCTAGGGCACAGCTGACTTCTTAGGCTGTTAAAATAGCAGAATCAGGAAGAAGTAGCCTAAAAAACAAAAAAAAAAACACCAAAAAAACCCCACCCCACAAAAGCCAGTGAGCTTTTAGTTAATAACAGAGGCAGTGAATGACTGAGTTTCTGCA